>NC_134537.1:26971440-27273583 GCF_050624435.1 Tenrec ecaudatus | reverse complement strand
ATCCTGTAATTTCTGAGTCTGAATTCTTCTCATATTTAAAATTAGGATGATCCATTAATAAATTAGTATGGCTTAAAAGTTATACTTTTATGAAAATATGGTTGAATACCATCTCTAAGAAACGAGAGCTGTTGCTGTCTAACCTATACAATTTTAGGAATCAGTGCCACATGCAACCCGAGGACTAGGCCTACACATCAAGAAAAAAAATTTTTTTTTCTTTGTTGAACTGTTCTTTTCTGGGTTGTATAAAAGTTTTTTATTTTCATGAAGACCAATTAAATTATATTTCTTCATCTTACATGTGTTTCTGATGTCATATCTAAAATACCGTTGCCTAAACCCGTCCTTATAATGAATTGGGCTATTAACCACCACGTCAGCTGTTCAAACCTACCATCCACTTCAGAAAGATGAGGTTTTCTGCTTCTATGAAAATTTACAACTTAAAAAAAAAATTACAGATTTGGAAACCCACAGGGGCAGTTCTACTTTGTCCTCTAGAGTTACTATGAGTCAGAATTGACTCGATGATGGTGAGAATTCATTCTCACGAAGGCTTATTACGCTTACGCCTTCTTCTAAGAAATGAATAATCATAGATAGTAGTCTCCCAGTGCTGCTGTAACAGTTTAACTGACAGAGAAATTTATTTTCTCCCGGTTGAGGCCAGACTGTCAAATCTCGGGGCCCAGCTCCCGGAGAGGGCTGTTCCGTCCTCTGGGCTTGGGAGGAAGGTTCTAGTCTCTCTCCGTCTGCCATTCCTCGGTTCTTTCGCTCCCTCCCGGCCACTGAGTCCGGTGGCCCCTGTCTTGTCCTCTCTGCGCTTGCTCATTTCTCTGCCCAATCCGCTCCTTTACGTCTCAAAAGTAACACTGATGGCTTCCTTAACCTATCAAAGAAAAAACCCTATTCCCAAACAGAAATACATTCAGACCTATGATTCCTTTTGTTGAAGAACTGTTGTGCTTGGTCCAACTCCGTTACCAGACAAACCATTTGAAAATGTGTCTTCCCATCCTGAGGGCTGGCTCCTGACTTTCTTGTGCCACCTGATTCTGGCCGGGGCCCAGGGAACGGTCCCTTTGTGTTGTTGCTACCTGGTGAGTGACAGCAGAGTCAGAGAAAGGGGTGTCCAAATGCTCGAGATGTGGTGCAGCACATACGTTGCAGGACAGCGCGACTCTGTTTACTCAAGCACGGATGGGGCCGCACGGATTTTCCCTGTATGAACCCTTGTTGGATTCGAGGCAGCGGAGTTTTTGAGGGGTGGGAAGCCTAGGGGATGCTTGCTTTGCTTGTGAACATTCCTCATTCTAATTGCCTGTACGCCTTCAATCTTTGGTAGGTGAAAGTCGGCCTACCGGAAGTCACACTAGGCATTCTTCCCGGCGCCAGAGGCACCCAGCTCCTGCCCAGACTCGCCGGGGTTCCTGCTGCGCTGGATCTAATCACCTCAGGTTAGTACTCAGTGCCAACCAGCAGCAGTAACAGTACAGATCTTGCCAGTAGCTGACCACACAAATGTAAAGAACCGGGCTGAGATTTAGAAAAATCTTGGTTTAATCACTATTACCCATGTAACCTTAATTAGATACTTTAACTTTTCTGAATTTCAATCTTCTCACCTGTAAAGTGCAAAGCATGCCTTCTCTCTGAAATAGAATCATGAAGATCAAAGGGGATAGCTTTCTGAATGAGAGTGAACACAAAGCCATCGCCAAAGGGAAAGCCTTATTATGGCCCAAATGTCTCTTCAGAAAAAGAGGGTGCATTATACTCAGATCCAATATAAGTAAGAACTAAAATGGGAATTTTTAAGGAAAATTTTTATTTTTCTGTAGAATTGACTTCATTTTCTTATTTCTCAAGTATTTAGATAGTAATTGTAAGTAGAACCTTTTCTTTTTCAATATATTTTTTAAAACTTTTCAATATTGAAAATATTAGAGACCCTGACCTTATTATCAAATACCATCACACAAATATATAAGAAGATATTCAGCTGGGGTAAAATTGGAAGAAAGAAAAAAATATGTATATATATATATATATATATATGTGTGTGTGTGTGTATATATATATATATATATATTCTAAACAAGTAAAACAAATGACAAGCTTTTGGGGCCGGCCCCTTCACTCTTCTGTGCCTTAGTTACTTCTTAAATGTGGACAGAAATGACATTTACTACACTGGCTGCCGGAAGAATGTTCTCTGTAGCCCGAATGCTCTTTACAGAGAGGATAATGGACCTGCAGCTCATAGACCTTGGGTGTGCGATGAGGCGCGCCCAGCCCTTAGAGAAGGACGTCAACGCTCGTTAGAGTAGAGGGTCAGTGAGAAAGAAGAAGACCTTCCTTGAGATGGAGTGGCAGCAAGCGGGCGACGATGGCCTCAGACCTGGCTGTGGGCGAGTCTAATGCGTGGCTGGACGCCGTTTGGTCTGTTGTACTTGGGAGTCCCTATGACCTGGCGTGACGCATTTCACGACAGCTACCACCTGGCATGTGAAGATTGAGTAATACGTGCAGTGGGCACCTCGTGGCATGGATGGACTTGGAGAGCGTCATGCTGAGTGAAATTAGTCAATCACAAAAGGGCGTATGTTGTATGAGGCCACGGTTACATAGGAAAAATGGAGGCAAAGGTTTTCAGACCCTGAACAACAGGCTTCAATGATTGCCAGGGTGGGAGGGGAAAGGAGGGAGGTGAAGTGATGGACTAGAGGGCTGGCAGGTGCTAACCTGGGTGGAGGGGAGATGAGAGAAAAGGGGGAAGGTAGGTGAAGCCATTGGGAGGTTTGATAAGTAGGTTACATTGCTGAATACAAAATCGATGATCCGACATGTCAACTCCCACCGAAGTCACAATACAACTTTTTGTTTTGTGTTTTAAAGAGAGGCCTTGCAGTGTTCTGAGGAGCAGAGTAGGACATCCTCGTTAGCTGATGTAAAAGATGCTCTGCTGTTGCAATAGACATGAGCAGGGAAAAACCAGAACGACTGGTTAGAGGCTGTTGAGATGATTCAAGGTGATGGGGGCTTGGGGCCTGGGTGGTAGCAGGGAAAACATGAGAAGGGAGCAAATTCTGGACGTATTTTGAAGGTGAGGCCAGCAGGATTTTGTGAGGCATCGTAGATGAGATGTGAGAGAGCGAGAGAAGCCACAGCGGCTTCGAATGGCCTGAGCAGCCAGAGGCTGCGTCCGTTACTGGCGCGGGGGAGTCCGCTCACAGAGCACACGAAGGGCTGAGTCTGCAGATGGGTTGCAGCTCAATGCAAAAACAACCCAAGTCCTGCACCAGTAGAGCCAACATGATAAAAGGAGGAAGGATTGAAGTTGCCAATGCTTTCACCTTGCTTGGATCCCCCACCCATGCTCGTGGAAGCAGCAGTGAAGTATGCATTTCAGTGGGAAACCCGGTGCCACAAGACCCCTTTAAAGGATTGAAAAGCAAAGCAGTTCCTTTGAGGACTAAGGTGCACCTGACCCAAGTCATGGCATTTTCATTTGCCTCGTGCGCATGACTAAGGAAGATCAAAGAGGAATTGATGCATTTGAATTTTGGTGCTAGCAAAGAATGCTGCTGGGAGTGTGCCCTGGCAAACGAACACACAGATCTGCCTTGGAAGAGGTCCAGCCGGGATACTTCTCAGATGCAACGATGGTACGAATTCATCTCACGTCCTTTGGACGTGTTGTCAGGGGAGGCCAGTCCCTGAAGAAGGACATCCTGCTTGGTACAGCAGAGGGCCAGTGAGAAAGAGGAGCCCTTCGACCAAATGGATTAACACAGTGGCTACGTCAATCAGTTCGAGCACAGAGAACAATTGTGAAGGTGGCACAGGGCCTGCCAGTGTGTCCTTTGGTTGGACATAAGGTCGCTGTGGGTCAGAACCGACTTGCTACCTAGCAACAACACCAGCATGAGGCACCCAAGTAGAGGTGTCTGATAAACAGCCGTATGCACTGGCCTTGCATTCAGGGGCAAGGGCTGAGCTCCTCTCAGCCTCTGCTTACTCATTACTACAGGCAGATTGCTTGGCATATAAAAGGCATTTGGTAGAATATACTTGACATAATGGATGTACGTATGGATTGTGATAAGAGTTGTACAAGCCCCCAATAAAAGGTTTGTTTGTTCGCTTGTTTGTTTTTTAAAAAGGCATTTGGTAGATTGCAGCTGTGGTGGTTAGAATATTGCCCTCCTCTCCATTCAAAGACGTCCACACCCAAATCCCCAGACCCTATGAACCTGCTGCCATAGTTCAAAGATACTCGGCAGATTTGATTAAGTTAAGGATCTTGAGTTGGGGGATTGTCTTAGATTGTATTGGGCGGGCCCGATAAAATCACAGTGATTCTTAGAAGAGGAAGACAAGGGTTCAAAGAGGAGACGAGACACTGCTGGCCCTTGTTGATGGAGGAAGGGGCCACACACCAAAGACAGCAGCTAGAAAAGACAAGGGAGTGCATTTTCCTAAGCTTCCAGGCTCATCTTAGACATCTGACCTCCTATGAAATGTGAAAGCGGAGTTGGAAAAACTAATAATACTAATGATACGACATTTATTTGTTCGCTAAAATTGTTTTAATTTACAGCTGTGGTACATTCACTTTTAAGAACGTGCACTCTTGAGGACCCGAAGTAGAATTCACAATGAGATGACGGCAAGAAACTCAGAGCACAGGAGACAGTGCATTCTGCAAACGGAAAAATGGAAAGTAGGCAGAGATCGCGAGGAGATCATAATAGTGTGCAATGAATGTACATTCTAAGGCTTACCGAAATTAAAGCATTTGGCAGACTACTGAGCAATGTTTTGGACCTGTTTTCAGCAGTGCATCTGAAATCCAAGCGTATCTTGAGGGAAATCAAGAAGAAAATTGACTTCTTTTACAAAGAGAAGTAAAATGAATTTAGAGATGCCTTTTTCTAAACCTCTGCACATAGAACTAGCCCCATTATTAACATGCTGGAGATAAGAGGAGAATCTGATGGACAGTGTTTTGATTCAGAAGAAAGGTAGCATTGGAACCATATCTTTGTAGGCAGCCTGTACAACTTTGAGGGTTGCTGGAGGTACGTGGTTAAAGTGCTCAGTTACTAACCTGGAGGTCTGTGGTACAAACCCCCCAGCCGCTCTGCAGGGGGAAGCCGAGGCAGACAGCTGCCATGAAGATGATCGCCTAGGACCCCGGTTCTACTCTGTGCATCAGAACTGATCCAATGACAGTGAGTGTGCCTTATAGGGGGCACAATTTTAGAATGACACATAGGGAGGATTCTGTGTAGAAAATATCGGGAGAAAACTCATGCAGAAAACTGGAAAAAATTGAGCTTGCTCAGGTGAGAGAAGGGGTGTCTCACCTTCAGTTGCCATGGTGCTGTCTCTTGCTGGAGGCCAATAGAGGATGGTTGTTCTCTACACTGAGGGTGACTCAAGAAAAACCAAGTTTAAATTTGAGCCTGAAGATGTGGGCTGGATGTACAGCCCCGAGTCTTTAGGGACTGGGGTGTCTGAAATAGTGCAAAAGAACCTGGCATCTTGGACGTTAGGCCTCTACTTAAGTCTTACCTCAGTACAAGATGGTTTGTTCTAATCTTGGGGCACTGTATGATACTCACCTTCCCGGTACGATCACTGAAGACAAAATGGGTGCATAAGCAAATGTGGTAAAGAAAGCTCATGGTGCCCAGCTATTAAAAGATATAGCATCTGGGAAACAAGCAGTCAAATTGACGTGAAGGAACGTGGACAAAGTGGAGACCAAAAACTCACCTGTACGATAATTAGTCCCTCACAGAAGGGCCACATGGAAGTGATGTTAAATCTAGAGAGCAGCATAGCACTAATGAAATACATACCTATCCTCTAGATCAGGGGCTCTCAACCTTCCTTATGCCGTGTCATACAGTTCCTCATGTGGTGACCCCCCCAACCATAAAATTATTTTTATTGCTACTTCATCACTGTCATTTTTCTACTGTTATGAATCAGGCGAGCCCTGTGAAATGGTCGTTCAACCTGCAAAGGGGTTGCGACCTACAGGTTGAGAACCGCTGCTCTAGATCTTTAATATTTCCTCCCCTTACTATTACGGTCTTTGCTTTTACCTCTTTAATCTTGTTAGACCTGTGTATGTTCATTTGTGTAATTGGGAGCGTTGATGCATGAAAGCCTAGATAGAGAGCCCTTCAGAAACAGTAATGAGAGTAATGATTCCCTGAGGGTGCAGGAAGAGGGGGTGAGGGGAGCTGATAGCAATGATGACTGTAACCCCACTCAAGGGGGATGAATAACAGAATTGTAGGTGAATGGCTACATTGGATGGTGTAAGCCACGGCCAAAATAATAATAATAAATAATAATGGTTCCTGGGGTGTAGGGTGGGGGAAGGAGGTGATACAGGTGACACTCTTTGATACAATATCAAAGAGTTCAAGAAGAAAGAAAATGTATTGAAACTGACAGTAACAATTGTAAAATAATGCTTGCTATTATCTGTAAGAGCTCCCAAGAAAATGATTAATAAAGGAAAGAAAGAAAATCAACTGATATCTCACGGACTCCGTGAGAACATTCGTGGTACATTCCTCCGCTTTAGGAAATCCGGGCCAGAAGGATTCATTTCAACTAAAGAAACTCTGTGGGCAGCGCACGTCTCTTCTGCTTTGTTGTCACAAAGGCTCTTTTCATTTCCACCCTACTTTCTGTGCACTTGGTCCCTTTAACCTGGGTAGGCGACATCCTCGCCCCTCACCTAGTGGTTGTCATATGTGGGAGGAGATTTCAAAGCGTGCTTTCTAAGGCAATTCCAAGAGATGGCCCAAATGTTGCCTCTACAGAGTGTCCCCTGCCCAGAGGCATCAAACTGTCTAGCTGCCAGAGAAAACCCACACCGGGGTCTCTGAAGCACTAATGAGAACCAGCGAGGCAGGCTTTGTCTCAGAGACGTCCGTCACCACAGCCCACTATCAAAGCCTGGTCTGATGATTGCTCTTCAGAAGGCAAGCTGGTGCTGGGGGCCAAGCAAGCCATGTGTCAGGTCTCCTTCCTGCTGATCCTGTGCTGGGGTGCTTCCTGCTGTGTCCTCTACCCTCGGCAGACGCAGGTCAAATAATACCTAAGAAACACCCGGGGGAATTCTAGAGCGATGCAAACCCTCACCCAACTGCTGTAACCCAACCCCTAGAGCTATGAGTAGACTCAAGGAGCCAGCAGCACTGCTGGACCGGAGACGCTGGTGGCACCAGCACCACCAGGCACTCGGGGGCGCCATCCATGAAATGCACCTGGGGCCCCGGGTCTGCAGGAACTCTGCACCGTCCTTCCCTGCTTCCTTTTCGGCTCCTACAGGAGAGGGCAGGGCTGCCACGCTCTCACAGGAGTGATCCCACAGACTCAGGGATGTGCTGAGATGCGGGGAAGCCAACCAGTGGCATAAGTCCACCCTCTCTGGTCTTGTTATTTTGAGTGTAATTGTGCTATCATGTCACCTTAATAATTGTCTTCCTGTCATTGCAACTATATTTATGTGTGGGGTCAAGTCCTTTTTCATTGTAATCAGCCACCAAAAGACACCCAGCCAGCTGTCAAGAGTAAAGCCCAGCTCCTGAAAGGCCTTGCGTCTCCGAGGGCCTCTCCTGGCTGTGGCCTTTGGGGGCAGATCAGGCCTTTCTCTTGAGGGACCTGTGGGGAGGGGAGAGCCAGCAACCGCTGGTACGTGGTAGGTATAAGGCAATGACCACCGCTACTGCTCTGTAACTATTATTTCTATTGTTATAAGAAACACTAACCCCTTTCTGTCTCTCATCACATGAACTTGTGTTCCTGTAGAGCAGTGGTTCTCAACGTTCCTCAGGCCGCGACCCTTTCATACGGTTCCTCATGTGGTGGTGACCCCCCAACCATAGTGTTATTTTCGTTGCTACTTCATCGAAAGGGTCGTTCGATCCCCAAAGGGGTTGCGACCCACAGGTTGAGAACCGCTGCCGTGTAAAACCTTATAGTTTATGAAATACTCTCACATGTACTATTCTAACCGAATATTCAGAATTACTTCGTTAGGTGTAGTTGTTCCCGTTTACCAACGAGGACGTTCTGGTCGAGGGTGCAGACCTTCACTGTCACACAAGCACAAAGGCGGAGCAGGTGCTGGATCCAAGCTTTCTAGTTGCCGACTGCTTTCTCTAGTACGGCAACCGCTGTCGTCCTAGTTATTTTATTTAGAAATAAGTGTCGATGGCCAAGCAGGATAATGCGACTGCTTTAATCTCACAGAGATCTTTAGCTTGTTTCATTTTGATTTGTTTTAGGAAGACATATCTTAGCCCGTGAAGCACTGAAGCTGGGTATTCTGGATGAAGTCGTGAAGTCAGACCCTGTGGAAGAAGCCATCAAATTAGCCCAGAGAGTGTTGGGTAAGAACACCGAAGTAGCACTCGGTCGGAAGCAAGTTAACTGTCCATTTGCATAAAAAATCACCATCGTATCTTATTGTGCATCCATCCGACAGAATAGGCTACATCTTAAAAACGAATGAGAAACTCTTTAGGAACAGATATGATATGGTCTCCAAAATAGAGTACCGAGTGCGAAAAAAAAATCCTTGTTTATAGTGTCTTAATCTTTCGTGTAGCCAAAAAGAGGAGAGTGGGTATGTTAGACAGGGTTCTCCAGAAAGACAAAACAAGATTGCTAATAATTTATATATATATATATATACAGATAGATATATAACACATGAAATAAACAGTTAAATTATAAAGTAGTACAAATGGCTCGGTGCAACTCACTCCCGTGAAACAGTTGTGAGGCACTGGCAGTCCTTCAAGTCTTGAGGGTCGCCAGGTAGTCCTCTGTAGAGAAATTCAGGCTATCCGGGCACAGGCAGCAAACAGCAAGACAATCACCAACAGTCAGCCAGATACCAGGGTCTGACAGTCCCCAGCTCAAGAGATGTAAATTCCAATGGTGTGGTGAAGCAGGTCTTGAAGGAACCTCAAATTACAGCTACATAGTCCATGGGTTAGGTGTCCCACAGGTAGTGTAACGTGCAAATTGAGCCACAGAACAAGCAAGGCGACCACACACTGGTGCGATGATCAAAGAGACAAGAAAGGCGGGGCTTGCCGAGTCATTTATCTCTCCACCCTTCAGTTAATCACACATGTGTTTACTGGCTAGGTTGGCACAATAAATTAACTGCCTCAGTGGGGTAGAACATATCTGTGAGGAGAATGTGTCTATGTACTTGCTTGTCTTGGCATTAAGTACACCTGGACAGATTCACAAGAAATGGTTGCCTCTGGGATTGGGGGTGGATAACTAAGAGAAGCAGCTATCTACTCCTGTACCTTTTCAGTTTTTAGCACATGAACTTATTTCTCTTTGAGAAATCTAATTAAGCAAAAACAAGGAAACAGTGTTTCAACCAAGGGAAGACAGGCTCTTCAATGGACCACCACAAAGCCCAGAGCCTCTAGAATTCCTGTCTCTGCAAACCAAGCTACTTCTCTCATTGGGGTCTTCCCTAGGGACCTTGACATTTCTTTAAGACTTATTTGGAGTGAGTTTCTTTCTTCTTTTTTGATACTAATCCTTTCGTGATTAAATCATGCAAGGTACAGCCTTAGGTGATCAAGTAGGAGAGGGTTAAGGATTGTCAGAAGAAGTAACCCCGTTGTTGCTGTGGCCTCAGCATTGGACTGCTAACTGCAAGATTGGCTGTTCAAACCCACCAGCCCCTGTGAGGGAGCCTGATGAGGCTGCCTGCCCCTGTGGAGATGTATAGTCTAGGAAACCCGGGATAGGGTCACTAAGAATTGGGATCTTCTCAGGGGAGTGGGTTTGGTGTGGCAGCATTTACACATGACAGTAGTTTCTAAGACCCTCAATTTCAACAGGAAGTTTTTTCTCAACGGATTTTCCTACTTTCAGATTTGAGAGTTAAGTTACCTTAAATCTGTGCAATCCAGGAGGAGTCCTGGTGGTGTAGTGGTTATGCATTGGGCTGTGAACTGCAAGGTCCTAGGAGAAAAGACAGGGCTTTCAACTTCTGTAAAGTTAGTCTTGGAAATCCCCAGGGGCAGTCCTACCTGTCCTGTAGGGTCACTACAGTCCACATCCACTAGATGGCCGTGAGTTTGGTTGGTTTGGGTGCAATCCAACAACAATTACACAGTTTGGCCACTTGGTGGCACCCTAATATTGAAGAATCACATGCTTTAAAACCTGGTCAACCCACCTGGTGACAGAAGGGAAATTGTTCTGAGCTCTCAACTCTGTGGACAATCACTTTACTATTTGACATTGCCGTCATGGAGCCATATATAGAAACATGCAGAACGTTATGATATAAAATATTTAAAATATAGCTGCTTGTATTCTGCAATATTACAGCCACATACAGTATGTATGGGTGGGAAGAAAAGAATGGAAAATTTCCCAAGTGATCTTGGTTTGCTTTGTTTTCAGCGTGGGGGGAGTACATTTTTCCAAACATTTCTAAGTGATTTTTGTTTTGTTTTGTTTCCCCCCAGCTTTATAGAGCTATAATTTGCACATAATAAAATCCACCCATTGTAAGTGGCGCATTTGATGAATTTTCGTAATTACGTGCAGTTATGTAACCACACCATAATCAAGATGGAGTTCTACCGCCTAAAGAAGCATGACTGTGTCTCTTCCCAGGCACTGTTCTCTTGCTGGTCTGCTTTCTGTTGCTGTGAAAAAACAAACGAAAACCAAGTTCACTGCCACAGAGTTGATTCTGACTCATAGCTTCAGAGCGACCATCCAGGACAGGGTAGAACTGCCCCTGTGGGTTTCCCAGACTGTATTTCTTTATGGGAATAGAAAACTCTGTCCGCTGCTCTTGGAGCGGCTGGTGGTTCCGAACTGCTGATGTTGCACTTAGCAGCCCAATGCATAACCACTATGGGATCCTTGATATAATTTGCATATTTTATGATTTCCTGGAGGTGGATCATACAGTATCATATATAGCCTGTGTCTGACTTCTTTCACTTAGCATAGTATTTTTTAGGTCCACCTATGCGGTTGCATGTATTAATATCTGATTATGCCCATTACTGACTAGTATTCCAAATTGTGTGGGTCCACCACAATTTGTTTATCCATTTTTGATTAATGGACATTTGAGTTGTTTCTACTTTGGGGTTATCCAAGCCTTTGTAAACTTAAAAAAATCATTTTATTTGGGACTCTTTACAACTCTTATCACAATTCACCCATCCATCCATTGTGTCAAGCACATTTGTACACATGTTGCCATCATCATTCTCAAAACATTTTCTTTCTACTTGAGTCCTTGGTATCAGTTCTTCATTTCCCCCCTCCCCCATCCACCCTCTCTCATGAACCCTTGATAATTTTTTTTCAAGTCTTACACCGTACACTGTCTCCTTCCACCCACTTTTCTGTTGTCTGTCTCCCTGGGAAGGGGCCATACATTGTCAATCATTGTGATCAATTCCTGCTCCCTCCCCTATCCCCTCTCCCTTACCCTCCTAGTATCACAACTCCCCTTTTTGGTCCTAAGGGTCTTATCTGTCCTGGATTCCCTGTGTTGTGAGCCCTTATCTGTACCCGTGTAAATGTTATGGTCTGGCCAGATTTGTAAGGTAGAATTGGGGCCATGATAGTGGCGGGGAGGAAGCATTAAAGAACTAGAGGAAAGTTGTGTGTTTTGTCGGTGTGTGCACCCTGACTGACTCATCTCTTCCTTGTGACCCTTCTGATAGGGGATGTCCAGTTGACTTGTTTGGCTTTGGGTCTCCACTCTGCCCTCCCCCTCATTCACATTGATAAGATTTTGTTTTGTTTTGGGTCTTTGATGCCTGATACCTGATTCCATCGACGCCTCATGGTCACACAGGCTGGTGTGCTTCTTCCATGTGGGCTTTGTTGCTTCTGAGCTAGATGGCTGCTTGTTTATCTTCAAGCCTTTAAGACCCCAGATGCTATATCTTTTGATAGCCGGGCACCATCAGCTTTCTTCACCACAGTTGCTTATGTACACATCTGTCTTCAATGATCGTGTCAAGAAGGTGACCATCACAGAGTGCTGGGATGTACCAAACTTTTAACAGTGATTATATTTGTGTGGCAAGTGATGAAGACTTGATTTTTTAACTTAAATTTTATTATTATTAAGACTTGATTTTTAAAAATGTTTTCTTTTTCTAGTATCCGAATCATTATATTTACACCCAGGGAAAAGGGAAATCTTGACCGTGTGGTAAAGCACTTTAACTATGGACCTGAAACAAATCACCTCACCTTTTAGGACTTGGTTGGTCTTCATCGAAAAACAAGAAAGGTTCAACAAAGTTCATTGAGTTTACACGATGTTTCATGCTGCAAGGACCGTGGGGAAGCTCAGCGTCTGGCTCTTTCAGTTGGTGTCATTGCTGTAACCGGAGCTGCACCACTGGGTCTGTTTGGAGTTTTCGGAATTAGGGTCTCAGATACTCTTATTTATTTTTTAAAGGCGTTCCACTCTTGGGAGTTGGATCATGTCTGGCTTTGTAAGAGAGAGAGAGAGAGCCACGGTAGACAAGTAGGGCAGGTCCAACGGAGGACTGACTCCAAGCAGCCTGCCCTACCTTTGCCTCTGATCTTACAGAACAAGGACTGTAGCTAGGTTTATTTATCCTGATGAGTTTTCCCCCTTGATAGTTGTCAATTTAATTTTTAAAAAGTTTTTTTGATACCATTCACCTATCATACAATTCAATGGCTTAATTAAAAGGAGTTGTGTGACCTGTTTCTTTTTGTTTGCAGTATGGTGTTTCTTTTTCATGCTTCCCAGTTTTTCCTTGCTCCCCCTACCCCCCAGTTTGTTCCTAAATATAACTCTTCATATGTCTATTGATTTAGAGGACAGGGCTTCTCAGACATCTAGCGTGAATATTAATTCCCTGTGCATCTGTAGTACACATGCAGACATGTAACTGTACATGCACATGTACAGATCCGTAGTTGTCTGAAGCCAGTGAAGTCCCCTTGACAGAGAGCAAAGACTCTTGTATTTGGTTGTGCATCAGAGTCACGTGGAGGCCCTTATTGAAAGACCTACTGTGGGGCCCCACTCAGGACCATCTGATTCAGTCCATCCGGGAAGAGGGGAGGGGAGGTGCTGGCTGAGAATTTGCCTCTTTGGCAAGCTGCTGTCTATCATTTTGTTGTACCGTGGTGGCTTGCGTGATGCTCGGAAGCTATGTCACTGGTATTTCAAATGCCAACAGAGTCACCCCAAATGAGCAAGTTTCAGCAGAGCTTCCAGACTGAGAACAGTCAACAAAGAAAGACTCAGCTCCCCGAGTCAGAGGAAGAAGCCTTCCTCTGGAAACCTTATGAATAACTTAGAAATATTGTTAGATACCGAAAGCCTATACCAAGGGAGCAGAACATTGTCGGAGAGACTACTGGAGGAGGGGCTTTCAGGTGGGAGGGCCCTTGAGATGGGATTGAAGAGGAGCTGGGTTGGGGGGAGGAGCCCCCCCACGGTGACGGGGAGCCGGTGAGGCCTGTGGGAGTGGGTCTTGGGATCTTCATTTGCTAATGGGGCACAGCTCAAGGTATGGAGGAACAGTAGCAAACAATCTTTTAATCTTGGATTGTGTGAAGTAATGAACTTGGAAACAGTGAAAGTGGTCAAAAATAAAATGGGATGCATAAAACTGGATATCTTAACAATTAGTGAACTGAAATGAACTGGTATTGGCTACTTTGAGTCAGAAAATATGTGGCTTACTGTGCTGGGAATGACAGTCAAGAGGAATAACACAATTAGGAGGAATGGTGTGGCATTCGTTGTCTGAAAGGATCTTTTTTAAAATTTTATTTTTAATTATTTTATTAGGTGTTCATACAGTTCTTATTACAATTCATACTTCCATCCATTATGTCAAGCACATTTGTACATTTGTTGCCATCATCATTTTCAAAATACCCTTTCTTGAGTCCTTTGTGTCAGCTCATCTTTTTACCTCCTTTCCCCACCCTCCCTCCCTCATGAACCCTTGATAATTTATAAATTATTATTTTTTCATGTCTTACACCGACCGATGTCTCCCTTTACCCACTTTTCTGTTGTATGTCCCCTTGGGGAGGGGCTTATATGTAGATCATTGTGATTGGTTCCCCTTTCTCCCCCCACCTTCCCCTTCCATCCTGGTATCGCTACTCTCATTATTGATTCTGAGGAGTTTATTGGTCCTGGATTCCCTGTGTTTCTAACTCTTATTGTAACCATGAACATGTCTGGTCTAGCTGGATTTGTAAGGTAGAATTGGGGTCATGATGTGAGTGGGGAGAAGGTGGGGCAGGGGGAGGAAGCATTAAAGAGTCTAAAAGGATCTTCCTAAATCCATCATGAAGTACAAGGCAGTCTATGATTATATCTATCTGCCTTCAAGGAAATCCAACCAATACAACTATGATTCAAACTTACGCGCCAACCACAAAAGCTAGTGATGAAGACATTTGAAGATTTCTAGTAATGACTTCAGTCAGAACTTGAGCAAACATGCAATGAAGATCCATTGATAATTATTGGCGATTGGAATGGGAAAGTTGGAAACAAAGAGGAAGGAATGGTAGTTGGGGAAATACGGATTTGGTGATAGAAAGGAAGCTGGAGATTGCATGATAGAATTTTGCAAAACCAACAAGTTGTTCATAGAAAATAATTTTTTTCAACAACACAAAAGGTAAATATACAAATTGACTACTCTTGTGGAATACACAATAGAGAAGCTCAATATCACTGAAAACAGATGAGGGTCAGCTGTGGAACCATCAATTGCTCGTCTATAAGTTCAGTATAAAGGTGAAGACTTTACAAACAATTCCACAAGAGCTAAAATATGACCTTGAATCTATCCCACCTGAATTTGAGAACATCATAAAAACAGCTTTGATACATTGACCACTAATAGCAGAATACCTGATGAGCTGTGGGGGACATAAAGACCACCATTCATGAAGAAAGCGGAAGGTCATTAAAAAGACAAAGAAAAGATCCAGAAGAGTCTCTGGATGTCAGAAGAGTCTCTGAAACCTGCTCTTAATAGTAGACTAGTTAAAGCAACTGGAAGAAGGGATGAAATCAAAGAGCTGAATAGAAAATCTCAAAGGACAGTTTGAGAAGACAAAGCCAAAAACTCTAGAGCAGGGGTCCTCAAACTTTTTAAATGGGGCCAGTTCACTGTTCCTCAGACACGTTGGAGGGCCAAACTATAGTTTTTGTTTGTTTGTTTTTAAAAAAAACTATGAACAATTCCTTTGAACACTGCACATATCTTACTTTAAAGTAAAAAAAAAAAAAAAAAAACAGGGCAAAGACACCCAGCAGCCTGGATAAATATCCTTGGCAGGCCGTATGTGGCCCACGGGCCGTAGTCTGAGGACCCCTGATCTAAAGAAAAGTGGAAAGACTTAGAACTAGAAAATCAAAAGGAGGAATATGCAAAACATATTTGAAACCCAAAGACTCAAGAAAAATTCAAGCCTCGGGTTGCAATCTTGAAAGATTCTATGGGAAAAATATCGAATGGTGCAAGAAACATCAGAAGAAGTGCACAGTCCCTGTACAAAAAAGGAACTGGTCAACGACCCACCATTTCAGGGGGAGCATGTAAGGAAGAACCAATGGCGCCGAAGGAAGACTTTCAAACTACATTGAATGCACTAGCTCAAAGCAAGAATTTGGGACTTGACGGACTGTCTATTGAAGTGTTTCAACAAGCTGAAGAAGCATTGGAAACATTCACTCATCTATGCCAGGAAATTTAGAAGACAGCTACTTGGCCAATTGGAAGAGATTCATATGTGTGCCCATTCCAAAGACAGGTGACCCAACAGAATGCTCTATTACTATACAGCAATATCACGGATATGAAATGCAAGTAAAATTCTGCTTAAGATGACCCAACTATGGTTGCAGCAGTAATTGACAGAGAACTGCCAGAGATTCAGGACAGATTCAGAAGAGGACACGGAACGAGGGATAGCATTCAGATATCAGCTGGATCTTGGCTAAAAGCAGAGAATACCAGAAAGATGTTTCCTTGTGTTTTATTGACAATGCCAAGGCATTTGACTGTGTCGTCCATAATGAACTATGGATAACCTTGAGAAGAATGGGGATTCCATAAAACTTCACTGTGCTCATGAGAAACTTGTACATGGATCAAGAGGCAGTTGTGTGAATAGAACAAGGGCATAGCACATGATTTAAAGTCAGGAAAGGTGTGCAACAGGGTGGTATCCTCCCAGCATGCTTATTCAATCTGTATGCTGAATTAATTATCACAGAAGCTGGGGTATATGAAGAAGACTGTGGTATCAGGATTGGAGGAAGGTTTGTTAACAACCTACACTATGCCACTTTGCTTACTGAAAGTGAGGAAGACTTGAAGCACTTGTTGATGAAGATCAAGGATTGTAGCCTTCAGAATGAATTACAACTCGGTGTCAAGAAGATCATACTCTTCGCAAGTAGACCAAATACTCATGATAAACGGAGAAAACTTTGAAGTTGTCAAGGATTTTGTCTTGCTTGGATCCACAATCAATGCTCATGGAAGCAGCAGTCAAGAGATCAAAAGCTGTGTTACATTAGGTAAATCTGTTTGCTTCATAAGACCTCTTTAGAGAATCAAAAGGCAAGGATGCCACTCTGAGGACTAAGGTATGCCTGACCTGAGCCATGTTACTCTCCACTGCCGCCTATGCAGGTGAAAGTTGGACACTGACTAAGGAAGACCATAGAAGACTCAATGCTTCTGAGTTGTGTTGCTGGAGAAGAGTATTGAGCATACCACGGACTTCTAAAAGGACAAACAGGTCTATGTTGGATGAAGTAAGGCAGGAGTGCTCCTTAGAGGCTAGGATGGCAAGACTTCATCTTCCATACTTCGACATCTTGTCAGGAGAGCCCAGTCCCTGGAGAAGGGCAGCATGTTTGGTCAAGTGGAGGGGCAGCCAAGGAAGGGAATGCCCTCAGGGAGATGGCTTCACAGTGGCTGCATCCGTGGGCTGAGGCCGAAGAACAATGTGAGGGTGGCACAGGGCCGGGCAGTGTTCTGTGCCATTGCTCATAGGGTGACTCTGAGTCCGGGCTGACGCGATGGCACCTAACAGCAACACACCAGGCTCCCAGGAGAGACGAGCATTTCTACATCCATAAAAAATCCCAGTCTGCACACCCACGAGGCCCTTCTACTCTGCCCTGTAGGGTCGCTCTGAGTTGGAATTGACTCGTGGCAGTGAGTTTGGAGTCTGGGGCATAACTGGTTCCCAGGCACTGCGGCCATCCCAGGGTTCACTCTGAGAACCACTGATGGACAGAGAAGAAGGGTAAGAAGTGGAACTTTTTCTAGTTTTGACTTTTTGTCCTTGGCATACAAGCGCTGCCTGCAGCATTAAAGGTCGTAGGAAGTCAGGTGTGAAAGACACAGCTCAAAACTATACACGTCTGGTGGTGCACCCTTCTGAATATACTAAAAGCCACCGAACCGTACAGTGTATAGTGGTGGATTTTATGGTATGTGAATATGTCTCATGAAAAGAAGACATCATTTTTATTGATTCCCTGTCCTTCTTCTAAAAATATTTCAGAAATCCCTCCTCTCCCCAACTTCTCTCACTTTTTGACTGATGCCTTCTTTTGTAATAAAGTAACAAAAGAAGATGATACAGAACATTCAGATCGCTTCCAAGGAGCTCTGGTGGCTTAGTGATTACACGCTGGGCAAGGTGGGCAGTTCAAAACCACCAGCTGCTCTGTGGGAGAAAGACGGGGCTTTCTACTCCTGTAGAGAGTGACAGTCTTGGAAACTCACAGGAGCCCTTCTACTCTGTTCTTTAGGGTTCCTTTTGAGTTGGAATCAACTCAATTGCTCTGAGTTTGGAGTTTCTGACATTGGTTCCACATCCGGTGGAAAGGTGGGAGGGAAGATGGTCACTGTTAGTGTTTATTAGCAGTTTGGAACCAGTTATCCATCTGCCAGTGTCACACTGTGGCACTTTGCATGTTGCCATGGCAGGCCTGGTGGTGTAGTGGCTTACTCATTGGCCTGCTAACCACAAGGTCGGCAGTTCAAAACCACCAACTGCTCCCTGGGGGCAAGATGAGGCTTTCTACCCCTGTAAAGAGTTACAGTCTTGGAAACCCACAAGGGCAGTTCTACAGTGTCCTGTAGGGTCACCATGAGCCAGAATTGATTTGATGGCAGTCGGTTTAGTTTGGTTTTGGTGGTACTGGAAGTTAAACTATTTGAAAAGCCACAAGTATTTAAACTTACCAGTAGGGCCATCCATCACGGCTTCATTTCAGCAGAACTTCCAGTCTAAGGAAGACTAGGAAGAAAGGCCTGGATATCTACTACCCCCCAATCAGCTAGTAGAAACCTTTTGGATCACAAAGTAGAGGGTCACTGAGGGCGAGGGAGACCCTGAGTGAGATGGCTTGGCAGACTGGCTGAAGTGACGGACTTGAACGTGCCAGCGATTGTGTGGACAGCCAGGCAGCATGTTGTGCGGTTGTCTATGGGGTCTGGTCAGCCTGTCCGACAACATGGCATTTCCACATCCAACAGGAAAACAGGGAAGGAAGAGAGCCCTTAGAGACATTGTGAGTTCCGATCCAGGCGACCACAAGGAAGCAAATATGCCCAGAAAGGAAGTCATAGACAGCTTCTGCTTCCTGGTGCATCTAAAAGAGATGTCTCTGCCACCGGGGCTCCTCGTGAATTGGGAAGCAGCTGTAAATTCCTCCGCAGTCTGCACATGTGTCCTGGAGAGATGACTGCAGAAGGTGATTACCTTCATGCATCTTAATGCTAGAAAACCTTGCAATAGGTGTGCAAATAACATTGTGAAAAAGTGTGGAGTTGGGTTAAGAATGACCAAAATAGGACACAGAGACATGAAGGGAGCCCCTGCTGCTGGAAAAATGATACCCATCGACTTACCCCCCGCGGGTGGCACAGCGAGCAGCCGGCAAACAGCGCCATATAAAACGAGCTATGCGTTTTAGCCATCAGTTGTTTGGGCGCCAGGTCGAGGTGGGAGAGGAGTGAAGGAGATTAAAGTGTACCTAGAACTGTGACTTGGGACCCCTCCAAAAAAATCGCCACCACTGTGACGCTAGAGGACAGAGAGCAACTGCCCCTTTGGGCTTCTGAGGCTGTCGCTCTTGACCGGAGCAGGAAGCCTTGTCTTTCTTCCTCAGAGGCCCCGGGGGAGTCCAACTGCTGACCTTGTGGTTAGCAGCCCAATGCTTAACCCACTACGCCACCTGGGCTCCTTGTGATTTGGGAAGCAGTTGGAAATTCCTGTACAAACGTCACCTGTGTCGTGGAGAGTTGACTGTGGAAGGTAATTACCTTCATGCATCTTAATGTTCTTGTTCTAGGAAGCCTCACCGAGGGCTGCCGTGCAATAGATTGAGCAGAGCGGTTGCTTGGCCAAAGCCCGCTGTTTTGCCCAAATTGGGGAGGGGAGGTGCCTGTGCCGTGCTAGGGATTTGCACTCGCCTGTAACCAGCCACCTGCCTGTTGCCGAGCTAAGTAAGAGCTCCTGGTCACCCTGGGCACATTTCTGGCACGGAGCTGAAAGTTATTCTGAGCGCTCTCTGCCCACCTTCCCCTGCAGGAGACCCAACAGGCCCACGGAACACCCAAGTGGGGGCCTCCACGTGGGAACCCACTTCTCTTGTTGGTCCCTCTCGTGAGCCCCGGTCCTGTCTCCATGGCTGCACTGGGCGGTGCTAGCCATTTTTAGCGATTTTAACGCTGCCCAAAGATGGTTCGCTTCACATGTCTTTTGTTCATTTTGATTTTCTGGCCTTAAAAACAAAGAAGAAGAAGAAGAAGGCAGCAGTCTCAGATATTGCTCCCGGTGATGTCCTTTCACCTCTGGGGACATCTGTACAACCACGCTTCTGAGGAACAAGCCCACGCTGCCTTCCAGTGGTGGCCTGAGCACGTGTGTCCACGTGGAGCTTCGCGGTGACCTCCCTGCACCCTGGGGAAGGGTGTCCTTCTGCGTCCTTCTCTGAGCGACGCCGCTTCCCGTTTGGCGGGGTCAGAGAACAGAGCATCTTTGAAGTCTGAGGAAACCATTTCTGTGAATCACATCTTGAGTCTCGCTTTATTCTAGGCTGAGAAACTCTCCTCCTGTCAGCGTGCAGCGGGAGGAAGGAGGCAAAAATAATCACCTCCGTCTCTTCCTCTGGGAGCATGATTCATTTATTCTTGTCAAAACTGGAATATTCTTATGCCTCGGGGGAAAAATAATGAATCGGGGGGGGGGGGGGGGAGAGAATGTGGGAAGGCCAGTCTCCAAAAAAGGTGGTTGGTGTGAACTCACCTTGAGGTGCCTCAGAAGACATTCCTGGGGGTCCACTGCAGAGAGGGCCTGCCCTGGGGGTCCACTCTGGAGAGGGCCCACCTGAGAAACCCTGAAGAACCATTCTCTGCCATCTTGGGTCAGCACGAGTCGGCATCAACTTGATAGCAACTAAGAACATGTATGAGGAGGTTTCGGAAAGTTCATGGAGAAGTGGAATTAACGATGGTGAAATTTCCCCATGAACTTTGAACGCTCCTCTGCATAGTCCAACCCCACGGCCAGCAGGCTGATTCCGACTCCAAGTGACTTCTCGGTGGCCCAGTAGACCTGCTCCATAGGGTTTCTAAGACTGACAGTCTTTACAGAAACAGACGGAGACTTTGCTTCCAAGGAGCGGTGGTGGGTTCGAACTGCCCATCTTTGGTTAGCAAGCAAGTGCTTAAACCACGGTGCCATCGGGATCCTTGTATATATCCGAGTGTGTCCATATACATGTATATGTTGTTGTGTGCCCTCGAGCCTCTTCTGATTCACAGCACCCTGTAAGGCGGAGTAGACCTGCCCCTAGGGTTTCCTAGCAGGTAACCATGCTGGGAACAGACTGCAAGGTCTTTTCTCCTCTGGCCTTTCCCAGGTAGCAGCCAAGTACTTAATCATGGTACCAACCAGGGGTCACTCTCTTGCTTTCGCTCTTTCTCAGTACATGCAACATACATACATGTAACATACACAGTATGTATACTGCTAAACTATGAAGTTATTAAATCTGGGAATGTGGGGTATCTATTAATTTTTTATTTTATGTTTCATGCTGGCCTATAAAACTATAATAATCCTCTTCAAAGTCTTGTAACTATTTTGATGGACTCATTCCCAGGTATTCGGTTTGTTTTTAGCAACTTTATTGAGGCATCAGTTACCGTACATAGCTGTGCCTCCGTCTCCGTAGTTCATTTGTGAAACATATTCACTTCCCCCCAAACTTCCTCATGCTTATTTGCCATCATCCCCAGCTCTTGACCCAGGTCCCAGGCAACCACTGATCTTTCTGCCTCTGTAGATTTGCTTTCTTCTGGACATTAAATATGAACAAGATCATCCAGAATGCAGTCTTTTGCATCTCACTACTTTCATTTAGCCCAATATTTTTGAAAACCACCCTGATGGCATAGTTGGACTGCCACACACAAAGTCAACAGTTCAAAACCACCAGCTGCTCCATGGGAGAGAGATGGGGCTTTCTGCTTCCAGAATGAGTTGCAGTCTTGGAAACCCATAGGGCCTGTTAGACCCTGCCCTGTAGGGTCGCTATGAGTCGGAATCTATTCGATAGCAGTGAGAATGTTTTTGAAGATTTGCCCGCATATATCAGTAGTTTGCTCCTGTTTCTGCAGAATATCACCCTGCTGTGTGGCTAGTCCTGCAGCCTTTGTGGCGTGATGGTTAAACACCTGGCTGTTCCTCCAAAGGTCGGCAGTTCTAACCCACGGAGCGGCAGCTTAGGTGGAAGACCTGGTAATTGGAGCCTCGGAAAACCAGAAACCAGAGGGGGCAGTTCTACTCTAACACATGGGACCACTGTGGGTCAGCATGGAGGTGACGACACAACATGCCCATGCATCACATGTCCATTACCCATTGGTCAGTTGGTGGACATTTGGGTTCCAGTTTGGGGCTCTTTCGAATAATGCTGCTATGAACATCCATGTGCATATTTGTGTGTGAATGACTGCTTTCAGCTCTCTTGGACAGGTCCTGGGAGTAAAATTTCTGGGTTGAACAATAAGCGTCTACTGACCTTTTTAAAGAAACTGCCCAAGTGGATACACTGTGTTATATTCTCGGGAGCAATGCCCAAGACTTCCCGTTTCTTCATGGTCCTCCTAGTGAGTCCATGAAAGCAGAGCCCTGGTAGCATAATGGTTATGCATTGGGCTACTAACCAAAAGGTCAGCAGTTCTTAACCACCTGTTCCTCGGGAGAAAGATGTGGCTTTCTACTCCCATAAAGAGTTACAGCCTCAGAAACCCTGAGGGGCAGTTCTTCCCTGATGACCGTGAGAAAGAAGTGGTCTGTGTGGCTGCTCCATAGCTGCATAACAAATGATCCCCAAACTTCAGAGCTTACAAATCAAAACATTTCTTCCCTTACAGTTTCTGTGAATAGAGCCACTGATTGAAGCTGTGACCAAGGAGTCAGCAGGGACTGTGGTTTCCAAGGCTTGACTGGGGAGGAGTCTAGGGTCCCAAGCTCACTAAAGTGTTGTGTTAGTAGGATGCGGTTCCGCGTGGGCTGTTGGACATAGGGCCTTCATCCCTCCCTGGCTGTTGGCCGAGGTCTTCCTCAGTTTTATTTGTCATAGAAGCCTCTCTTCAGGACAGTTCTTACCCAACAACTGACTTCCACTGAGTGAGCACCTGAGACAGTAGAACAGTGAGCAGGACCAAACCCAAGATCTTTGGGAATCATAGCCTATTACTTAGCAGTTGTCTCCTCCAGGTGTTGTGCTTTAATTTTAATTTGCCTCTGACTAATGGTTTTGAGCATCATTTTAGCTGTTTGCATATCCTCCTTGGTGAAATACCCAGTGTTAGGCCAGGTTGCCTAGGGAAACAAATCCAGAGACACTCAGATACTCATTTGGGAAAGAAAGAGCTTTATATAGCAAGGAGTAATTGTATATCAAAAAATATCCCAGCCCAGTCCAACTCAAGTCCATAAGTCCCTTTGAAGACTCACACAGTCACAAGCAATGATGCGGAATGCAGGAAGGTCACAGATTGGTGGGTGCAGAGTCATGTGGATCCAATGGCAACCATCATGGTCGGCCATCAGGAAGGTGCAGGTAGAGAGAGTGGGGGTTGGGGGTGGGGAGGTTCCCAGGGTCCTCTTGGGGAGAAAGCCACACCCATAAGGAGGCACCATCAGGCTGTGACCTGATTGGCAGGTTGATTACCACCCCTACACTTTTCTACATATTCAAGTTGACATGAAATTATGTAACATACCTGTTCAAGGTAACTGGGTTATCTTTTTCATATTCATAATAAGAGTTATATGATATACTTTATATATCCTGGATACACGTTCTTTATAAGATACTTGATTTTCAAATCATATTAGTTTTTTATTGCTGCAATAACAAACTACCATAGATTTAGCAGTTTAAATACCAAAAATATATTATCGTATAGTTTCATAGGTCAGAAGTCTGGTGTGAATTTTATTGGATTTAATCCAGGGTTTTTAGCTGCTCTATTATTTTGGGGAGGCTGTAAAGGAGAGTCTGTTTCCTTCTCATTGAGGTCAGCAGCAGAATTCAATATTGGGTTTACAGTAGGATTAAACCAAACTAAAACCCATTGTTCTCACTGCCACCAAGTCAATTCTGACTCACAGTGACCCTATAAGACAGAGTAAAACTGTCCCTTAGGGTTTTTTGAGACTGTAACTCTTTACAGGAGTAGAAAGCTTCATCTTTCTCCCAGAAACTTAATGGAGATGCACATTCTCAGTCCTCCCTAGACCTGTTGGATCAGAGAGTCACGAGTGAGGCCTGCAGTATATATTTCAATAAGCCTCGGCTTTCTCCTTTGGAGCAGTGGGTGGTTTCGAACTGGTAACTTTGTGATATGCAGCCCAACTTGTACCCATTTCGCCACCAGAGTTGCTATGAGTCAGAATCAACCAGATGACAGTGAGTTTGCTTGTTCGTTTTTAAAACCCATGACCACCAAGTCGGCCCCAACTCATCGTAGAAGTGTCCCACCGTGTTTCTAAGCTGCCGATCTTTTCGGAAGCGGATTGCTGCATTTTTCTTGTAAGAAGAGGCTGGTGATGTGAACGACTTGCCTTTCTGATCACAGCAGAACCACCAGCAGCACTGCCAGTGGTAGGGTCAGCGCCCTGGTGTTCGTGTGAGAGCCCGCTGCACTCCTTGGCTCTGGGTCGCAGCCCTCCGTGTTGAGTTTTCATGTTGCAGCTCCGCTCGCCTGCCAGGTTTGAAGGCCTCATCACAGCCGGAAAAGGGTTCCTGCTTCTACAGATGAGGCTGAGGCCGAGCAGATAATGCCGGATCATCTTCCTCTCCCGGGCCTGCAGGCTTCATCCCACCTGCCTTGTAAGGTGGCATACACAGGGTCTGGGTGTTAGGGCGGTGGATGATGACTCTGGCTACCACACAAATATTTTCAGCCAGTCGACAGCTTTTTTTCTTTCTTTCTTAGTGGTATCCTGTGATGTACACAATTTTTCAATTTTGATAACATCCAATTTATGCCCTTTTTTCTTGTTTTCTTTCAGGACTCACTCATATAAGAATACCAAATGAAATTGGTTTTAATTTACTCATTTTCTTCTAGAAGTTTTTAGTTCTTTTTTTAAAAAAATCATTTTATTGGGACTCATACAACTCTTATCACAATCCATACATACATCAACTGTGTAAAGCACACTTATACATTCATTGCCCTCATCATTCTCAAAACATTTGCCTTCTGCTTGGGCTCCTGGAATCAGTTCCTCATTTTTCTTTTTCCCCCCTCCCTCCCTGCTCCCCCATCCCTCAAGAACCCTAGATAATTTATAAATTATTTAAATTATTATTTTATCATATCTTACACGGCCGACATCTCCCTTCACCCACTTTTCTGTTGTCCATCCCCCAGGAAGGAGGTTATATGTAGATCCTTGTAATCAGTTCCCCCTTTCTAACCCACCCTCCCAGTGCCACCACTCTCACCACTGGTCCTGAAGGGATCATCTGTCCTGGATTCCCTGTGTTTCCAGTTCCTATCTGCACCACTGTACATCCTCTAGTCCAACCAGGTTTGTAAGGTAGAATTGGGATCATGAGAGTGGGGGGGGGGGAGCATTTAAGAACTAGAGGAAAGTTATGTGTTTCATCATTGCTACACTGTACCCTAAGTGACTCATATCCTCCCCACTCTCCCTCTGCAAGGGATGTCCAGTTGTCTACAGATGGGCATTGGGTCCCCATCCTGCACTCCCCCTCATTCATGATATTTTTTGTTCTGTTGTTTTTTTTAAGATCATATTTGTACAGGTGTTGCCATCATTACTTTTTAAACATCTACATTCTGTTGAGCCCTTGGTATCAGCTCCTTTTACCCTCCCTCCCCCACTCCCATCCTCGTGACCACTTGAAAAATTATAAATTATTTTTATTTTCATAACTTACACTGACCACTGTCTCCCTTCCCCCATGCCATCCCCCTTCCTCTCCCCACTGTCCCCGCACCCTCCTGGTATTGCTACTCCCATTGCTGTTCCTGACGGGGTTATCTGACCTGGATTCTGTGTGCCCTGAGCGCTTATCTGTGTCTGTGCACATGCTCTGGCCTAGCCTGAAGTGAAAGGCAGGATTGGGGTCATGAAGTGTGGGGTGAGGAAGCCTCAAGGTAGAAGTTTTTATTTTAAAATGTTAAATTTAGATTTATGATCCATTGTGAGTTGTGTGTGTGTGTTGCTGTCTACCAAACTCCAGTCAATCCTGACTCGTCGTAACCCTATAAGGCATGACAGAATTGCCCCAGTGGGTTTCTGGGACTGTGGCCCTTGATGGGAATAGAAAGCTTTATCTTTCTCCCGAGGAGCAGCTGGTGGTTTTGAGCTACTGATCTTGCGGTTAACCGCCTCGCGCGTAACCCACTACACCGCCAGGGATCCTTGTGTGGTGCTATGTATGGAGCGAGGTTCTTTTTGTGTGTGCATGTTAGTCAGTTGTCCATTTACTGAAAAGATTCTTCTTGCCCACATTCAAAGGCCTCGCCACGTGTGGGGCAAGGCAGTTGACCCCAGTGTACAGGCTTGTTTCTGCCTCGTGGTTCTTGTCCATTGGCAGGCAAGACTGTCGCTCTACCAGCACTGCAGCTTCTTCTCCTTGTTGCTATTGGGAATGAGGTTAAGATTGCTTTCCTTCTAAAATATTGTTCACCTGGAACCATTTTCCATAAATTCATGGACAGGTTAATATTTAATGTATTTTAAAACTCCCTTGCCTTTGAAACAAAACAAAAATACCACTGTTCTGGCTGAGTTAGGTAATTTAAAATTGCTTTGAATCTATTCACGTCTGTCTTATAAGGACCAAGTTGTAAAGATGTCAGAGAGTTTGCTACTGTTGTTACATTGACTACCTTGATGCGCGGTGGTATCAGATTATCTACTTTGAATTTGAACAGGTTATTGTTCCCATAGATTGATCTTTCCCCTGTGTGAAGACCTGATTGCCTTTCTTACACCTTCCAGGTCAACCTCTGGAGCCCCGTAGGCTCTGCAGCAGGTCTGTCCAGAGGCTGCCCAACATGGACGCCATTTTCAGGGAGGCTCTGCTGAGAGTACGCAAGCAGTACCCTGGGCGCCTTTCTCCAGAGACCTGTGTGCGGGCGGTCCAGATCGCCGCGCACCACCCGTACGAGGTGGGCATCAAAAAGGAGGAGGAGCTGTTTCTGTATCTCCAGAAGTCTGGGCAAGCGAGAGCGCTTCAATATGCTTTCCTGGCCGAGAGGATGGTCAACAAGTGGTCAACTCCCTCTGGAGCATCCTGGCAAACTGCATCGGCAAAGCCCGTCGCCTCCGTCGGCGTTCTCGGTAAGAAAGTCGTAGTTCTCCCGATCCTCACATGCAAAGTGCTGCCATTCACCCAGGGCCCCTGTGTATCAGACGCTGTTAACCGCATTCGCTCACCGAACCTCCCCACACCCAACCCATTGCCATCAGATCCGTTTCCGCTCCTGGAGAGACCCCGTGTGGTGCAGAACAGAACTGCGTTCTGCAGGTTTTCCTGCTGCGTCTACCTGGTGACGTAGTGGTTATGCAGTGGGCTGCTAAGCACATACGGTCAGCTGTTCAGAACCACCAGTCGGTCGGAGGAGGAAAGATGAGGCTTTCTGCTCCCATCACAAGTCACAGTCTCAGAAACTCACAGGGCCAGTTCCACCCTGTCCTGTACAGGGACTCTGAGTCAGCATCGACTCCATGCCAGGGAGTTTGAATTGTTACAGAAACAGGTCCCCAGGTGCAGTCAGTGGGATTCAAACCACCAACTGACGTATATACTCGTGGATAAGCCGAGTTTTCCAGCACATTTTTAATGCAGTTTTTGTGGTCAAATTAGGTGTCCCGGCTGATATTCAGGTCGGCTTATCCTCGAGTATATACGGTAACTAATTAGCCTTCTCAACACCTCGAGTGGTGTGGTGAAGCTGACCCTAGGACTGTCTAACGCCAGACCAGACATGTTTTCCACTCCCTCCTACCTCTTCTCTGTCTGCCTCTCTCCCTTCTGGCTTTCCCAACAACGATCATTCTCCTATTCTGTCTCATGGTGCAGCCTCGCATGCTTATTTCTTTTTCATCATTTTATTGGGGGCTCGTACAGCTCTTATCACAATCCATCCATCCATCCATGTGTCAAGCACATTTGTACATTTGTTGCCATCATCACTTTCAAAACATTCTTTTCCCTTTTTAAATACATATATTTAATTAATCATTTTATTGGGGGGGACTCTTACAAATTAAGCACATTTGTACATACATTGCCATCAACATTTCCACAATAATTTCTTTCTACTTGAGCCCTTGGAGTAAGCTCCTCTTTTTTTTTCTCCTTCTCCCCCACCCTCATGAAACCTTGATGAATTATATATTATTATTGTTATTTCATGTCTGTTGTCTCCCTTCACCCACCTTTCTGTTATATTATATATCCAACCTTGTAATGGTTCCCCCTTCCTCCCCATTCCACCCCAGCCCACCTCCAACATCCCCCTACCCTCATGATATCACTACTCCCACTACTGTTCCTGAGGGTTTTATCTGTTGTGAATTCCATGTGTCGAGAGCTCTTATCTGTACTGATGTGTGAGCTGGGTTTGTAAAGTATAACTGGGTCATGGTGGTGGTGGCGGGGAGGGAGCATTCAGGAACTCGAAGAATAGTGCGTTTTGTGGGTGCTTTACTGCATGCACCCTGTTTGAATCATCCCTTCCTTGTAATCCCTCTGTGGGGGGATGCCCAATCGTTTACAGACAGCTTTGGGTCTCCACTCCAACCCCACTCTTTCACATCTATATAATTGTTTGTCTTGGATCTTTTGATATCTGATACCTGCTCCCATCGACACCTCATGATCACACAGGCTGGTGTGCTTCTTCCATGTGGGCCTATTTGCTTCCCTGCTATATGGCTGCTTGTTTATCTTTAAGCCTTTAAGACCCCAGATGCTGTATCTTTTGATAGCCAGGCACCATCCACTTTCTTTACATTTGCTCATGCACCCATTTTGTCTTCAGCTATAGGCATGTATATATGTAAATATATTAATTTATAATGAAAGGGATAGAGGCCAATGTCCATATATTTATATGTTAAGTATTAAGATAGCAGATGGACTCCCTTAACACAAGAACACATTGTTCTAATAACCCAGCACGCTTGTATTTCTAGGCATTTGGAAAGAACATTCTTGTCTTTCTGGTCCCTGCACCCCTTCACTTCTGGTCCCAAACCACTCTCTTAAAACCCATCTGAACCCTAAAACAGTGGCTTTCCTGCTGTACTTATCCTCAAAATTTCCCCCTAAGAAACATCTTCCCTTAGAAACTACCGACTCCGCCCCAATCGTCTCTTCTGGGCCAATTTCCTAACCTTCATTTGATCTTAGTTTGGGCCCCGCAGTTCTCTTTGTGGGAATTTAAACTCATTGAAATAGGAACATGTATGCACCTGTCTGTGTACAATTTTCTAGAGGCTGGGCAGTTTACTGCGTTCACCAGTATTTAAGTATGTTTTCAGTTTTTATCTTTCTCTCAACTCTGCATTGAAGAATTCCACCCTCTCCTCACACACAGTCCATATTCTATCCCAGCCTCCCTCCCGAGTTCTCTCTCCCTTCTTATGGCCGTCCTCCTTTGGACTGTCTGTACTGTCAGCCTTGTAATCCTGGGCTTCATTTTCCCATCTTGGCTCTCCCTCCCTAGGGAGCCTCCCAGTCTGTTCCTTTGGTGTGCACGTCTTTGACGTGGTGTTTACCTGATGGTTGTGGTCTCACGCGCTATTTGTCCCTTTGTGATTGACTAACCACCCAGCATCGTGTTCTTCGGGTCTCCATCCATATAATGAGGTGCTTCATGATTTCATCCGATTTTTGGTGATGCGTCGTATTGCACTGTGTAGATACACCAAGGCTTCGTAATCCACTCTTCTGTCGACGGGCTTTGGGGTCCTTTCCGACTCCTGGCTGTCGTGACCCGTGCCGGTGAAGATGGGAGTGCACACATCCGCTTCTCTGTGACTCGTAGTTCTTCAGGGTTTGTTCCCAGCAGAAATTGTGCATGATCAAGTGTGATTTCCATCCTCGGTGGTTTGTTCATTCAATGCTGACTCATGGTGACCCTATAGGGCACACTGGCACTGCCCTGTGAGTTCCCCAGATTTTAACCCCTAATGGGAGTAGAAAGCTGGGTCTCTCTCTGCAGAGCTGCTAGTGGTTTCAAATTGCTGACCTTGATGCTCGCAGCCCAATGCATAACCACTAGGCCACCAGGGCTTCCTTTGCATTAGTTTAGGTGGCACCCTATCACTTTCCACAGTGGTGCTACATAGTCACAGACCCACCAGTTCCAAGCTCTCCTCACTCCCTCCAGTGTTTGCTGTTTTCTGTTTGTTTGTTTGTTTGTTTAATTGGGCTCTTGTTGTCAGTGTGATACCTCATTGTTGATTTGCACTTCCTGGAAGGCAAGTTATCTTGAGCATTTTTTCATGTGCTTGCTAGCCATGTCAGTGTCAATTTTGGTGAACTGTTTTTGTCCTTCGCCTACTTTTTTGTTTAGAGGGACTAACATTTCTTTATTTACTTATTTATTTATGCCCTTTGTCAATGATCAGTTATCTTTAGATGGATGGATTTATTTCTGGGTTTGCTATTGTATTTCCCTGGTCTGTGCACCTATCATTAAATCAGAACCAGATTCTTTTGACTACTGTGGCTGTGTTTTGAGGTTTTGGAGTGAGAGGTCTCCTGCTGTGTTCTTCATAAGAAGTTCACTGTTTATCCTGGATCTTTCCACATAACATTAGTAATTAGTTTTTCTAGTTCTTCAAAGAATGGAGTTGGGCTCTGGGTCAGGATTTTGTTGTACTTATAGATTGCTTTGGGTAGCATTGACATTTTCATACTTCTAGGCCTTCCATTTATACAGACCGCGTTTGATTTCTTTTAGTAGCGATCTGTCGTTTTTTTTATCTGAGTCTTTTCTCTGGTTAGTTGTAATCCTAAGTATTTTATCTTTTGTGTGGCTTTTGTAAATGGTATTATTTTCCTGATGTCTTTTTCAGAATCATCTTCATTAATATATAAGAATCCAATCGACTTTTTTTGTGTCAGTTTTTTATCCTGCCATGTTGCCAAATCTTTTGATTGTTTCTGCCAGTATTGCCGTATATACTTGAGTATAAGCCGGCCCGAATATCAGCCGAGGCACCTAATTTTACCACAAAAACTGCATTAAAAATGTGCTGGAAACCTCGGCTTATACTCGAGTGCATACGATATGTTGAGTCTTTGGTATTTTCTTTGTTTATCTTTTTCTCTCTTTAAAATAGTTTTATTGGCACATAATACACATAGCATACAATTCAGCAGTTCAGTCGTACTAAGATGAGCTGTATCATCTTTACCAAATCCATTTTAGAACATTTTCTCCCCCCCCCCCCTTCATTGTGGTGGCGTCTTTGGCATTCTCAATGTATAAAATCATATCATCTGCAAAGAGGAAGCACTTTACTTTTTTGTGTCTAATTGCGTTTATTTTCCTTTTCATTGTCTGATTACCCTGGCTAAGGCTTCCAGCACAGTGTTGACTAGGAGTGGAGAGAGGGGACATCCTTGTTTGCTCCTGTTCACAGCGACATGGTTTTGGTTGTCCCTCATTGGCTCAAACATTTCACAGAGGCCCTGATTAGGTTGAGGAGTCTCCCTTATATTCCTTTTTTGTTAGCTGTTCGTTTTACCAAGAATGGGTGTTGGAATGCCGTCAAATGCTTTTCCTGCATGGATTGATATGCTCTTGTGGTTCTTGAGTTTTGTTTTGTTGATGTGGTGGATAACATTGATTGCTTTTCTAATACTGAACTATCTTTGCATGCCTCATATGAATTCCACGTGATCATGGTGACACACACACACGCACAGGGGAACCCAAAGCTATGCATTAAAATTTTTTTTTACAAAACAACCGTATCATCTTCAAAGTACTGTCTCTCTATTACACTTAATACATTTGTCAAATCTGAGATTCCATTCTTGGAAACATTTTTAAAACTCACCTGTTTGAATGGCTGATGGCACCACCACCCCCATTTTTTCTTCACCTTTTCTATGTCTGTCAAATCGCTGTCCTTTCATGTCTCTCTACGTTTGCTGAAACAAAAATAAGTCGCACAGAGTGAGGTCAGGTGAATAAGGTGTGTGAGGCAAGAGGGATATCAGTAATTCATCTCAGTTACATTGCACTTGATTGAATGCTGCCAGGCATTCGACGCCCTCCTTGCCATTGATTTTAGATCACTTGTTGTTCCCTTCTCCCTGGATTTGTTGGCTCCCAACACCTCACCCCCACCCCCATCCGTTCTTTCCCCTACTTAATCCTCTCCCATGACCCTCCGGAATCATTGGTCCCATTGCTTACTTCTCTGTATTATTTATCCTGGTGTGTGTGTGTGTGTGTGTGTGTGTGTGTATTTAAAGCCTATAAACAGTTTCAGGTCTTTCTGTTGGCCTTTATGAATGTTTTCTGATTGAGCATGATGAGGTGCCGAACCCTGCCACCCAAGTGCATTTTGGGATTCTTCAGGGCCTTTGTTGCTCTGCTGCCCTCTCTTGCCATTTGTTTACGTCATCTTTGACCTCCTGCAGCAGTGTTTCATAGCTTTCACTGTGTACGTCCTTCATGGATCTGCTTGGATTTATTCCTAGGCATTTTATTCTCTAAGTTCTGTTGTAAATAACATTGTTTCCATAATTTCCCTTTTAGATTTCTCATTACTGGAATAAAGAAGCCAAATTGATTTCTGTTTGTTGACTTCTACAACTTTGCTAAATTCCTCTGTTAGGCACTACAACTTTTCTTGTGTACTCTTTAGGATTGGGAATCATATCATCTGCAAATTGACAGAATTTTATGTATTTTCCAATCTGGAGAGCTTTTCTTTTTTTTAAATTTTTGTCATAACTTTTTTTTTCCCTCTGGGTAGGACTTTGAATACCCAGTTGAATGAAAGTGGTGAGAGCAGGCCCCTTGTCTAGTTTCTGATTTCAAGGGAAGCTCCTGGTCTGTCTTCATGAAATATCATGCTGGCTGTTGCTGTTTCAGGAGCCCTGGTGGCACTGTGGGTTATGTATGGGCTGGGTGGCCAATCAAAGTCAGCGTTTCAAATCCACCAGATGCTCCTCAGGAGGGAAAAAGAAATGCTTTCTGCTTGCTTAAAAATGTATAGCCTCTAAGGTCCAGAGGCAGAATCTCTTCTGTCTTATAAGGTTGCTCTGAGCTGCAGTTGACTCAGTGGCAGTGAGTTTGGTGTTGGTTTGATTGGCTTTTCATATTTGCTCTGCATCAGATTAAGGAATTTTCCATCTATTCCGATCCTTAGGGGTCAAGAAAGGTGCTTCTGGATTTTATCAAATGCCGTTTCTGCATCCATTCCACTTTCTTGATAATGCCCTTTGAAGCACGGCGTTTTTTATTGAGAAGATGTTCAATATATCTATTTTGATTGTGATAATGTTCAATATATCTGCTTCCCTTTTGCGGCTTATGTCTTTGGTGTCTCATCATTGTTCCTTGAAAGGATTGTTCTTTCCCTCTGGAATGGGCTTGACACTTGAACCCGAAGTGGATAGGTTTGTTTCTGGCCTTTCACTTCTATCCCTCATGTGTCCGTCCTCCGGCCACTGCCACACTGTCTTGACTGCTACAGCTTAGTCCTCCGTTTTGAAACCAGGAGGTGGGCGCCCTACGGCTCTGTTCTTCCTTTTAGATTGTCTGGTGATTCTGGACTCCTTGCTTTCCGACTTCCACAACAGAAGCCCATCTAGGGTTTCGAGAGGGACTGCGTTGCATCTGTAGGTCATTCTGAGTAATTCGGTCATCTTTATCATTTTAATTTCTGATGACCTTGCTTTTTCTGTAGGCCTTCTCTAATTTCCTTCATGATGTTTTGTAGTTTTCAGTGTATAAACCTTAGATTTCTTCCAAAGAATTTTATTATTTTTAATGCTATTGTAAGTGGAAGTTGTTTCTTTGTTTCTGGGTTAGATCTTATATTGGTTTTCTTACCACCACCACCCCGCCCTACCCCCTACCCCCCCACCCACACACACGAAACCATTTTATTGGGAGCTCATAGAGTAAGGTGACCAGATGTCCCGCTTTGGGCGGGACAGTCCCGATTTTTAACAATTTTTCCCGCATCCCGCGGTGTTTTAAAAAAGTCCCGATTTTTGGAAAGAATGCACGACAAGCTAGGGTCTACGGTTATCGGCTGCCATGTGGCTATTTCGCCAGGATATGAGTTTTACCAATGGTGTCCCACTTGACCAATGTTAAAATCTGGTCACCTTATTTAGAGGTATCACATCATTCCATAGTTCAATTGCATCAAGCAGTATTGTACAATGGAAGTGTTTTCTTGATTTCATTTTCAGATTGGTCATTGCTCCAAACCCCAAATCAAAGTCACTGCCGAGTCAACTCTGACTCATTCCCCCCCCCCCCCAGGACAACATAGAGCCTTCCCGAGGGGTTTCCGAGGTTGTAAATCACCACGGGAGCAGAAGGCTCCTCTTTCTATGTCCATTGCTAGCGTGTTGAAATGCATGTGGTTTTTAAAACGTTGAGCACGTATCCTGCAACCTTGCCGAACTTACCTTTTCGCTCTCAAAAACAAACAAATAAACACAAACTCACTGCCACCGAGTCACTGGAGGCCCCGGGGGAGGAGTGGTTACATGTTGGGCTGCAAAGCAGAAGGTCAGTGGTTTAAATCCTCCACCCGCTCCGAGGGAGAAAAGTTTTGGTTTGCTGCTCCTGTAAAGAGTTAACAGTTTTGGAAACGTGCAAAGGCAGTTCTGCCTATAGGGCTACTGAGATTCTTTAGCTCTCGTAGATGTGTATTTTAGGGGGTGTTCATGTATGTGTTTCTTTCTTAGAGCCTCTGAAGCAGTTTAACTCGGTGCCTAGCCATATGTAGCACCATCTAATAATCTCGTTATTGCTTGATTCGGTCTCTTTAAATGCCACATTGCCCAGCGATGCCTCTCATCCAGGGAGAATGTTTTCTGTTCAACAAACCACTGAATTCTTGTCTCCCTTCTCCGCTCCTGTCTGCAGGCTTGGGGACGATGGGACGTGGCATCGTCATCTCTCTTGCCAGGGCCAAGATCCCCGTGATTGCTGTGGAACCAGACGAGCAGCAGCTGGCAACGGCCAACAAGGTCATAACCTCCATCTTGGAAAAGGAGGCATCTAAAATGCAGCAGGATGGTCACTCCCGGCCAGGACCCAAACCCAGGCTGACGATGTCCATGAAGGAGCTTAGTGATGTAGACTTAGTCATTGAGGCCGTCTTTGAGGAAATGAAGCTGAAGAAGCAGGTCTTTGCTCAGCTGTCAGCCCTATGCAAGCCAGAGACCTTCTTGTGCTCCAATACATCAGCCCTAGACATCGATGAGCTTGCTGCTTCCACGAACCGGCCTGGCCTGGTCATTGGCACCCACTTCTTTGCCCCAGCTCATGTCATGAGGTTGTTGGAGGTGGTGCCCAGCAAGTACTCCTCTCCGACCACCATTGCCACTGTCATGAGCTTATCCAAAAAGATGAACAAAGTAGGCGTCGTTGTCGGGAACTGCTTTTCATTTGTCGGCAACCGAATGTTGGCTCCTTATTACAATCAGGCATATTTCTTGCTAGAAGAAGGCGCGAAGCCAGAGGAGATAGATGGGGTGCTGGAAGAGTTTGGCTTTAAGATGGGCCCCTTTAGAACATCTGATCTCTCTGGGCTCGATATAGGTTGGAGATCCCGGAAAGGACTAGGTCTTACTGGACCTACGTTGCCTCCCGGAACTCCCACCCGAAAACGAGGCAACAGAAGATATTGCCCAATTCCTGATATGCTCTGTGAACGAGGACGCATTGGCCAAAAGTCAGGGAAGGGCTGGTATCTATATGACAAGCCACTGGGTAGGATTTGCAAACCTGACCCCTGGATTTCCACGTTCCTCTCAGAGTACAGAGAGACCCATCACATCCCACCACGTGCCATCGGTCAGGATGAGATCCTGGAGCGCTGCTTATACTCGCTCATCAATGAAGCCTTCCGGATCTTGGGGGAAGGGATAGCTGCCAGCCCAGAGCACATTGATACTATCTATTTGCACGGCTATGCGTGGCCAAGGCACAAGGGCGGCCCCATGTTCTACGCTTCCACGGTTGGTTTGCCCACCGTGATGGAGAAATTGCAGAAATACTATAGGCAGGATCCTGATACCCCCCAGCTGGAGCCCAGCGACTGTCTGAAGAAACTGGCCTCCTTGGGCAATCCTCCTCTGAAAGAGTGGAAAAGCTTGGCAGGGCCCCCTACCAGTAGGCTGTGACCCAGCCTTCGCTGGTGCCTCCCATGCTGGCCTCAGGTCATGCACACTGATCGCCAGCCACGTCCCACCAAAGGGACCAACTAAAATAGCTCGGAAATCAAACGGGAGGGAACACTGTTGGGCCAGCTAAACCTCCTTTCCAGATCGCTGGCTCATCATTAGAGTGGGTCTGGACTTCCTAGGATACACATTATTTCAAAGGAGAAGCCTTATCCATAAGCTGAATTCCCAAGTCCTATAGTCCCTGGAGAAATAGGCCATCAAATAACAACTGAAAAAACAGCTACGTCATACATTTTTTTGACCCTTGCTAACTGGGCACACACACACACACACAGCACTGATGGGAAATCCTGCGCATCACTTTTCCCACAAATATTCATTGAGCACCTTTTCAGCTCTTGCACTACCTAATAGCACTGGGCCCACCTGCGGCCAGCATGGAAGCCCGTGATGACATTTAGTCCCTCATCTTAGGGGTAGAGTGAAGATGGTTGGCAAAGGCATCAGTGGGGGTCTCTGTGCGGGTGGGCACGGGAAGTTGTCCAAGGAGAGGCAGAGGTCGTAGCCTGGGGGTGTGGGAAAGTCAAAGGCAGGACAGCATTGAAAGTGTGATCCACACAGACTTGGGAATTGGTGAGGGAATCAAGTACTCTCAGGCCAGGATGTGGAACTCAAGGTAGCTTGGCAAGTCACACTGCGTGCATCGCTTCTGCCCAAGGCCCAGCCCCAGCCGCACTTTCTGTTTGTACAGGAGGGGCCCAGGGATGTTTGTGGGTAATTTCCTCAAGACCAGGGACGGTTCACAACCTGATCCTCATTTTTCTGGTTATGGGAATGTAACGGAAAACATGAAGTTTCTGATTTCGGATCAGAAGAGATCTCCAATGACTCTAAACAACCAGCCGAATGATAATGTGATGGAACGATGATGCCAGCTTTCTGATCACAAGAAGCCTTGCATCATTCTAACGGGCTCATTCTGGAAACCTCCGGAACAAGAGCACAAGATACCATTTATAATTTTTTTAGAGCAAGAAGACTAATTTTTACATTTCACTTCATGTGCTTAAAAATTAAGGGCTAGGCAACCAAAAAGCTAGTACACAAATGTTCATAGCAGAATTGCTCATGATACTTCAAAATGGAAACAATATCAGCTGAAGGGTAGTAAAGTGTGGCATATCCAAAAAACAGAGTACTCTTTAATAAAAATAAAAAAAGAGTGAAGTACAGACACACGCTACAGTCTGGATGAGCCATGAAAACATGATGCTACATGATTAGAAAGCTGATCACAAAGGTCAATGTGTTATGATTCCACTGATAAGGAAGGTGGGTGGGTGTGATCACTAGTGGGTGTAGGGCTCTTAGAGGGGTGATGAAAATGTTCTAAAATCCTTGTCATGATTGTTGCGAACCTCTGAAAGCCACTGAGATACTTTAAATGGGTGAATTGTATGGCCTGTGATTTGTGTCTCTAAAGGATTAAATCAACCAATCAATAAATAAATGGACTGGCACCGTTGTCGTTCCGCGTGATCTAAATTCCTGTGGTATTTTCCCCTGTGAACTACAAGGATCAAAAGGTCTGACAGAAATCTTGACAGCCTATAGCAGAAGATGAACTTTCCATTATTGAAAATAAATAAATAACCCTGGCGTGTGCTTTGAATTGTTCGATTTAGAATAATATTTTGAGATGCAAACTGCTGAATTTCCTATGTCAGTGTTTTTAAATACATCAGTGGGAATGCTTCCTAAAAGAGTAAAAGAAATTATCTCCACGTGACTTATTTTCAAAGTGATGTAAAAAAGATACACTAATTTTTCTTCTTCAAACCTTGAATGGATTTTATTCCAGTTTCTTCAGACTCATTTTCTACTCTAGAGTTTTGAAGCTCCAGGGTCCTTACCTAGCGTTGGCAAGCCAGTCGCCCCTAAAATGCTCTGCTGAAGCTGTGTTCTCAGTGTTGTTCCCAAAGAGGTACCATCTCTGTCATCCTGCTCTCAAAATTTTCGTGACCCCCCAAATTTAAGGAGCAATACTCCACACAGAAAATAGCCAGGAGAAATATGAGTCGTTCTTGTACTCTGTCTTGATGGACAGAGCTTAGTGTCTGTTATAGTAGTTGATCAAACAAGCCTTTCTAAAGGATCACCTATCTTGTCCTTGAAAATGCACTTGTTTAAAAAGCTAAAATTACAGTTCTTGCTAATAATTCTAAAACTGTCTCAAAGGGGGGAAAACAACCCAAAGCTTCCGAATGACATTTTTCAAAATGTATTCGAATGGTAATTGATTCTGATGAGAACTATATATTAGAAGCACGCGTGAAGATTTGCCAGAAACCCCGGCTTTCAAGAGGGATCTAATCATGTTCCTCGCCTCGGTAAAGTCCCCATGCAGCTGCAGTTGCTGCTATCTACTTACTCGTTTTCAGCAGGAACAGGTGTGCCCCAGAGAGATAGCGTGAGGGAGCCTACACGCCCGTGATTAATGATGGGATAGAATTGTTTATGCAAATCATACTCCACAGCTCTGCTAGGACCTGGAATTTCCAGGATCCTACATTTGTCTTGAGAGCAGACACCTAGAAATATGAAAGGTTGCACTTGATTAGCTAAGCTTTCTGGGTAGCTATTGAGGAGATTCATCTAAGTCACATTTTCTGGACCGTGCTTTAAAAACAACTCTCTGCCAGAATAGAATCATCTTCAACTCTACTTGGGTCTGCCCGTGCCATCTGCTTATCTTGCTAGCTCACACACGTTTCTAGATTAGCTGATCAATTACGCAGCCTCCAAGCAGGGCAACTGCGGCACAGCATGCCAGAGGACGAGGTTTAGGCTGTGCTCAGAGGGGTTGGCATTGACATAAAAATGGGAATGCCCCTCCACATCCCCCACCAATTTTGAGTCTGGATTCCACTCTATTTAGTGCTCTCAGACGCTTACTTACTGCTTTATCTTCCAAACAAAAGTTAGATGAGAAGGATGTTGAAAGTCCCACAACTGCCAAAGGAACCAGCAAATTGCCTTGAAAGAAGTATAGCCAGAATGCTCCTTAGCCGAAAGAACAGAAGATTTTGCCTCACATACCGTATATACTCTAGTATAAGCGGACCAGAATATCAGCGAAGGCACCTAATTCTACCACAAAAACTGCATAAAAAATCTGCTGAAAAACTCAGCTTATACATGCGTATATACAGTGTTTTGGATACGTCCTCAGGAGAGCCCAGTTCCTGCTTGGCAAGGTAGAGGGGCAATAAGAAAGAGAAAGGGCCCTGCAACACAAGGCTCAAAGCCGCCCATTGTGAGGGAGGCAGAGGACTGGGCGGCGTTTTGTTCTGTTGTACTCATGGTCACTATGAGTTGGCACCAACTCGACACTTAACCATGTATTGTCTCCAGAAGGCCCGATGTTTCAGTACAATGTTACATCTTGCTTATTTGTATTCATTTCCTAAGGCTGCTGTAATACTGTAACACAGACTGGGAAGCGTAAGACAACAGAAATGTAGGCTCGGCTTTGGAGCCCACAGGTGTACAACGAGGGTGTCCATGGGCCATGGGCCATGCGCCGTCTGTCTGCAGGCTGTTGGTGGGGAAGGCCTCCTTGCCTCCTCCTCGCCTCGGATGCTCCCTAGAGATCCTTGTCCTTGCTTGACTTGCACCTGCTGCATTTAGTCCTCTGTCGTCCACTGTCTTCATATTGCCTTCCCTCTGGGTCTATTTCTGATGTGAGGACGCCAGTCATTCCGGATTAAGATCCATACTATTCTATCTGGTAACGTCTTCAAAGGTACGGTTTTCAAACCAGGTCACCTTGGCAGGTGCCAGAGTTAGAACTTGAACATATCTCTTTGTGGGGGCGAGAGGCAGGGGGCATAAGTCAACCCATCACCTGGCTTTTAGTGGTTGCTTTGTAGCACTCTGAGGAAGAGAAACACTAGAGAGAGCGTGCTTTTAATTCTTGACCAAAGAATTTCAAGGCATTCCAATTGCAATATTTATTTGTTCTCCTCACGCTTAAAATAACCTGGGAGAACGAGTGCCTGGGAGCAGCTTGTAAGATGTCATGAGCAGAGTGGAGGCTCTCTATCTGGGGCTCATCTTTCGCTGCACTTAGGCTCCTTCCACCACCTTTCAGAGAATTCCCAAGCATTTGCTACAAAATCTTCTCCAATACAATCCTAAGTGCCCTCGCGTTCCCTAAGCTGGCTAAGGCCCTGCGAGCTGCTGATTTGTAAATCAGGACAGTGACTGTGGGCACTCCCCTCATGTTCCCCTGTTTCTGAGTAATCCCCGATTTGTAGGCAGGATGGGGATGCCCAGAACAAGTAACAGATTTGTCAATTTCTCGTGCACCAAGTTGTGGACAAATGGATAAGATCTAGGATGTAAGGGGAAGACACAGCTGGCAATATCTGGGACACGACCTTAAACCCCAGATGTGCTTTCCTTTACCTCTCCTCCCCTGATTACTTTTGGGGATTCCTTCCAGCATCTTAAGGCTCCCTGGTGGCTTAGCGGGTTAAGAGCTGGGCTGCTAAGGGCCAGGCCACCAGTGCTAACCCACCATCTGCTGAGAGAGAGAGAGAGAGAGAGAGAGAGAGAGAGAGAGAGAGAGAGAGAGAGAGAGAGAGAGAGAGAGAGAGAGAGAGAGAGAGAGAGAGAAGGAGGCTTTCTGCTCCCGTGAGAATTGACAGCCTCAAAAACCCACAGGGCCAGTTGGACCCACTCCCGTAGGGTCACTATGCATGGGAATCCACTCCCATGGCAGTGCGTTTGATTTTGCCGGGGTGCCTGTTGCCCCACCCCTCTTGTTGCCCAGCATCTTGTCAATGTCGTGAGTGGAGTTTCCACCCCAAGACCGGACCCTGAGGACATAGGATTGTGGCCTTGAGGACCAGCGACAGCTCGGGTCCTTGGGGACATCGTGAAGCAATGCTGCTGCTTTTCCAGAGTCATTTATGAGACATAGAAATCAACTCTTACTTTATCAGCGGCCCTGGGTGGCTAAATCGGTGGCACTTGGTTCCCACCCACCCAGCAGCAGAACTGCAGACAATAGGCCTGATGGTCCGCTTCCATTAAGATCAGTCTGGGAGAGTCTCCGCAGCGGTCAGCTCGGTCACACGGGACCAGCGTGACTCAGACCAGCCTGACTGTGAGTGGCACCGAGAAACCACACGGCAGCCTTGTCATTTAGACGCCCTCCGGAATTTCTGCTTCGCTGAGTGTGTACCAGGAGCCCTGGTGGCACACTGGCTAATCACTCAGCTGCGAACCCAAAGCTCAGTGGTTCGAACCCACCAGCAGCTCCGCTGGAGAACGCGGCGGCAGTCTGCTTCTGCAAACTCCCTGGACCGTGCGACCCTCTCTGGAGGGCTGCCGGGAGACCAAAAGGACTCGCGGGCAATGCTTGGGTGGGGCGGGGTTGGGGGAGGGATGTTGGTGAGTACTTGTGTGCCATCGCCGACAACCAAGCAGCGTCTTCACGACCTCCCCAGGGTCTCCCTCCTCTGTATCACGGGAAACCCAAAACGCCAAGGTCACTGCCATCAAGTTAGTTCTGACTCACAGTGACCCTAGAGGACAGAGTAGAACTGCCCCTTGGGGGGTTGGGGGTTGAGACTTTACATCTTTATGGGAACAGCCAGCACCTCGTCCACCCCCACCCCACCCCCGCCCCCGCCCTTAGCTCTCCCTTGGGAAATACCTCAGTTCTCGGCTTCGCATAAGATTAAGGAATTCACACCAAAGCCTGGCTTGTGATCCAAGTGGGTTTTCATCAAGGGCAGAAGGCGGTTCAGGTGTTAGCCACTGAACACGGGCACCCTCCTGGGACTGCGCACCCCTACCCCACGCGGTCGCCTGAGACCTGGGCACAGCCCAGCGGAAGGCCAACCCGTTATTTGAGGCCTTCAGCTGGGAGGCGTGGTCGAAGGTATTGGCTGACCCCCTTGACTGAATGAATTCAGTCCACGTGAGTCTATTTTGGGCCACCCAGGTGTACCGCCCGCCTGGTTCGGGCTTGCATTGGCGCATGCCCAGTAGTCTTTCTGGCTGGCTGAGGCCCGCCTGGTTCTCCACAGCAACCTCCTGTAGGGTCCTCCGGCCATGAAGAGGGACATCCCCTTGCTCCAATACTGCTACCTAACAGTGGGTTTGAACCCGAGCGTGTGGTTAGCAGCTCCCTGTGTTGCCCACTACCCCACCAGGCCTCTTGTGGCCTAGAGAGTGTTTCTCTGTTGAGGAACTCACACTGTTGGTGTCTGCCTCCTTTCTCCTACCCCAGTCCCTTCCTGGGGCCACTCCCTTATGTCCTGCCTTCTGCCCAGTGGTTGACCAGCGGCGGCAGCTCCGTTTCCTTCCTCCCTCGGCAGTCTCTCAGCAAGCACACCTCTGGACCAGTTATTTGGTGACTTGACTCCCACTTCGTTCTGGTGGCAGAGAGGTAAGGCAGAAGAACTGAGGCGGGCATATGTGGATTGGCAAGGCAGGAGCCTGTGAATTGTCTTCAAGCAAAAGGGGAGGATAAGCTGTGGGGCATTCAATAATCTAATGACCACTTTAAGGATATTAAAAAAAGATATACCATAGGTAGCTTATTATTTCAACCTGGTATCAGAACACTGCTGTTTCACAGACGACATTTAAAAAGAAGTAAGGAATGTGGAATTGTCATTTCCAAATTGGTCGGCTGGGCTGCCACCCTGATGACAAGTGTTACTTTTAGAGACCTGTTTGCCCAACTCAACAAACAAATGAGGTATCGGTTCTGCTGAACCTGGGAAAACAGGCTGAATTCCACCCACGGAGTATAAACTTGTAGCAGAGAGGAAATGGGCCACTTCTTCAGACCCCAAAGTTTGGAGGCATCTGAGCACTTGATATGATCAAATTGATTGACCCGGATGTCTCCAGCCCGTTCATAAAGTCTTCATCCCCGTCCAAGCCCTAGCCCTGATGTAGAGGACTTGCTAGGATTGAGGACTGAGCCTTCTCTGGGACTCCTCTCATCATGAATCCTGATCTTGAGGGCCAAAAAAGCCCAAACAAAAACCACCCGCTGCCATCAAGCTGATTCCGACTCCTAGCGATTGTATATCGGGTTTCCTAGGCTAGAAAGGAGCCGACCCCCCTCCTCCCTCAAAACAGCTGGTGGATTTGAACCACTGACCTTGTGCTGTCAGTCCAACACTTAACTAGCAGGACTACCAGAATTCCAGCTGTGAGACTGCCTGTGTATGTTACCAGGGGAACCCTCTGCCACTCACGGTTCATGTCACCTTGCTACTGAATCACCCCACCCCACCCCACACACACCTTTCATTGCGACCCTCTATGCAGCAATAGCGTCCAGCAATGCCCATCTGATTCCATGCCCTTACAACTTTCTAGGAAGCGGCAGGGGGTTCTGGTGGCACTGTGGTTCTGCGATCCTCAAGGTCAACCGTTCAAAACCACCAGCTGCTCCTCAAAGGAAGAAAGCAGGGGCTTACTCCTCCTGTAAAGATTGACAGTCCTGGAAATTCGCATGGGGCGGTTCAACCCTGTCCTCTGGGATCGCTCTGAGTGGCCGTGGATTCCGTGCCCTGAGTTTTCAGAGAGCTGCAAAGGCCTAGAGCCTTTGCGAAAGGGACGCGCGTGCTCAGAAACTCTCCATCAGGAAACACTGGTGTTCATAGGGTCAGTTCCGAGTTGGGACTGATTGCATGTAACCTAACAACAAAAACAACAACAACAACAAACACTAGACAAATGCCTGAGATGCTTGCCATAGGTATCCCATTGCACCGTCGCCACGGCTGAACGTGTAACAGCGCCATTTGGTCAGGGGCACAGTGACCACATGCCAGGCCTGCCAATCCTCTCCGACCACCAAGGAGGAGGTCCGCACGGCCAGCTGGCTGGTCGGCAGCTCCATTGCCCATGTTAGAGTTTCCTTCCCAGGCCCATTTCTGTTACTGTCATAGGCCAGTTCCCCAAGAAACAGTCTCGGAGAGAGACGTTTAAGCAGAAGAGAGACACTTCAAGGAGCAAATTAAGCAGGATGAAGCAAGAGGAGGAATTGAACCATGGTGTGGGTTCAACAGAGGCTTTCTTTGACTCAGGGGGCTCAACTAGCCCCTCAGAGGTGTTCTGAATGGAGACATAGGGGCTGGGCCTCTGTGCCCTCATCACGATTTGTGGGCTACCCGCATGACCTTGACCTAGGCTTCTACCTTCAGCCGAGGACAATTCGCTTGCAGGAAGTCCCAGCAACTGACACTCACAGCGGCTGGTGGAACAAGTGCCTTGGCCTAAAGTGGGGAAGCGCTGTATCCTCAGGGCACCGCAATATCCAATATCCACCTTTGGCTCTGTAGACCTCCACTACCGATCGCATTATACTTTGATCTCTTTCTTGGCCCTTAGCCACAAGGAGCCTCTGAGAAAATGTGATGGAGGCCACAGCTGGCCTCTGCTGGCTGGACAAAGAAAAGAAACCCAACTCCACACCAGCCCTGGCCGAGTCAGACTTGCCTCCACCTGCCATCTTTCTTTCTCTCTCTCTCTTTTTTTTTCATCCTTTTTAATTCTGGTCTGGCACCAACCATCCCCCTGCCCCCCAGCACTCTCCTGATCTGCTGGGTTTGAGAAGCCATTGCAATGGCTGCAAAGAATTCGCAGACAGTGCTGAATGTTACGGGCGTTTATTAAGAGCGTTCATCGGTTACAAAATGTTACCACTGCAGGTCTTTTGTCTGCAGTGCTTCCCAGGTATGCTGGCGGCCATGTCTCTCTGGTCCTCAGCCTGTCAGTCACATGGTCCCTTGGCCTCTGCCTCTGTGGGCCAGAACCGCCACCATTCTGCCTCACGGTCTTGGCAGACTCCTCCGCTCTGTTTCCTGGTCTCGGTGCTTTAGCATCGGCTGCCTCTGCTGCCTCAGCCCCTTCTGGAAGGGATCTTGCACATGTTCCACTAGTAGCTCTTTTTCCTTAAAGGAATTCCTCTCCCTGCTTCTGAGATGCTTCACTCTTATACCCGATGAAATGGCAATATTGAGCAGTGCCCACTATGAGTGTTTGGTGGACGTTACAAAGATGTGGATGGATGGGCCATGTCACCACACATCCCTATCTGGCCCAGGACAGCATCTGTTCTGAGATGTCCTGTCTCCCTCAACTCACCAAATCCTTCTCTAGGGCCCTCTAGAATTCCTGATCTGCCTCAGCGCAATCTCCTCCACACTCCCGACTGTTTTCTTGGCTTAAGTCCGTGGGGTCTTCACGCACATCTCCAATGAATGACTTCCCCAAGCCGCTTCTGAAATAAATGGAGCAATAAAACAAAGTAACTATGGAAGTCAAAGTGTCACCGTTATTCGTGATAGCGGCCAGGTGGGAGGATGTAGTTAGGGATGATAACCCTGTGGATTTGGTAAGACCTCACCTGAAAACTGGACAGGTCTCCCGCACACCTACAGCCCACACTGGTCCACACCAAGCCCTATCATTTCTGAAGCCCTTGCTTACATAATTTTAAACCATCTATCACATGCAAGTTGTCTCAGATTTTTAAAAAGCATGAGATAAAATTAAGAGGAAAATCAATCAGACTTTTAGAAGCAGATGACAATAGAATGTGTATCTACATGTGCCACATGGATGATATAGACTATTAATATTGGAGGTGGTCACTAAAAACTCATGGCCACTCATCTTCAGGAGGCCAGTATTTCCCTCACCCATTTCCTCCCCTACTCCAGTTGACTATGTCATACTGCCTCTTCTTCCAGATTCCATCACCTCCTCCTTCATCCTCCTCCTCAGCTGCCCTTCCTTCCTTCACTGGGAAAATTGAACCCATCACCTTTCCACAAGCACCCAGAAGCTCGTCTATCATCCTCCCTTCACTGGTGCGCACACAGTCTGCCTTTTCTCGTTCGACGAGCCAACTCTGCAGCTCCCATCCCCTCTCACCTACTCAACAAGCTCTTCCAACAATTCTCTTCCCTTTCTTCTGCTTCATTAACTTCACGCTCTGTTTGGCTTCTTTCCAATCAGCGTACAAGCTGTAATCTCTCACACCTTAAAAAAAAAAGCTTAGAAGGACCTTGAAAATCTTACAATTAACGAAGTAAGTTAACCATGAAAGGACAAATATTGTAAGAAACAACAATAGGCAAATGCAGAGCCCAAAGTGTCTTTAGTAGTGGCTACCAGGGGTGGGACTCACTGCCATCAAGTTGATGACGACTCAGAGTTACGCTCTAGAGACAGGTGGAGCTGCCTCTGTGACTTTCTGAGCCTGGAACTCTTCACTGGAGTAGAAAGACCCATCTTTCTCCCAAGGAGTTCTTGGTGGTTTGGAACTGCTGACCAAAGGGTTGCAGCCCAGTGTCCAACCACTACACCACCGCAGGAAGGAGGAGCTAAGAAGGGGGAGCTAGCACTCAGGAAAGGGTGGTGTGGTGGCTACACATTGGGCTGTGATCCGCAAGGTCAGCAGTTCAAAGCCACCAGCGTCTCTGCGGGAGAAGTAGAGTTACAGTCTTAGAAACCCCCAGCAGCAGTGCTACTCTGTCCTATAGGCGTCGACTCAATGACAGTGAGATGTGGTTGTCGTTGTTGTTTAATGGCTTAGGAAGCAGTGACTGTTTGTTTATGATGAGAACTTTGGTCACAATCATGGTGGAAGGTTGTACAACATGATTAATATCATTGACGTCATGGAATTGTACATTGGAAAATGTTGAGTTGGTGGCTATTGTGTTACGTAAGGTTTTCCAGAAATTTGAAAGTGGCTGTAATGTCTCCTGTCTTACAGAACCTGGATCTCCTTTCCCAGTCAATTCGTGGTTCTTTGGACTTTCCTCCACTATACTCTGCATCTGCGGAGACTCCATGACTTGTGTCTATCTCCCCGACTCCCAATGCTGGTAAGCCAGGCTCCAGTCTTGGCGCCTCTTCTCTATCGAATGCTCTACCGAGTTCTCTCAGTGGTCTCATGGAGGGTCGTGGTTTTAACTCTGATGTACACATTGGAACGTCACGCCTGAATTCACACTCTCCGCTTGAACTCTTCCCTTGAACTTTGAACTTGCTGTCTGTTTGATGTTGACATTTAGATAGAGAATCGGTAACAAAAATTTAGCTTGCTCAAAATTGAGTTCTAGATCTCTGGCCCGGGTCCCCCCCTTCAACCCCCCCCCCCCCCCAGATAGGACACCTTGCTGCCCCTGCATTTGCTCATTCTCATTCTCAGTAAAAAGCAGCTCCATTTCCTCAGTGGGCAGGACAGACAGAAGGCGGCAGCCATCCTGGACTCTCTTTGTTGACTCATGCCTAGCCTTATCCATCAGCAAATCCTGGTGGCTCTGCCTTGAAATGAAAGAATACAACATTGTATAATGAGCTCCTTTGCTATTGCTGAATCTAAGCTATCATTTTCTCTCACCTGAGGCAACAGGATCCTAACTAAATAGACTCCCTGCTTCCGCCTTGCCTTGGGTTTATGATGGCCACAAAGCAATCAGCAGAGCCCATCTCCTCAAAGGCCGCCAGGACTGCTCAACTCATTTAAAGGAAGAGTCTTTGCATGGGCAACAGGCCCTCTGTGAGCTGACCCAACTACCTCTTGGATCTTGGCTCCTATTTCTCTCTGCCCGACTCTTTCCACCCTAGCGACACTTGCCATCCTGGTATTCCCCAAACATGCCTAACAGACTCTTACTGGCAGATCTTGGCACCTCCTATTTTGTCTACTCAGAATGCATTTCCTTCAGTGTCTGCCCAGCATGCTTGCTTGTGTCTCCCTTCCCGCTTCAATGTCTGATAGATTAGCAGCTCTTTTCTCCCCCAACACTCCCTGTCTCCTTTACTCTGTGTGTCAGTCTGGGGAGACTAGAGAAACAAATCCAGGGACCCACAGATGTGTATAAGAAAGAGATTTATATATAAGAGCAATTGAACATTGAGATAACATCCCAGCCCAGTCCAGATCAAGTCCATAAGTCTGATACTAGCCCAAATGTCCAATACCAATCTAGAAAGTCCTCTTCAGACTCACGAAACACATGCCAGTTTAACGCCAAATGTAGAAGATCACAGGGTAGCGGGTAGAAAGTCCTTGGATCCAGTAGCATTGGAAACATCTCAGCGCTGGCAGGGGTCTCTGCATCAGGGTGGGTCCATGTGTCTTGTCAGCTGCTATGTCTCCCAGGGTGTGAGCAGAGAGTCTCCCACCTCTCAGGAAGAAATACCGGATTTCCCAGGATGTTCAGGAGAAGGCCAGGCCCACACAAAGGCCTCATTGGCTATGATCTGCTTGACAGGCTAGACTCTACCCCTACACTCTTAATCCTCAAGTTGACAAATGATTATAGAACTACCCCACTCTGTATTTAGTCTGCAGCCTGGCATGGACGTGTTGATTTTTTTTCTCCATGGCCCTCCCAGCAGTAGAATGTAAGCTCCTTGAAATCAGACGTTTTGTGAGTTTTCTTTGTTGCTGGAACCTGAGCCAGGGCCAGACAGATGGGAGCTATCTCGCTCCATATAGTTGTTCAATAAACAAGCATTTTGCTCGGCTCCTTTGCCTGAGACCCACCGTTCTAACACATCAAGCCTCACCTTCTGCACGCTGGGGATTGGCCTGGGTCATCCTAGGGACATGAAAGGGAGGCCTTGCCATGCAAAGATTGTGCCTCCGTTGTCGGTAAAAGCCTGGCAGCTTAACCTAAGGCGGTATAAATATTAAATTTCCATTAGTAACCTAACATCTTGCCTTGTCTAATGACCCACTAACAATTGAACACACCGACCGATAAGGATTTTCCTGATTGGTGACTTATGTAAAAAGAACTTAACTAAAAAAAGAAAGAAAAAGAAAAATGTCCTTACCTTACAAAGACCTCCAAATGAAATTGCATTTTGTTTAGCCGTTATGAAACCTGCTTTCATGCAGACCATAAAAACACAGAAGAGGAAATGTCAAGCGCAGAAGTATGCATTCTATTAGAAGGTCTGAACACTTAGAATCTGGACTGTTGTAGAAAATTGGAGTCTCTCCTTTGATTTTAAAATAATTCATTTTATTTTTGTGCACAACCGGGCATGCACCATCCAACACTCTCCACGGGCACCAGCCGATGGCATGGGTCACAGTCTGCAGGGACCCTTCTCACCATCCTCCCTAAACTCGCCCGCCCTTCGACTCCCGCACTGCGGTTTAAGGTGCCCAACAGGCCCTCAGGAATAGCTCGTACTGTACAGTCTGACTATACTGGGCTCAGAGACCTCCGGTGGCACAAACAATTTCTGCTTCACTACTTGCCTAGAAAAAGGTCCCCTTGGCGCTCAGTGGGTGAAGGCTCAAACTTAACTGGAAGATGGTCAGAAGGGGCTCCAGTGGTACCGTGGGTTACCCTTCCGGCTGTTGGCCATGAGATCAACAGTTCAAACCTATCAGCGGCTTCTCGGGAGAAAGCTGAGGAGGTTATGTGGTCCTGTACAGATTGACAGCCCCGGAAACCGAGGGAAAATTCAACCCTGCCATAACGGGTCTCCGTGAGTTGGAATCGACTCGATGGCAGCCATCCGTCCTGTTTTGTTTGCCACTGCAAGAGAGAAGGGTGTGGTAATGTGCTTCTGTAACGGTTTACAGCCTTGGAAACCTATGGGGCAGTTCTAGCCCATTCTATAAGGTCACTATAAGTTGGAATAGACTCAGCAGAAGTGGTTTGGGGTTTGAATTTTACTAACACAGAGGTGAGTGGAGGAGTCCTGGGCTGCTAACTGCAAGGCCAGCACTTCGAACCCACCAGCCACTCAGAGGGAGAAAAATGAGGCTTTCTACTCCCATAAAGAATTATAGTCTCAGAAAGCCACAGGGGCAGGTCTGTCCTGTCCTATAGGGTTGCTTTGTGCCGGAATCGACTCAAAGGCAATGAATTTGAGGGTTTTTGAGCGGTTGGTGGAAGAAAGGCCTGGTGATCTGATTCTTTAAAGATTACAGGCAAGCCTGGGTGTGGTATAGCCCGATGAAACACACAACATTCCTTTAGTTCTTTAATCCACTCCCCCACCCCCCACTATCATGACCCCAGTTCTATCTCACAAATCCAGTGAGACCAGAGTACGTAACTGGTACAGATAAGAGCTCTCAGCACACAGAACCCAGGACAATAACCCTCTCAGGCCTAATAATGAAGATTAGATGAGTGTAGGGGGAATGTGGGGGGAGAAGGGAGGAACCTATGGCAATGGTCGATGTACAACTCACTCCCCCACCCCCTCATAGGGGGATGGACAACAGAAACATGGGTGAAGGGAGAGAGTGGATGGTATAAAATATGAAAATAACAATAATTTCTAAATTATCAAGGGTTTCACGAGGGTGGGGGAATGAGGGAAACAAAGAGGAGCTGATACCAAGGGCTCAGTAGAAAGAAAATGTTTTGGAAATGGTGATGGCAACCTATGTACAAATGTGTTTGATACAATTGATGTATGGATTGGTACAAGAGCTGTAAGAGCCCCCAATCCAATTATGTATTAAAATAATAATAATTAAAAAAGAGAATCCAGGCAAGAAACGGGGTTACCATGGGTCTGAATCGACTCAACCGAAGCAGAATGTCAATAAATCACTTCCAAGAACAGAAAATCCAAACTAACAACCAAACGCACTGCCGTGGAGCCCATGGCCGCTCGTGGAGACCCTGTAGGACAGGAAGAATGCCCCCGTGGTTTCCAAGGCAGGGACTCTTTACAAGAGTGAAAAATCCTGCCTTCCTTCCGGTGAGCAGCTAGCTGGTAGGGCCCCACCAGATGGGGCATTCTGTTGCACTCCCCGCCGTCTTGCCGAGAAGTTCTCTGGAACATCCCATTTGGAGGAGTGGGGTCTACTTTTAACTAAGCAAGAGAGTAGCCAAGACTTTACACGTGCAACAGTGGCTCTCTAATCGCATTTGTTTTTGTAACTCTAGACAAAATGTTCTGTGAGCTTCTGGAGCTCGTGGATGGATGTGACATGGGTCAGTTTTATAAATAATAGGCAGTTTGAGTAGGTGGAAATTGGAGATAGAATTTTAGCCACAATAACATTCGAAATTGTTAGGCTTCCAGTGATCATCATGTCCTTGGCTTCAAATAACCTTTCCCGGAATGGAAATTATGTAAGATGTACATAATTTTCTTTTAGGTCTTGTTGGAGCTCCAAGAGGGAGCGCTAGAGTACCCTTTCAGTTGAAAAGACCCAGGTGCTTAGTCTTACGTGGTTCATGAAAAGTCAGCTTTATTAATTCTCTAAAATCTGGACAAGAATTTTAAAAGCAATAATTCAACAGTTGTAGTTAGGGTTTTGTTTCTTTAATAAAATATTTTATCTCTTAGCAAGAACATGCCGAACAATTTTTCAGTGTAAAATCTACACTCTTGTCAATGTAATAGGAAATTCATGGTGGCAATTAGTTCACTTGACCATTTCCAAAATGCCATTAATTTTAATGGAAAATGCAGTGGATAGATGGAGGCAGATTCTAAAATGTGCCAGGAATTTGAGGCTCTCATAGAAATCCCAAGGCCAAAGATGTCTTTTATTTTATCCCTTTTGGAAATGAATCCTTGAGGTACAATAGCCCTTATGCTTTCTTGTCTAGATTTTCTCCTTTGCCTTTCTACACGTTCATTCTCTTTTCCATCATTTAACCATTGTTACTTTCTCCCAGCGTTACCAGGATGGGGATGAGAAAAGGAAGGTATCATTTACATATCATTTGCCTAATCATCTCCATTGATTTGCATAAGTTAATAAATCTATCAGAGAGAATGAGAAACAGATCCAGCCAGAGAGAAGACAGAACTGGGAGTCTGGGGTTGGGGCTGGGCCTTACAAAGGTCCTTAGGGACCTTCCTTTAGGGGGGAAGGCACCTGGGGTGACAGCATCCAGGGAAGCAGGCCTCGGGGCTTGAGGGCACTGGGGCTGCCAGGGGGGTACTGGCACAGAGCTGTCACTGGAAAGAGCAAAGAGGGAGGGAAAACATTTCTTGCTCTTCCTGTCTGCCAGCTGATGCTTCCATGATCCGCCTGAGCCGCCGGGTGGGGGTGGGGGTTGGAACAGGCGGCTGGGGGCTGTGGATCAGTGGCACTTCTGCTGGCCGCTGGCAGGGGGACAGCCCCAGCACACAGGCCCCTTTCTTCTCTGGGAGGCAGCGGGTGCTGTTGCAGGTGCAGCCTGGTTTCCCGGCCTCTGTTCTCAGAGGGAAGGCTCTGTGTAGCCGTCTGTGTCCTGTTCCTGGGCAGGGCTGGGTCGGAGGACAGCTCAGAGAAGTAGCCCCAGCATATCCGGGCCGTTTTTGAGTTCTGGTGAAGTTAGGTGGCTTTACAGGGTCCCCAAACTGGAAGCAGGCTTAAGTAGGAGTGGGGGAGGCAATTATCCTCATGGCCCCACCTCCTTTTAAAATCAACCCACTGCCATAGAGTGGTTGTTGACTCACAGTGACCCTTGGGGTAGCACTGCCCTGTGGGGTTCCGAGAGTGTAACTCTTTACAGGAGTAGAAAGCCTCAGAGGGGGCTGGTGGTTTCAAACTGCTGACCCTGCAGCTAGGATCCCAATGGGTAGCCACGATGGGCTCCTGCCCTCCCCCACCCCCCATTTTCGGCAGGTAAAATGTCATCTACAACCAACACGTCTTTGTTTATTTGCCTTCTCCTTCACCCATACGTGTTTATCTTATCATTAAGTCCTCTACTTGTAATTCTCACAACAACCCTACGTGGGGGGGGGGGTATGGGGGCGGGGCACATGAGTACCTCTGTTTAGGGGAGGAGCCTGAAGCGCAAAAAGGACTTGCCCAAAGTCAGCCAGCGGCAAAGCCGAGGTGTAACCCAGGGTGGCTGCCTGCAGAGTCTGCTCTCAGCCGCCGTGTCCTGTACTCATGGACAAGTCCCCTGGGTATGCCAGTAGAGGGATGTCCGCTACGAAACAAGCTTATATGTAGTGGCTTCCAACCGCGTCCAGCACCTGGGTCCCCTCACTTAAAGAGGTGGTTGTGATAAAATATGCTTATAGTCCTATCTGCGACATAAACTTGGCCATGGTCACCATTTTTCTTTGTGCACCGCCCATGTCGGGAGCATTGGTTGCATCCACAATACCACGTAGCCACCACCCTTGTGGGCTTTAAAAGCATTCCATGTTCCTAACAGGAAGTTTCCATCCCAGCAGTGCTCAACCTGTGGGTCTCGACCCCTTTGGCCAGGCGTCCTCAAACTCCGGCCCGCGTGTGGCCCGCTGAGGAGGACATTTATCCAGGATGTTTTGCCCCATTTTGTTTCTTTACAGATATGTGCAGTGTGCATAGGAATTTGTTCATAGTTTATTCAAAACTATTGTCCAGCCCTCCCATGGATCTGAGGACAGTGAACTGGCTCCCTGTTTAACAAGTTTGAAGACCCCTACCGTTGGGGGGTCGAATGACCCTTTCACAGGGGTCTCCCGATTCATAACAGTAGCAAAATGACAGTGATGAAGTAGCAATGAAAATAATGTTGTGGCTGGGGGGGATCCCCACCACACGAGGAGCTGTGCGCGAGGGTCACGTAGGAGGAAGGTTGAGAATCACTGCCCTATCCATTAAGCTTCTCCTTCTTCCCTCCCTTCAGCCCGGCTAACTTCCCAAGTGCTGGATGAATCTGTCCATTCCTGATGCTGTCTATGAGCGCCATCACACCTGTTTATCTGTCTCTTGGTGCCTGGCTGGTGTCAGGAGGTGTAATGTTTTCCCAGGGTCCCCCGTGCCTTTGCATGTGCTCCCTCCTTTCTGCAGCGGAGTAGGAGCCCAGCTGAGAGCTCCAGGAGTTGGAGAGAGACACTGGCTGCCACAGTGGACCCAGACATAGATGCCAGCTACTCTCCTCAGGGGGCACAGTGGTTCCCGGTGGGGCTGTAACCACAAGGTCAGCAGTTCAAAATCACCAGCCGCTCCTGGAGAGAAAGAAGAGGATTTCTATTCCCGTAAAGGGTTAACAGTCTGGGAAACTCACAGGGGCAGTGCGACCCTGTCCTTAGCGTGGCTTCGCGTTGGCATCGACTTGGTGGCAGTGACCTTGGTTACTATTCTCAAGGCAGAGTTGAGCTGAAGCTCGTGCGACACGCACACAGTTCCATTTCCACGGTGAGTGGGGCTCCTAGCAATGTCATATTTCATAATTAAATGTTCTTCTCTGAAAAATCCTGGAACCAAACCCACTCCCTGCCCCATAGGGTTTCCAAAATTAAATCCATACAACAGCCTCAACTCTCTCCCTGGTAGATTTGAGCTGTCAACCTTCAGGTGAGCAGCCCAGTGCTTAATCCACTGCCCTACAGGGCTTCTGCTCCCTAATGTGGACCCTACAGGGTGATATCCATTTCAGGTTCACTTTGAGGCTGTGACCTTTTGGAAGCTACCAATCAGGCTCCCTTTGGACCCTCCCCATTCACATGATACTACCCTCATATGAGAGAGCACACGTGCTGGGCGCCCTGCTTCCCGAAGGCGCTGGATGACCGTGAAGACCCCAAATCCACTTTCAGAGTGCCATGTGGATTAAGACTCCCTTGAAATCCTTCTGATAATTAACCACGAATGTTGATAGTCTTGCCCTCAGGTGGAGTGTCTTAGAAAGTGATTACTTTCAAGGAGCGGCAGTCTCCCTTAGGGGCTAGATGGTCAGTGCGGGGCTCGCATAGTCATCCATCCTGCCTGACTGTCTTGGTCAGAAGGTACTGGACGAATCCTATAAGTTCTTCTATCTATATTAATGTACATTTTCCAATCCTGGTCCTGTTCCCAATTCTGCAGTCCCAATTGTAACTGTGATGTATTGATCTGTCACCAGTAACGATTTTATGACAGTTTCTTTAGTTCTATGCCTTATTTAACTAGCGTCCTGGCTGTGAATCCTCCGCCTCCATTATGACCTCACGCTAATGGCCTTCCTTGTTCAGATGATGTGTTGGTCTCATCTTTGGCCCCTTTAAGACTTATTGTTCTCCTTGAATACTATTTGAGATCGGGGTCCCTTTTGTACCCCCAAACACACTTTAACACAAGAAGGAGCGCAGTCCTTGAGGACGGGGTGACTTTCATGTCAACTGGAGGGCCCCACCCCGTGGGTGAAGGTGGAATGTCCTGCTAGAGAATGGGCATTTGTGAACTGCGGAGGCAGTATTCCAAGCCAGTTCTCAGAGAAAGGAGGTCAGCTGCACATCTTCCAAGAAGGGGAAGTGAGAACTCTGAAGCACCCTGCCTGGTTGCTGTGGGCTATGGGAATGGGGAGCTGGCGAGCTCAGCTGATCCCTGACCCCCCAGGGCTCTCCATAGCAACCACATCAGCAGGGGTGCGCTTCCCCATCTGTGCTAGTCAGATCACCTCCTAGGGGGCTCCCAGCAGCACCCTGTCGGTGGCTCTCAACCCTCCATGCACAGACCATCAATCTAGGACCCCGGGGGTGAGTCTTGGGATTCACTTCTAGAGAGTCTGGCTTCATTTGTGGACCAGATACACTGCTGGGGATAAAGATGTCTCCGAGGAGACTTCAAGTCATTTACAACCTCATCTACAACTAACCCAAAGGTTGGGAGTTTGTACCTACCTCGTGGTACCGAGGAAGAAAGGCCTGGCAGTCTGCTTCCACAAAGATCCCAGCCTCAGGAGCACAGTTCCCGAGTGCCACACACGGGTCTCCATGAATTGGGACCAAATTGATGACACCGGGTTGTAAGGGAGCAGCGCAGGCAGTTTCTGGACAATGCAGCCTGCCAGCCAAAAGTCTGGTGGTTCAAATCCACTGAATGGCCCCTGGTGCAAGGGGAACAATCCCCAATTTAGATATCTTTGAAGGAGAGCCCTTTGTTAAATCTTAAACAGGCCAAAGACAATAAAAGGGTCGTCCTTCAGATGAGGGCGATCATCAGAATGGGACCATGACGGTGCCCAGGACGCGCCGGCACCCTGTTACTTCAATAGGAAGTGGAAAACAAAAGAAACGGCTACGATACATCACATCCCAGTGGAGGCGGGACTTCAGAAGTGGGAAAGAGACAGTAATGGGACCCACACATTAGTGCAGATTAGAAAATTTACTTTGTTTAGGGCTCTCGAACCACATGGCTGAAGTATGACTCAGGACCTTGCCATTGAAGTCCGCCAGTTTCCATCAAGGCCAAGCCTGGGCAAGCTCCTAAAGATGTAGAGTGGGCAGGTGTTGGGCTGTCCCCACAAGGTCAGGAGTTCAATTCCAGCAGAAGAACCGTGGAGGACAAGGAAACTTTCTACTCTTGTGAGGAGTTACAGTCTCAGAAACCCACAGGGGCAGTTCTGCTCTGTGCTACAAGGTTGTTCTGAGTTGGAACGGACTGGAGGGCAAGGAGGGTTTGCTTTTGTTCTGTTTCGTTTTGTGAGTGAGATTTCCCCCTCCCTGGGCTAAGCCAGAGAAGTCTCAGCAAACACACTTTGTCCAAGAGCAACTTTTTTACATCATCGGTCAGAGGAGAGAAGGAGGCTGAATCTTTGTGGACACTCAAAGGAAGCTGAATCTCAGGGGTCTCCTGAGAAAACGCAGGAGGCAAACGAGACTTTCTACTCCTGTGAAGGGTTAAAAAGTCTTGGAAATACACAGGGGGCAGTTCTACCCATCCTCTGAGTTAGAAAGGACTAGATGGCCCTGAGTGAGTGAGTGAGTGAGTGAGTGAGGTAGTGAGTGAGTGAGTGAGGTAGTGAGTGAGTGACTGAATGAGTGAGGTAGTGAGGTAGTGAGGTAGTGAGTGAGGTAGTGAGTGAGTGAGGTAGTGAGTGAGTGAGTGAGGTAGTGAGTGAGTTAGGTAGTGAGTGAGTGAGTGAGGTAGTGAGTGAGTGAGGTAGTGAGTGAGTGAGTGAGGTAGTGAGTGAGTGAGTGAGGTAGTGAGTGAGTGAGGTAGTGAGTGAGTGAGTGAGGTAGTGAGTGAGTGAGGTAGTGAGTGAGTGAGTGAGTGAGTGAGTGAGTGAGGTGAGTGAGTGAGTGAGGTGATTGAGTGAGTGAGTGAGTGAGGTAGTGAGTGAGTGAGTGAGGTGAGTGAGTGAGTGAGTGAGGTGATTGAGTGAGTGAGGTAGTGAGTGAGTGAGTGAGTGAGGTAGTGAGTGAGTGAGTGAGTGAGGTAGTGAGTGAGTGAGTGAGGTAGTGAGGTATTGAGTGAGTGTAACCCTGCTGCTCAGAATCGCAGCTGAAATGCACACCTGAGAAGACAGAGCAGGTGCCTGGAAACCCGCTGAGTGAGTTGTCCTGGGACCCGGGCGGACAACTGGGCAGCATGTGGTTTTGCTTTGAGGATGAAAAGCACGATCGCTGTGATGATGCTCAGAAGAGAAGCTTTTGGTTCAACAGGTGGGGTGGGGGGTGGGGGTCAAGGCAGGTTCCCTCAGGAGGCACCTGAGCCATAAAGCATAAAGGAATCATCCGGATGAGGAGGGGAGAGGGAGAGAGTGCTTCGGACAGAGGGACACGGCTCAAAAGACTTGGAGCCATGCACTAGGTTGTGAGGGGGCTCGGGAGAGTGGAAATGATATGTCATTTGAGAATACGAGAGCCCACAGACAGCACCAACCTAACAAGGGTGAATCTGTGCGTTCGTGAGGTGAGCAAAGGGGCGAGAGGACAGGGAGGGCTGGCATGACTGTCAGAAGCAGCTCCTGGGCTGAGCTCAGCCCGTTGGGCAGTCCCTGTGAGCAGAGGCAGATCATCCGGAAAACCACACACTCCTCTGACCCCGGGCTCTGGGCAAACCTAGCCCAACAGGGTGGTAGAATGGGCAGGGCCACCCTTCCCGGGTTTGAGTTTCTTTGGGCTCCCCTGGGAGGCCCCCTAAAATTCAGTACTTCACCCATTGGCCCGGCGCCACCCTTTCCAATCTGAATCACATTTTAAGGATTTAAGATGCGTGTACCTTTTTACGGTGTTACGCATTCATCTGGTCTCTAATATTGTCCTTTCATGCTTCCATCATCAGAACGTTGTTTCCTCTCCGCCACGGGATAAACATGTTTTTCTGTTTATGTTTCTAGATCATTTAACTAGTTTGTGTGTTCTAGTTTATATTTAGCTTTCTGGCTCATGATAATAACTGTTTGCTACGTGTCTGCCACTGTGCTAAGTGCCTCCCATAGCTAAGCTACTCCTCGAAACGGTCCTATGTCTAGAGGTCCTTATCAATCCCACCTTGAGCCCTGATGGTCACCGTTAAACACTGCTTACCTCAGAGCCCCCCCTGGGCTGCAAGGAGGAAGACATGGGCATTTACTTCTTCAAGATCACAGCAAAGAAACCCGTGTGGGCCCGTTCTACTCTGTCACCTGGGTTTGTTGCGTGGAAGGAACGTGGCGGCAACCAAGAGCAAGAGTTCAGTTTTGCCCATGAGGAAGAAGAGACCTCAGCGTTCAGAAACATGACAAAGCCGTTCTGAATGGAAGGTATTACTCTTAAAGATTACACATGCGGTTTATACTTCCTTGGGCCAAGATCCGATCATTTCAACAGCATCGTTTGAGCGATGCTTTTCCTTGCTGACCTACCTGGTTTGATATTCACTGTATTCTGAGGGCTTGGGTTAATCTGTTAACTCTATTCTTTCCTGATGTAATAAATTTACATTCGACCTAACTCCTCATTGATTTAACAGTCATCGTTTTATACCATGTACGAACATTTGGTAGAGCCACGTGGATACAAGGGGGTGAGTCAACCATCACTGTTGTTAGTTGCTGGTCTGTCTTTTAAAATAACCGTTCTTAGGGATTCTTTGTATTTACTGGACGACTTACACTCTTCAGTTGTTGGGCACTTTACATTCACCGGCCTAGTTAATAAGACTATATATAGATTAAGCTCTCACTCTCCCTGCCATCGAGTTGTTGCCGACTCACGGTGACCCTGTAGGACAGGGTAGAACTGCCTTGTGAGTCTCTGAGGTTGTAACTCGTGAAGGGAGTAGGAAGCCCCATCTTTCTCCCGGCTGTTTAGCCTCGACAATATTATTACATTTACTTTTCTAATCAGGAGCAGGTTTGTTGATTTTTTATGCTATTGAGTCCACTCGGAGTCATAGCAAATCTGCTTAAAACAGAATGAGACACTGCCCGGTCCTGGGGCACCCTCACAATGATTGTGTTTGAGCCCATTGTTGCAGCCACCATGTCAAGCCACCTCCATCAAGGTCTTTCTTTTTGTCACCAATCTTTTAACTTACCTGGTGCTGTAGTGGTTACATGTTGGGCTGCTAACCTTAAGGTCAGCAGTTTGAAACCACCAGTCACTACTTGGGAGAAAGATGGGGCTTTTTACTCGGGTTAAGAGCTACACTCTCAGGTAGGGTGTCTATGCGTCTGAATCAACTTGATGGCATTCAGTTTGGTTTTTACTTGACCAAACATGGTCTTTTTCGACAGAGATTGGTCCCTCCTGAAAACATGTCCAAGGAACATAGAAACCTCCCAGCACCTGGGCTGTGCCGCTTCCGAAACAAATGTGTTTGTTCTTCCGGCCGTCCCAGCACTTCACCAACACTGTAATCAAACCGCGTCCATTGTCTTCAGTCTTCCCTTGTCGTGGACCAACTTTCCCGCTGACAAGAGGCTTTGGAAAACACCATGGATTGGGACAGCCTCACCTGAGTCCCTGAAGTGACATCTTTGTTCCTGAACATTTAAAAATAAAAACATTCTTTTGATTTATTGTATTATTTTTTAATCCTCCTATTGGGAGCTCTGACAGCTACCATAACAGTCCGCCGTTCAGTTACATCAAGCAATAGTAAACAAGTGCTCCCGCAATCAGTTCAAGATGCTTCTCAACGTTTTAAAGAGGTTGTTGGCACCAGATTTCCCTAATGCAATAGGTCTTTGGATTTCTTTACTGCTGTGTCTGTCAACAGGGATTGTGGATCTAAGTGGAATGGTTAACTTCTATCTGTTCCACATGCACCATGATTGTGTCCAGTAGCTCATTTGTGAGGGTTTTCGTTTTCTTTGCAATCCACACTCAAGGCTTTAGTCTTTGATCTTCATTGGGGTTTCAAATCCTCTTTGTTTTCAACACGAAAGTTGAGTCATCTGCAAACTTCCTCCAAACCTAATGCCATATTCTTCTTCCCATTGGCCAGCTTCTCAGTGTATTTGCTCAGCATGCAAAGTGTGGTCAAATGATACAAGTGATGCTCATCTTTCCTGATTTTAAACCATGCAGTAACCCCTTGTTGTTTGGGTTTATGGACGAGTATGAGTGTTATTCAGGAACTTCATAATGTTATCCATAGTTTTGTAGGATCCACACAGTTGGATACTTTTGCATAGTCAATGAAACACAAGTGAGCATCTTCCTGCTGTTCTCTGCTTTGAGCCAATATCCATCTGACATCAGCAATGACATCTCTTGTTCTACATGCTCCACTCCATTCGTCTTCAATTTCTGGCCACTTCCAGGATTTGTCACTCTTAGATGCAGTACACTGCTGCAACTTTTGTTGAATCATCTTCAACAAAATTTTACTGGCATGTGATATAATTCTATTGTTAAAAAAAAGTCTTCATTCTTCTGGGTCACCTTTCTTTGGAAGGGGCAAAACTATGGATCTCTTCCAGTCAGTTGGTCAGGTAACTGTCTTCAAGTTTCTTGGCATTGACTACTGAATGTTTCCAATGTTTGTTGAAACATGTCAACTGGAATCCACTAATTCCCGGATCCTTGTTTTCCACTAGTGCTTTCAGTGCAGCTTGGACTCCTTCAGTAACATCAGTTCTTAGTCAGATGCTTGAAATAGTTGAATGTGAATTATTTATTTTTGATACAATAACTGTGTATTCCTTCCATCTTCTTTTGATGTGTCTTGCACCATTCAATATTTTTCTGATAAAAACTCTTAAATATTGCAATGCTAGGCTTTTTTTGTGTGCTTTTGCTTCAGTCCTTCAGCTTAAAATAATACTAAGCATGTTGCGTTAATCTGGGTGGACTAGAGAAACAAATCCTGAGACTCATATGTGTATAGGACAGATCTTTATATAAAGAGTAATTGTACATTAAGCAAACATCCCAGCTCAGTCCATACGTCTGATATAAACCCATATGCCCAGTACCAGTCTGTAAATTCCTCTTCAGACTCGTGCAACACATGCAATGATGCCGAGTGCATTCACAGGCCAGTGGGTAGAGAGTCTTGTGGATCCAGTGGTGATGGAAACATCTTATCACTGGCATGGGTCTCCATGTGGCTCCTCCAGCTCCAAGACTCTGGGTACCATCAGCATAGCTCCATGTGGCTTGGCACAGGAATGTCTCACAGGGCGTGAGGAAGCAGAGAGAGTTTGTGTCCCACCGTCAGGATCAGGGAGGAAGAATCCTCAGGAGAAGGCCATGCCCACATTGACTACGACCCGATTGACAGGCTAGATTCCGCCCCTTCGCAAATTGACAGGAGATTAGGTAACTGCCACACACGCTCCTCCCTTTTGGTTTCTGACTGTGGTCTTCACATGTTCAGTATATTTTACTTTGTCTTCTTTAGCTGCCTATCAACATTTTCCTTTCGGCTCTATTACTTCATTCAAGAGCAAGTTTCAAAGTCTCTTCGGATATCCCTTTTGGAGTTTCCTTTCTTACTTGTGGATGCCTCTGCTTTCTTCATGGATGATGTTCTTGATGTCATCTCATACCTCCCCTGGTCTCTGGTCATTAGTGTTCAGTGCATCGGACCTGCTCTTTCTATGGTTTCCAAATTGAGATGGGAATTTACTCAAGGGCTCCTGTGGACTTATTTTAATTTTCTTTAGCTTCAACTTGAACTTATATATGAACAACTGACGGTCTATTCCACAATTGGTGCCTGGATTTGTGTTGGGTCATTATATCGAGCCTCTTCCATAAAGACGCAGTCCATTTGATTCTTGTGTACTCCATCTGGGGAGGTCCACTGCGTAGTTGCTGTTTGTTGTGTTGAAAAAAGGGAATTTGTGATGAAGTCATTGGGTTTGCAAAATTCTATCATGTGATTTCCAGCTTCATTTCTATCCCCAAGGCCATATTTTCCAACCACGGATCCTTTTAGTCTTCAACTTTTTAAATGCATTCACCAACAATTATCAATCCATCTTATTTACATGTTTGATGACTATCAGCCTGAAGAAGTTAGATAGAATTCTTCAATTTCTGTATCACTGGCTTTAGTGATAGATGCATAAATCTGAACAAAAGTTGTATTAACAGGTCTTCCTCCCATCAGCAATATATGTGATTAGATATCCTATCACAGACAGCACTGTACTTCAAGATAGATCTTGTAGTGGTCTTTTTGACAATGAATGTAACCCAATTCCTCTTGAATCTGTCATAGGAAACCATATAATTGGCTGATGCAAAATGACCAGAACCAGTCTATTTCTGTTCACAAATGGCTAGGATATTGATCATCACACATTGTATTTCATTTTTGATGACTTTCCATTTTCCTAAATGCACACATCCCATATTTCAATTATTAATGGAGGTTTGCAGCTGTTTCTTCTGATTTTGAGTCTTGCCCTTCAGCCAATGGAGTTCCTGAACACTTCCCTCCATCCACATCATTCAGGTTGACTGCTTTGAGGAGGCAGCTGGTCTCAGTGATATTTTAACTGCCTTCCAACCTGAGGGCCTCAGCTTCTGCATTGTACCTGACAATGTTCTGCTGTTCTTAAGGTTTTCTGTGTTTCCTTTTAGAAGTGGACCACCTCTTCCTTCTTGAGCAGGGATAGCCTTCAATTTATTAATAACCCTCTTTATTTTTTTCATGAGCTATATAATTTCCCCAACTAAACCTTTCCACAGCTAAATTAATTCTCTTGTGTTGAAAGTTTTTGTTGCAATAGCAAACATAGAATCCATTTTCATTGTTATTTTCCTATTACCATGATATATCAGCAAATGTATACGGATCTCTCCATATATATACATTCAACACTACGTACAGTTGGGGGACAGGGGGAGGAAAGCAGATTTTATAATCCGTCCTGCAGCTCAGCTTATTAGGTCTAACAAGTTCTACTTATTTATTTGTTGTTATTTTTATTTTAATAAATCATTTCATTGGGGGCTCTTACATCTCTTATCACAATCCATACACCAATTGAATCAAGCATATTTGTACATATGTTGCCATCATCATTTCCAAAACATTTTCTTTCTACTTGAGCCTTTGGTATCAGCTCTGCTTTTTGGCCCTCCCTCCTCCACCCTTCCACCCTCATGAACCCTTAATAATTTCTAAATTATTTTAATTTTCATATTTTGCATCGCCCTTCACCCATATGTCTGTTATTCATCTCCCTGGGGGGCAGGGGGATGGTGGTGTTGCATGTTGATCATTGCGATTAGTTTCCCCTTTCTCCCCCTTGTTTCCCACTCCCTCCTACCTACCCTCTTGGTATCGCTACTCTCATTATTGGTCTTGAGGGGGTTTATCTGTCCTAGATTCTCTGTGTTGAATCTTGTCTGTATCAGTGTACATTCTCTAGTCTAGCCAGATTGTAAGATAGAACTGGGGTCATGATAGTGGGGGGGGGCATTAAAGAACTAGAGGACTGTTGTATGTTTCGTTGGTGCTATACTAGACCTTGGTTGGCTCATCCCTTCCTAGTGACCCTTCTGTAAGGGGATGTCCAATTGTCTACAGATGGGCTTTGGGTCCCCACTCTGACCCTACTCATTCACATCAGTATAATTGTTTTGGATCTTCTGATGCCTGATCCCGTCCACACCTCGTGATCACACACGCTGGTGTGCAGGCTTTGTTGCTTCCGTGCTAGATGGCGGCTTGTTTACCTTCAGGCCTTTAAGACCCCAGATGCTGTATCTTGTAATAGCTGGGCACCATCAGCTTTCTTCACCACATTAACTTAGGCACCCATTTTGTCTGCAGTGATCGTGATGGGAAGATGAGCACCACAGAATGCCAGGTTGTTAGAACAAAGTGTTCTTGCGAGTTCTAACACCTTTTAGTTGATTTCTTTGGTCTGCAAGTATGCAATTTGCAAAAGAGACGCTTTTGTTTCTTCCTTTTCAATATTTATAAATAATGTTTATTTTCTTCATGAATAGTTATGGCCAATGCTTCTGGAACAATAGATTCTGATTTGAGAAAGTCAGCATGTGTTCCTCACTTAATAACAAGTGACCCCGTTTTCAATATATACTTTATCATATTTAAACTGGAAACCCATCCTAGCCAAGGTTGCCTTAATTTTTTCTTCGAAAGGCTGAAAGATACAAACAGTTTAGAGGCAGCTCAAATCAAACCCAACCACCACCACCACCAACAATAACAACAAAAAAGTGGTAAAAGTAGGTGTTACTGATTGAATTTCACCCCTCAACCCCCAAATATGTCAACTTGTCTGGGCCATGATTTTCATTAGGATTATGTAATGATTCTCTATTTTGTGAGCGGATGCATTTGTCTGTGTTATAAATCCTAACCTCCATGATGTTTTGCAGCAAAATCCTAACCTCCATGATGTTTTGCAGGATACAATCTGAAGAATTAGGTTCTGTCTGGAATCAATCTCTTGGAGATATGAAAGAGATTAAACTAGTGAGCAGAGATCAGAGGGACATCGTAACCACCACGAAAGAAGAGTTTGGAGCAGGGCAGGTCCGGTGCTGAGAAACTCCTAGATCCAGAAGGAGACTGATGACAAGCATGTACTCTCAGAGCTGGCAGAGAAAGTCTTGCTCAAAAGCTGGCACCCTGAATGCAGCCTCCTAAACTGTGGCCAAATAAATTTCTATTTGCAAAGGCCATTCATTTGTGTTATTTCTGTTAGAGCAATACTAGATAACTAAGATCACAAGGAAGGTAAATATGGACAGAAAAGGACCTCTAAATCAGAGGTGGGGAATCTTTTTTTAATTTTTTTTTCTGCCAAAGGCCATTTGGATATTGTGGTAGTTACATAATCTGGTGTCAACTTGTGGAGGATCTGTCAATCAGGTCGCCATTTGATGGCCTCATTTGGAGGCTCTGGAGATGAATAGCTCGTTGGAGGCAGGACACATACTCACTCCCTATGAGACATTACTGATGATGAGCCTGATGGAGCTATGCTGCTGCAGCCAGTGCCCTGGAGCTGTAGGAGCCACATGGAGACCCACACTAGCGCTGAGATGCTTCTACTGCCACTGTATCCATAAGACTTTCCACCCACTGGCCTGTGATCATCCTGCATTTGGCATCATTGCATGTGTTTTGTGAGTCTGAACAGGAATTTATTGATTGGTTTCAGACATATAGGTTAATATTGGACTTATGGACTTGATCTAGACTGGGCTGGGGTGTTTTCACAATATTCAATTGTTCTTGTATATAAAGATCTTTCTTATACACATGAGTGTCTATGAATTTGCTTCTCTAATCTACCCAGACTAACACAGATATTTATCATATGGTTCGCAGGTCATATTTAGTTCAGCATTTAATTAATGTGATGGCTAGAATTGCTTATCTTTGGTAAGACGTGTGATGTTAGTTGATATGGAAGATTTCATGGGCCAGACTTTCTCCTCTACCCACGCTGTAAATTAGTATCTATCTGTAGAGAAAAACCATGGCAGCTCTTGTGAGGAAATGATTGTGGAATTACTAAACTAAATCAAACGCGTGAACCTCTCGGCTCCTTCCTTGAGCCTTCGGCATCACCTCTAGATAGATCAGGTCTGGCTGGTCTCTTCCCTCTTCTACTTTCCGCCAACCATGAATTTGGCTGAACCTACTCTGCCAAGGTTTCTATGCCAACCTAGCCTTATGTAACCCCTACATACACTTTGCTCCTCGTCACTCATATGACCAGAGGGTCATGAGCACAGAAAGAGTCCCAAGAGCCCAAGAACCCCACTTGTTTTTCCACCAAAGATCTCCACCCTGGCGGTGTGTGGGGGGGTCTGTGCTTCCTGATAAAGAGGGCTTTCACCAACTGTCATTCTTTGTGCTTAGTTTCCCTGGAGACTGATGGGAAGGGGAGAGGACAGGTTTTCGGCATTGCTGAATCTTTGGTTCTAATACTAGAAAAGAGTGTCCAATCCTCACCCTAACAACCAACAGCGAGTAGGGAGCAATCAAAACCCAGAATGTACAAAACATAACCCTCTCCACCCTCGATAGTAGAAGGAGGAGCGGCGACCCAGAGATCACAAAACCTGGATTCTACTTCCTTCTCCGTCAGGAACAAGACTGGGGAATGACAACTTTTAAGACCTTCGATGTCACCTCATCACTTTTCCTGAATTAAAAAAAGTGAAGTTGGGGGAGGTTACTTAACTAATCCTGTTAATCTGTGAGGTCCCAAACTTCTCCTCCCAATCACTTTCAAAGTTATTAGCACCTTCAGCTTCCACACACAAACACATGCATTCCGACACCCCGGGGAGCTGTGAGGAGCAGGAAGTTCCAGGCTCTGTGCCACATGGAAATCACAACAGCTGCCACTGCCTTGCCTCCCCCAAGTACACAGTGGAAGTCTCCGGGACAGCAGCTTCTTGGGAAAGCAGCTGTGAGCCAGGGTGAAGAAGCTTTGGCTCTGCATTTGTTTTATCCCAGGTGAAATTGCCCTGCTATGGATTGGGGTAAGAGTCGAGAAAGAGTTGGGTTGTCTCTGAATCATGGACACTCCAGGCAGGTCAGGGTAGACCTGTGCTCCTGTCTTTCGGGAAGTAGATTGCAGGCATGTCCTCCCAGGTGTTTCTGGGAAGATTGAACCTCTGACTTTTTAGTTTGCAGATGAGCACGTTAACTGTTGGCACCACTCAACGAGCAAGAGTAGTGTCCCCAAATCCTGCACAGGATACACCCAAGAATGGGTGCAGAGAATGCAGTAGGCCTGCCCATGCCCCAGGTCTGTGGGGCCAGCCCCAAGCCCAACTATGTGGACAGTCCCCCTCCCCCCAGAAGAATTCACTTCAGGGGACAGCACCGAAACTGCAGCTCAGGGAGAGGCACATGTCTGATTGGAGCACACGGGAGCAAATGAAGGGGGAGGAAGAGAGAGTGGAGCATATCCTGGCCCACAAAGCCTTGAGGACAATATCCCTGCTCAGAGCAGCCAATGCACAGAGAAGACCATAGGGCCAGCCCCACTGTGAGACATGATGTCCCTCACTGACCCATAGCGCTATGGGGGACAACACTGGAGACACAGTGTGGGAATTGTGCCCAATCTGACCCCACCACCCCAAGGCGAAACACTAAGGGTGTGCAACAGAACAGCAAGGGGAGCAGAGCAATGAAGTCCCCGGGGAATACCAAAAATAGACTGTGGAGGCCAGGGCATGGCACCGACTTGATTGGAAAACATTCCTAAAGGTCAACGAACAGACCTTCAGCTATTTAACAGTCTTTTCTTACTTCTTCTTTTGTCTTTTTGTTGTTGTTATTGGTTTGTTTTCTTCTGTTGCTTTGTTTTGCTCTGTCTTGTTTTTGTGCATATTATTGTCTCTGCAGGTCTATCTAGGTAAGATAGGTGGGATAAAAAATCTGGAGGAGAAAACAACGGACCAGTGGTTGGGGGAGACACAGAAGAGGGGGAGGTGGGGAAAGGAAGTGGGTGTTAATAAACCCAGGGACAAGGGAACAACAAGTGATCCAAATCAATGGCAAGGAGGGTGTAGGAGGCCTGGTAGGGTTTGATCAAGGGCAATGTAACTGAGAGGAATTACTGAAACCCAAATGAAGGCCAAACATGATAGTGGGACAACAGGAAAGAAAATATAGGAAAGAATTAGGGGGAAAGGAGGATTTATAGAGGTCTAAATACAGGCATGTACATATGTAAATATACTTATATATGATGATGGGGAAATATATCTATGTACACATATGTATAGGTTCAATATTAAGATAGCAGATGGACATTGGGCCTCAACTCAAGTACTCCCTCAATGCAAGAACACTTTGTTCTATTAAACTAGCATTCCATGATGCTCATGCTCCCAACATGATCGCTGAAGACACAGTGGGTGCATAAGTAAATGTGGTGAAGAAAGCTGATGGTGCCAGACTATCAAAAGATATAGCATCTGGGGTCTTAAATTCTTGAAGATAAACAAGCAACCATCTATCTCAGAAGCAACAAAGCCCACATGGAAGAAGCACAGCAGCCTGTGTGATCACGGGGTGTTAATAGGATCAGGTATCAAAGACCCAGAAAAAAATCTTATCATTGTGAATGAGGGGGAGTGTGGAGTAGAGACCCAAAGACCATCTGTATGCAACTGGACATCCCCTTACAAAAGGGTCACAGGGAGGAGATGAGCCAGTCAGGGTATAATATAGCACTGATGAAATATACAACTTTCCTCTAGTTCTTTAATGCTTCCCTCATCCTCCACTATCATGACCCCAATTCTACCATACACATCTGGCTAGCCTAGAGCATGTATACAGGTACAGATAAGAAGTGGAAACACAGGGAATCCAGGACAGAAAAACCCCTCAGGACCAATATTGAGAGTAGCCAGACCAGGAGGGGAAGGGAAGGTGAGGGGAAGAAGGGGGAACGGATCACAATGCTCTATCTATAACCCCCTCCCAGGGGGATGAACAACAGAAAAGTGGGGAAAGGGAGACATCGGTCAGTGTAAGACATGAAAAAATAATAATTTATAAATTATCAAGCGTTCATGAGGGAGGGAGGCATGGGGGAGCGAGGGGGAAAATGAGAAGCTGATACCAAGGACTCAAGTAGAAAGAAAATGTTTTGAAAATGATGATGGCAACATATGTCCAAATGTGCTTGACACAATGGATGTATGTATGGCTTGTGATAAGAGTTGTACGAGCCCCCAATAAAATGATTACCCCCGCCCCCCACACAAATAAAAAGAATAGAAACAAACTAAACAAAACAAAAGCAGCTTGTCCATGCCCCCTTCATGAAGCAGAAGGGGTGGGGTTCATTTCCAGACAGCTCAATGAGGAGCTTACAATGGCTACGATAGACACTAGGTCTGCATTCTTGCAGGGAGAGAACAGCATTGATAATTCTTGCCGTGGTGAGAGAAGGGGGCAGTTTCCTCTCTGTTCTGCTTGTTACATAGTCCAGCTACTAGGTTCACATGACTTTGTAGCGAACAGTAACAGACTATCCTCCTTGTCTACTGGAGGAATGTACTTTTATTGTTGCTAGGTGTCTTTGACTTGGTTTTGACCCATAGCAACCCTATGTGCAACCGACCAAAACATTGTCTGGTTTTCGCCATCCTCGTAATTGTTCCTATGTTTGAGCCCATTGTTGCAGCCACTGTGTCGTCCATCTCCTTCAGGGTCTTCCACCTTTTCACTGACCCCCTCCTTTACCAAGTGTGGCAGTTACATCATCTCCTGTCAACTTTCAAAGGGGTGGAGTCTAGCCTCTCAATCAGGTCACAGTCAGTGAGGCCTCTGTGTGGGCATGGCCTTCTCCTGAGGATTCTGGGAACTCCTGTCTTCCTCCCTGGAGGTGGGACACACACTCTCTCTGCTTCTTTTTCTTGCTGACAAGACACATGGAGCGCTGGAGGAGCCACGTGGAGACCCGCACCACCACTGAGATGCTTCTACTGCCACTGGCTCCACAAGACTTGCCACCCACTGGCCTGTGATCTTCCTCCATTCGGCGTCATTGCATGTGTAGCGTGAGTCTGAAGAGGAATTTATAGACTGGTATCAGACATATGGGCTAATATTGGACTTACGGACTTGATCTGTACTGGGCTGGGATATTTTCTCCATATTCAATTGCTCTTTCAATAAAGCTCCTTCTTAAACACATATGAGTGTCTATGAATTTGTTTCTCTAGCCAACTTGGACTAACACACCAAGCATGATGTCTTTCTTCCGGGAATGGTCTTTCCTGATAATAACATCAACGTATGTGAGGCAAAGTCTCACCAACCTCACCTCTCAGGAGCAGTCTGACTGTACTTCTCTCAGCACAAATGTACTGGTCCTCTGGCATCCAAGGTACTTTCAGTATCCTTTGCCAACATCCTAAGTCAGACACCTGTTCTTCAGTCGTCCTTATCCATGGCCCAATGTTCACAGGTATGTGAGGCAATTGGTCGTCATGGTGACGTCTTTGCTTTTCAAACAGGTTAAGAAGTCTTTCCTAGCAGAGTGCCACTGCCTTTCTGATTGCTCCTTTTACAGATTGATTGGGCTCCAAGTAAAACCAAATCCTTGACAAACTTGATCCTTTTTCTGTTTATCCGGATGCTGCTTGGGGGTTCCGTTGTGATGGGGTTTTGTTTTCTTAGCTGAGGAGTAATTCACACCCAAAAATGGCCCTCTCTGGTCTTTATCAGCAGGTGCCTCCAGCCCTCTGCTCTTTCAGCAAGTTAGATTGTGTCAACTGCCTCTCTCTTAATGAGGCTACCTTCCTCCAGTACTGACAATGTTGCTTTCTTCTTCATGTAATCCCGCTTCTCGGATTATTTAGCAAAATGATTAAGTATTGAGAAAGGATACAACCCTGTGTTGATTTTAAACGTCACTGTTCCTCTAGCTCTGTTTCACTGACTCCCTCTTGGTCTATGTACGGGCTGTTCGTGAGCCCAGTTCAGGGTTCCATTCTTCGCCATGTTATTCATAATTTGCCAGGACCCATACAATCGAATGCCTCAGCACAGTCAACAAGACACAAGGAGACATCTTTCTGGTCCTCTCCGCTTTCCGTCCACATCCTGCTAGCTCTCATTCACCCTCTTCTTCGGAGTGCAGTTTGCATCTCTGGCAGCTCCCTGTCAGTGTACTGTGGCAGCCAGGAGTAAAAAGAAGCTATTACATACAGGGAGGAAAAGGACAAAGCCAGAAAGAACACGTGTGTTGGTGATAAGAGGCCCTGATTTGATAGGAGGTCACATATTTGGAACAGAAGAGTGAAGTCTATTAACACTTCGGATCCAACCCTGCTTCCTGGGGACCTGGCTGTACCATGACTCCTGCGCTCGGATTCTTCCATGATACCACGCAGACTGCATTGCGCACCCACATTGCCATGAAGGGGACCTCCGGATTCCAAGCACCACTAGGGCCCTGGGATGAGAATTCCAGCCAGTGGTACCAACCGCTCCCTGGATATCATGTTCATTTATCCTGATCAAGTTGTGCCCATGAGGGAGGCATGCACAGTGTTGGCAAAAGTGAAAACGGTTTTCATTACACCCCCCCCCCCGCCCCCCAACAGCAGACCTTCTAGAACAGAAGCAGTTCTTTCCTGAGCGGTTCTCCCAGCTCCCAAACTGTCCAGGTGGGATGGGGAACTTCCATGAGTGCCTCTTCTCTTTGCCCCGTGGACACAGGACACAGGGGATCTTCCCACACCTGTTTTCCCATTCCGGGGATCCTGCGTCACTTGACAGCATGTAATGCGCTCTTTCATCTCCCAAGTGACTATGGGAAGAAGGGGTAGGCAGACTTGGGGGAACCAGCCTAGAATTGTTAGCCCTGAATTGTATCTCTTTAGCACTGCTGCTGGTTTACCTGAGCCATTAGGCTTCAGCGAAGGTCCTGCAGTCGTTTGTACTAAAACCCAAAGATGGTAGCCCCAGGGGAGGAACAGGGAGTGGGTATAGTCATGTATGCCATCCAAGGGATTGCCTCTGCCCCGGCACCCTGATATTAAACCTCCCAGTACTTAAAATACCTGCAACCAAGACACACACACACACACACACACACACACACACACACACACACACACACCCCTTGGACATTGAGTACCAATGCTCCAGGATCCCTCTTCTGCTCTCTGAATGTAACAGTGAGGATTTCCACTGGGTGCTGGAGTGTACTTGGCTGGTAGGTGATGGCTATTTTGATATCACTATCATAGTGCCAGCTACCATTTTCGTTCTTTATTGTTGACATTTTACTCTGCTGTGGGTGAAAGTTTCTCAGTCAACAATTTCCACACATTTTGTTTCATGACCTTGGTTACAGTCCCATCGATGTAACAGCCCTCTTCCCACTTCCTCCCTGGGCGTCCTGTTTCCATCTGCCCATCTTCCTTGCTCCTTCCTGCTTTGTCTCAAGGCAGATGCTGCCCTTTTGTCCTGTGATGGCAGTTGTTCCAGAAGCCCTTTCCACCTGGCCTTTCTGGTCACTTTCATAGGCCCGTGCATTGCTTGGCTGAAAGATGCTCTCATAGGGTGGCGGGCTCAGTTCAAGGTTTGAAGGCTGTGTAGGGACCATGATTTCTGGAGTTACACTTGTCTCAATCATCAGTAAATGTGGTCTTCTTCGTGATTTCGGATTTTGCTCTGCACTTTGTTCCCACTCTGTGTGGGGCTTTTGGTTGCAAGCCCTACCTGAGCAGCTGGGCACCATCTAGTTCAACTGGTCTCAAGTTAGTAGCTGTGATTCATGTGGCCCCTTAGTCCTTTGGACTAACGATTTCCACGTGTCTTTGATATTCTGCAATCTTTTTGGTTCTAGGTGCAAGAGACCAATAGTTGATTCTTAGATAGCTGCTCACAAGCTTTATGGTCACCAAAGTAGGATGTAGATTCTACATTGTTGAACATTGTCTATATTGACTATTCAATACTAATTGATCTACATGTTCCCCAAAGATTAGATTCCTAAGCTCTCAAGCCCAGTGGCTTAAAGCTTCATGGTGTTCGGTTATCGCTAAGAAGATCTTTGCCTTCTGTATGTTTTACTTTATACCTGGATATCGTCTCAGCGCATACAAAGATGTTTGGGGAAACATCTTCTTATATCTTCCTGCTCCCATCTACTATCCCACCCCTGCTCAACTTACACATCTCTACCTCCCCTGGGACATTGTTACTTGTTCCTGCTGTTATTGCAGGTGTCTGTGCGCAGTGGTATTTACCACTGTTGCCTGTCACTTCGGCACACACTACAGGGGCTTCCTTTACCTTGGTCTTCTTGTGCTGGGCTCCCTTTTATGGCCTTTCCCGTCACCCAAATTCCGACATTGCTGTTGTCTGGTGACTTTTCCCTCCTCAGCTCTCCTGTGGCAGTTAGAGTGTATGTCAACTTGAAGGTGTAGGAAACTGTAGGGGTGGAATCCAACCTATCAACGAGGTCTCCGTCTGATGATGTCTCCTTGGGGTGTGGCATTCTTATAGGTGGGAAAACTGGGAATAAATCTCTCTCTCCCTTTACCTTCCTGCTTGCTGGGACTCTTCCTACCTCAGGTCTTCCCACCACAGGCGGCAGCTCCTTGTACCCATAGACCTTGGGTCCAACCTACTGCACTACTCTGCACCCCGCAGCCTGTGAGCTTCCTGTTTCCTCCTTCGCTGTTCTGCATCACCGACCTGTAGCTACATGCATCTGAAGAGAGACTTACAGACTAGCACCAGACTTACGGACCGGAGTTGGACTGGGCTAGGATGCCTTCTTGCTACATAATTATTTCTTGATATAAAGCTCTTTCTAGCACCTATGTGAGTGCCTCTGGAATGGTTTCTTTAGATAATCCAACTCAACACACTTCTTTCCCCAGGTAATCATTAAAGCATGTTGCTGTGAGTGCTTTCTATGTGTAAACCACTTCTTGACTTTTTATAGCCGTCTCATACGATATTGGTCCTGTTGTGGTGGACTTAGTTCACGCTGCACAAGGCCCTCCAGGCTCATGCACGATGGGAGGCGCTTCTCGAATCCGTTGCTGTGCTTTGACATCGCAGTCTTTTATTGAGTGTATGCACCATAACCGTCTATCCACTCATCCATCGACGGACACTGAGGCTGTTTCCAGCTCTCTGCTGTTGCAGCTGGCATTTCATAAGTGCCTTATTTGTGCCAGGCAAGGTCCTCGGTCTTTAACAATGATCTCACTTAATCACAGTGTCCCTACTGAAATGATATTAGCCCCCGTGGCAGTCGAGGATATGCTGGTCCCGAGACCATGCTTCACTGTCCAGGTCTGCCAGTTCACAAGTGGCTGAAGCAAGATTTGAACTCAGTGCAGACTCCACAGCTCAGATCCTTTTTGTGTGCTGGGACACTTTGATAAGGAGTGTGGCGAATCCAGCTTCTCCTGAAATGGAATTCAGCCCTGCATACTGCCCAGGGCACGTTAGACGTGGCTGTGTTAAGGGAGGCAGAGACTGGGAGGCTCAACATAGTCCTTACTGTTACCTGTTACGTTATACCTAGATCTCTTTGCTCCTCTTTGTTCTTGTCTTGGCCCCTGAAGGCCCCGGAGTTTGCCGCTTCTGTAAGGGAAGCACCCTGTGTCATGAAGTACAATTTTTGCATACAGAGTGCCCTGTTTCAGAAGTCTAGTCGCATTCTCCAGGTGACCGACTCCCAGCTGCATGAATCCCCACACACCCCAAATTAAACTCCTTTCCTTTCTCCCCAGACATGGTCCTCCTTCCTGCCTGGATCCCTTCCTAGTGCCGCGGATCAGCCACGGAACCCCCGCGCTCCCCCAGTCTTGTGGATTGGACCTCCGTGTTGAGATCATTCTCCCTTCCTTCTCACCGCCACTAACCACACCCCCTTGGTCTTCCCCCTGGACCAGCGCTTGTCTTATCCCTGGCTTCACCTCATTCGACTTAGCCTCCTGCCTCCGTCCAGCATTAGCATTTAAGGGGCACACCTGATCCTGTCACTCTGTGCCCAGTACTCTTCAATGCTCCTGTATTGTTTATCTATTGCTTCATCACAAAATTCTCCAAGATGTTGAGTCTTTAGACAGCAAGTAGCTGTTACCCATTAGTTTCTGTGCCTCAGGAGTCCGGAGCAGTATAGCTGGCCCAGGCTCTCTTACCAAGGTTGCGATCACGGTGCTGCCCAGGGCGATGGTTTCCGCTCAAGGCTCAGAGCGGATTTGCTTCTAAACTCACTCAGGGTTATACGGAGGCCTCAGATCCTACATGAACAATGGTCAACATAAGGCTAATCTCCCGAATGTGAGGCTGTTCATATCCCCGCGTTCTCACTTTATCATCCTGACACCCACTAGTCACGTGGCACTTTCTCTCCCTAACCCTAGCCACTGGAGTTGAATCTCCACGAGGTAGGCTCTGTTCATTTCAGGTCCTGGCAGATAGTCTCTCTGCGGGCCCTCACTAGGAAGTTCTCTGTCTCGTAAGCACTTACTGGCTGTTATCCAGAGATGCTAATTCCTTGCCCCTGGGGCATCCCCGTAGGACCACGTACAGGAGGGCCCTTGGCCTTGCTCCAAGCAGAGAGAGAATTAGCTACATATTGGAAGGGACAGTCATCACTCTCGGAGTCATGGAGCCTAGTCTGTGTTCAAGAGTAAGGACGATGCATGAGACGACCCGCAGGGAAGTGTATTTGGGGCCATCCTGAAGGTTGGCTATAGCACTTGCGGCCTCCGACAGCAAGGTTTTCCATCTTGACTCTGGAGTTGTGGGGATTACAGACGCATGCCATTCGCCACCAAGTCATCGCGTCCAGTGGATCAGCTGGATGCAGGAATGTCTTCCCTCTCTGCTTTCTGATCAGTCGCTCCTGGGGCCACAGTGCTCCCAGGTGGGAGGTGTTTAAAAAGTGCTGGTATAGAGTATGAAATCTATACTTTGAATGGCTTTTCATGATATCGTTCCTTTCCACCAACCCCGTCTCTTACCTGACTCGTCCTTGAAGCATGCATGAATTTCTTTTTAAACTTTATGTAGCTTGTTGTATTGTTGAAAATGTGCACAACGACACACACACCAATCCAACTGTTTCTCCATGTACATTTCCGGGACCCTGGTCAGGACCTTTGAGTTGTGCACCCCTTTGCATTCTCTCTCGCTGTTGCTTCTTCCCCATAATGTGAACTCACTGCCCCTCGTTGCCCATCTATAGTCCTCTGAGTGGCTTTTGTCAATTTGAACCTATGTTCATAGTTCTTCAACCGGCACGACGCTCGGGGCAGATCTCCCCACTCCCACCGCCACCCCCAACTAGTTAAGCTAAACCATTGTTCCGTTTTAAGACGGCTTGGGGGGGGGTGTATTTGGGTTTAATGTTTAAAGATTATCTCAGTGCCAGATGATACTGTGTTATTTACGATGGTGACAGACGCTCAAAAACAGCCAGGCAAAAAAAGTACTCTTCCACCCCTTGGTCAAGATTCTTCTAGGGCAGTGGTTCTCAACCTTCCTCATGCCGTGAACCTTTCATACAGTTCCTCATGTGGTGGTGACCCCCCCAACCATAACATTATTTTAGTTGCTACTTCATGACTGTAATTTTGCTACTGTTATGAATCGGGCTACCCCTGTGAAAGGGTCGTTCGACCCCAAAGGGGTCACGACCCACAGGTTGAGAACCGCTGTTCCAGGGGTTCTTTGAACAAAATGTTCAGTAACCATAACCAGGCGCCTGCTAGTTCTTGTGGTCTCCTAGTAAAGGCAGTCATTGTTCACGGAGGCAGCCAACCCACATCCTCCTGTTCTGACTTTCCTTCTTCAGCTGTTGCCCCAGGTGACTTGAGACCAATTGGTCAGGCCCAGGCGAGGAAGATCGACAGAGCAGCCTACCATCCTTCTCCTCCATCCCACTTCTCTCTTTCCCCAATGTCTCCTTCCAGCTTGTGTGCCTCACCAGTGAGGATTCATCCTTTCTCAGGAATGTTCTTGGATGGGTCCAGGCAGATTTACATGCTTCTTCTGTTGTTCTTTTGTGATTTGTTTCAAGCCCTTAATCAAAACATTTACCTTTTATACTCATGATTGGTTTCTGCCTCCTCTCTAAATTATCCCCAGGATCTAGCCCAGAGTCTGACACCCGGAAGATACTCTGTTACTGGTTTTGGAGAGGATAAATGAATTCGGCATTGTAAGCTGGGTGTTGCCTGAGTGTTTGGGGCTCTGGATGTGGACAGAGAGCTTGCCACAGCCCAGCATCTGATCGCATCGCATATGGTACCTCAACTGCTCCATTCATAATCCATGAGTCAGTCATGTATTCCAGATTGTTCTTCACTGTCATTTTAGCCTTTCGCTGTGTACTGAAATGAGCTCATTAAAGCTGAATTGTTTTAATTGCTAATCATCAGGATAAAAGTGTTGTGTGTTTTTCAGTGCAAATGGCAGAGGGTGTGGATTACCCTACCATTAAAGGAAGCCATGGTGTCCTTGTTTCCAAATGATGATAGGTCCATTGCTTCCCGACGTGAGTGGGGACCATCGGAGCATGAAGAGAGGGTTGTGGTGTGCAGAGCACAAAATTGATCCAGATCCTACTTCTATTAGTGTCACATCACATCACTCAGGCAGTGTTCAGTGGTGACTGGTCCAGATGGGCACACACTGAGGCGGTTTACTGATGCCCAGGAGGAGCGAGATTCTTTTGACAGGTTGGTGACTGCCTTTTTGGCCTTTCCTTTTATGTTCAAAATCTACTCTGGCTGTTCCTTTTTTTCTACTACATTTTTCACAGGTCAAAATATTTCTTTACTTGGTACAATAAAACTGGCACGTGCCCTTTCAAAGAACAGCTGAAGAATATGGTGGTGAGTTTTGAGTATCACATTAAGGCGATCCACAAATATCAGCCCGGTCTACCACGTAAGAAATACAAGAAAGGTCCCTTCCCACCTACCAGGATGGTTATGATCAGAAAGTAAGTAACACCTTGGAATGTTGCTGGGCCATCAAGGGAAATGAAGCCCGGGCACCAGCTATGACCCAGGAGAACCTGGCAGATGTTCTGCTGAGTAAAAGAAGGCAATCACAAAAGGACAAACACTGTCTGGGAGATCTAGAACAGATGAGGATATGGTGCCGAAAGCTGCCTAGGGGCTATCAGCAGTTATGTCACTCAGGTTGGAAGGCCTTGGAGGCTTCCCTGCCAGACCATAGAGAATCCTTAGTCCCGATTAGTCTCAATTTTAATCATATAGTAACATGTGATCCATATAGTTGCAAGTTATTTAGATGCAGTATTTCTTAGATGATCTGAATACTAACAGAATTGTCCGTAAAATCTCTCTACCTTGAATCGCAGCATTATTAGGAACAGCAGTTGGATATTTTCCAGGGGAGCTGCCCTTCAGGGTATGACAAAAAGGTTTGGGAGGGACTGCATTGTGAGTCCGTCATTCTCTCAATGTCTGAAATCCTTTGATGCGACAGCTGTTGCAACCTGGGCCATCTAGAGAGAGAAGACATTTCTTAACATTGTAAGCCCATTTATTAACTAAGGCTTGATTTTCATTTTAAACGTCTCCTAGTTCTGGGGCCTACGATTTGAAAACAGACTTTTTTGCACTTCCACCCTTTTAACACATTTGTTATTTTGATATTTTGAACAGTCAAACATGTTTGGCACAGGGACCAAATATGTGGTCTCCCAGGTATCTGACACAATGGAAGCCCCTACTACCTGTCCCAACTGTTGTGTGCAGAGTAAATCCTCAGGAAGAGAAAGCGGAGCATTGGAGCTGGAATTGGAAGGAAACACAGATGTCCCCAGAGGCACGCCTACAGGAAGGGGATTGGGCATCTCAAGGCAAAGCGACAAGGCTTGGGGCAGGCAGAAGCGAGTTGGTCTATGCCCAGAAACAAAGCCCCAGTGCCGGCAGAGTCCAGATTGGGAAGCCTGGGGAAGGTAACCGGTTCGGAGCACGTTGCATATCCTTTACAGGAGTTTGGATTGCGCTGTAGTAGACAGTGAGACATTTCAAAGGTCACTCAGCTCAGGGAGGATAGCATCCGACTTCTGTTTCAGAGATACGAAGAGGCTTCAAAAAGTTCATGGACAAATGAAGGGGGCACGAAGCCCCTTGTCTCGTCTAAGCAATGTGGGGGCAGGATAAACACAAAGACAGTCTGTGACATGAAGGGCATTTGAGGTTCTGGGAAGAGGGAGGTGGATATCTAGGGGCATCTGCAATGGACCAGGTACAACGCTGGCCTCTTTGCATACATTCTCTTATCTCAGGCTCCTATAAGGGTATGGAGCAGGGATCATAATTCCGTGAAGAGAAGTGGCTCCAAGAGCTTAAGTAAGTTGGGTAGGATCGCCCAGTGAAGGTGAGATTTGATTCCATTCTGATTCCAAATCGCAGGGGATGATGAGGGCCAAAATTATGTCAGTGGAGATGCTGAAGAGGCATCCTCCCTCCCCACAGCAGAGCCCTAATTTAGTTGCACCTCATTTGCAAGCATCTTTATCCACTTCATCATCCTAATTGCTTTAATATGATAAATTGACCAATTACTAGCAGGTTATTTATAACCATTGTGGAATTAGTGGCTCGGTTCAATCAAGCAACCCCAAAGTAACTGATTTGTAATGACTCGATTTATCAAGGTACGCGGACTAGTTGGTTTGCATAGACCCAAGTCACACTCATGTTAGGCAAACATGTGCAGGAGCGTAAAGAGGGAATAGGGACACAATATCTGACTGTTTGCAAATGATATCTGAACCAAAAGGTTTCTAACCCTAACTGTATCACCAGGGAGACAAGCCGTGGCTTTGAGCATGAAGAGATACTCTGGAGAACTTTGTTTGGTTTTACTAGAAAGGACCTGGAAGTCCTGGAAGCCTAAGGGATTTGTCAACATCGCCCAGCCAGTGAAACAACGGGGCTTAAATGGGAACTGTCTGCATGGTTCTCATGTCAGGTCCTCCAGGACCCTTTCCACTTGCTGTGCTGGGGTGGGGAGCAAGCCACTTAGCCTTCTGTGTCCTCCGTTCCTGTATCTATAGCATGAGATGGTTGGTGCCCGTATCAGTTAGTCTTTGCTGTGTATGGAGCCACCTCAAACTTAGTGACAGACGACAACCACTAACCCGTGTAGCTCATGATTTGGTGGTTCAACCTGGTGGTTGTTCAGGTCTACATTGGCTCAGCTGGTTTTTCTTGTGCTTCTGTGATCAGTGGGTGGGTCTTGGGTGATTCAAAAGGGCCTCATCTGCATGTTGGCAGTATGCTGGCTGGGAACTAGCTACTTGAAAACTGAAGCACCTTGATTATCCCCCACCCAGCATTTTATCACCCAGAAACTAACTCAGGTGTGTACACATGGAGGTCTCAAGGTTCCAGGTACAGCAAGAAGACACCCCTCATGAGCCTGCTCTTTGCTTTGTGCCATGTTTGCTATTGTCCCATTGGCTTATGCAAGCTACGTGGTGTGGTCACCAGCTTCTGAAATGTCTTCCAGTGATTACTGTTTTCTGGATTCATGCCCTCGGATAATCTCCTTTGTTTATGGAAGGGCTGAACCTAACAACTTGTTTCTAAAGAATAGAATAGGGTAAAATATCACCTCCAGGATGAGGTTATAAATGAATATGACTTCCTCTCTGACTCTTTTCATGCGCTTGCCATGAGAAAAACAAATTGCCAAGTGTGAACTCTGCTATGGAGAGCCCATGTGGCAGGGACTGAGAGTGTCGGGTCCTCCGGTGGCCCTCAGTCAGACAGTTCCTTGAGGAACTGAATTTTGTCACCAACTAGTCATTGATTGTTGCTGTGCACATAGACTTCTCCAGATGGAAATCCCAGAAATCAAATTAACGACACCTGTGGGGACAGACTACGGGGCAGCTCAATATCAGTAGCTAAAACCAGGTCAGGGGCTGACCGTGGAAGAGACCGCCACTTGCTCTGATGTAAGCTCAGGGTGAAGCGGAAGGAAATGAAAACAAGTCCACGAGAGCCAAAATATGACCTTGAGTCTATCCCACTTGAATTTCGAGGACATCTCAAGGACAGATTTGCTGTATTAAACACTGAAGACAGAAGACCTGATGAGCTGCGGGAGGACATCAAGAATATCATTCATAAAGAAAGCAAAAGGTCATTAAAATGACAGGAAAGAAAGAAAAAGTAAAAGTGGATGTCAGAAGAGACTTTGAAACTTGTTCTTAACCTCAGGCACCATAGAGATAAATAGCTCACTGGAGGCCAGATACTCTGGAAGCAGATACAGCCTCTGGTCTTCCTGTTGACAAGACACATGGAGCTATGCTGATGGAACCAGAGTCCCGGAGCTGGAGGAGCCACATGGAGACCCTTTCCAGCATTTACATGTTTCCACTGCCACTGGATCCACAAGACTTTCCACCCACTGGCCTGTAATCTTCCTGCATTCAGCATCATTGCATGTTTTGCATGAATCTGAAGAAGAATTTATGTATTGGTATCAGACATATAGGCTAACACCAGACTTATGGACTTGATCTGGACAGGGCTGGGCTATTTTCTCAATATACAATTGCTCTTTTATATAAAGCATACGGGTGTCTCAGGATTTGTTTCTCTAGTCAACCCAGACAAACAGATGGCAAAGCTTTGGCTTACGTCCTTTGGACAGGTTGTCAGGAGAGACCTGACCCTGAAGGGCATCCTGGCTAGTAGACTGAAGGGACAGAGAAAGAAGAACACCCTCACGGAGGGAGTCCTTGTGCTGTAGTGGTTACGAGGTGGCTGCAAGCTCAGCAGTTGGAAATTTAGCAGCTGCTCTGTGGAAGGAAGACCAGGATTTCTCCTGCCACGAAGAGTCACACAGACTTGGGAACCCACAATGGCAGTTCTGACCTATCCTCCAGGGTCACGATGCATCAGAAATGACTAGATGGCAGTGAGCTTGGTTTTAATGTTCTCAAGGAGATGGATCGGCCTAGTGGCCGTGAAAATGGGCTCAAGCACAACCACAGACATGAGAATGGCAGAGAAGCTGGAGGTGTTTCGTTCTATTGCACACAGATCACTAGGAGTCGGAACTAACTCAGGGCACCTAACAATGACAACACCTTGTGGTCAGCAGTCAACTACATAACCCACTCCGCCAGCAGCCATCCCTGATGCGGGCAGCGAAAGAGGAAAGATAAGAATTAGCCATCTGTATTTACATTTTACCACAAATAAACTTTTTCCAGCTTCTTGAAGTATGAGACTACATCATTCTCATTTCTTAAGTTAGTCAGTCATAAGGAGTCCTGGGGGTGTAGTGGTTACGAATTGGTCTGCGAACCTGAAGGTTAGCTGTTCAGAACCACCAGCGGCTCCATGGGAGAACAATGAGGCTTTCTACTCCTTTAAAGAGTTACAATCTCAGAAACCCACAGGGGCAGTTCTACCCAATCTTGGAGGGTCACATTTGACTCAATAGCAGGGAAGTACTGGGAACAGGTTAACGAATAAGACAGATCATATTCCTGCCCTGAAGAAATTTACAGCGTGCAAGGGAGAGATGGAGAAAAGCATGTTCAATACCTCTTTAATTATTTGTTTCAAGCTGGGCGACATAATAAGGAAGGAGGCTGTGTTTAAAAGAAGGATATCGTTTAGTCTAAATTGGTCCAAGAAAACTTGTTTGAGGATGTGGTAGTTAATTTGAAGAGGTAGGTAGGGAAAGGAGTGGACAAAGGGCCAACTTCCAGGCAAAGGGAGAAGAATTCATAAAGGGAAGGTAGGGAAGTGGTCAGCAGCTCTTGGATAAGCTCATATTGATGATCAAATTAAATCCTATTATGTGATAATGGCCTTGCAGGTTATGGGTTTTAAAAGAGCTCCCTTGGAGATATATGCTAAAATATTTATGGATGAAATTATGTGATGTCTGGAATTTGCTTTAAAATAATCCCGTGGTGAGGGTGGCAGGGGGGCGGGCAGGAGTGAGTAGGGCTCGAAATGAAACAAGATTTGACACATCCGATGATGGTCACTTTCGTACATGTTTGACATTCCCCATAATAAGACTGCTTTAAAATCCTATCCTGACAGTAAATCCTGAGGGCCGTGGGTGTACTTCTTTGAGAGATCACTTCACATTTCCCTCCTCCTGCCCCATTCCAGACAGTGGAGGTTACAATATCTTTGGGGAAGGAAACAGAATGAGTTTTATGATCTGGAAAATGCAAAGGTTTCTCAGTTCCAGGTCATGTGGCTAACATAAGGTAGAAGGTAGGGTGTCTGGGCAATTTACCTTGCCTCCTGGCTAAAGTGCTATCTCGTATTATTTCTCATCTCATTTTTCACTAGCTGCAATAGTTCTGTTTCATCTACGTACAGATAATGGCATCTCATAACATGGGTCACCCAGAGTAAAAGCCGGTGGAAGGATTCTGTTACAAGGTTGCCTGTACCAAAGTGCGTTTATGAGTTGGGGACAGATGGGAATCCCCCCTTGGAAAAAGTCGTGAGTGGCTTACTGCAGCAATAATAGATTTCTTGGATTAAGTTTTCCCTGTACTAGCGTTATGCTGAGGTGGATCTGACTAAAAATAACAGCAGGGAGAATAGATTTTATAAGTCAAGGACATACTGCAGGATTTTTTTAGGGGGGGGAATGTAGGTGGGGGGCAGGGGCTGGGGCTGAAGAGATGATGTATCTTTTTCATAACCGTTCCAGTGTTCAGTTATTTGGGAGAACCGTGTTTTGTGATTCTGAGTCGAAGGCTTTCTTTCTTGAAAACACTTTTGTCATCAAATTGAATCTCTCCCCAAGCCCTAATGGATGAAGATTTCACTGGAGTTAGATATATGCAAATTACATTTCCCTTTCCCAGCCAAGGTTAAATAAAAGGGAAATTATGAAAGGGCGCTTATGGCAGCAAAGATTTTCAGGGCTTGAAGATGAATTTGGTTACTTCAAAAGCACGACGATTCGCCTGTCAGTGCAAAGGCAAGAAAGGAAGACTGTCCCAGAGAAAGCGGCCGCGGGAGGAACATACTCTCACACAGCCTTGATGCTCAAAGGGCTTTGTTGCTGTTCCCTGAACCTTGGTAATTACAGGCATTTTCCTCTGCGCTGAGAAACATTCGGCAAACAAGGCCAGGGGTTCCCCGCCCCTTTCCTGTGTTCAATATGGGGTCTGGCCTTGTTGCAGGGAAACACTAATTCCCTACAGTGCTCTCTGGGAGCAAATGATTTGTTTTCTCTTCCCTGACTCCAGCCTGGTGTCGGTTCTTAGCATGGAAAATCTATTTGGAGCAACTTGTCCCCAAGAGGGAAGAAGGCAAGCCGACTGTGTGTGGGAGCGGCAGCCATCAGCCACCAGCCATGCCAGTCTCACCCGCCGGCCAAGGCAGACTTTAACACACAAAGACACACACACACCCGGTCCAATGCAAACACAAGTTCCTACACGAACATGCGCAACCCACGCCCAACTATATGGATACACACCACACAGCCCCACACAGCACCGTACGCACACCCCACATACAATCCTACCCAACCGCAGGGTACACATGCAGTCATACTCACCTGTGTACATACCACACACACCATGGGTCACATACACCGCAGTCACACACGCACCCATGCCGCATACATTCTCACGTACATCCCTTACCCACACCCCACCTCATCCCACCTGGGCCAGGCACACATCTAAAACCATATCGAAGTGCACACACACACCCCTATCAAACACTTCATATAGTAATCACACACATGTGCACATCACACATGTATCACGTGCACAGACACCAAACTTCACACGCACCCCTCCCCCCCAAACTACACACACCCCTCCCACAGCACCCTGCTTGGTTGCTTTTCCATTTAGTAAGGATGGGCTCCGGCCTCGGTGGTGGGGGGCAGGCAGGTGGGCGTGGGGACGGCGGGCCGGGCGGGGGAGGGGCGGCCGGTCCAAGGTTCCCGCGAGGTGGGCGGCCTTTGCCCCAGGGACGCGCGCTCAAGTGGCCGCGCTCTGAGCGGGAGGCCGGCCCCGGGGTGGGGCACGCGCGCGCGTGCGCGCGTGGTCGAGCCCCCCGGGGGAGGTTGTCCCTGTGTCCAGACTCGCGCCCCGGAGTTGAAGGGGAAGGCACCGTGAGGTGCGTGTGAGAAAGAGCAGCTCGCTCCGGGCGCCGCGCGGGGCCGGCCCCCCCGGGGCTCCCCGTGCCCAGCCCGCGGCGGCGGCGACCGGACTGGGTGCCAGGCCGGGGACGAGTGTGTGGGAAGTGTGCGCAGAAGCTGGCGTGCGTGTGAGCCCCCAGCCGCCGACGCGTGCGGGCCCCTCTCGGCGCTCCGCCGGGGCCTGTCCCCGAGGCGCGTGGGGCAGCGGCGGGCGGCCGCGCTCCCCGGGCTTTACGGGCGCGCGCGCGCGTGCGCGAGGGGCGCGGCGCGCGCCGCGGCGGCGGCGGGCAGAGGGCGGGGAGGCGGCGGCGGCAGGCCCAGCCTCCGGCCGCAGCTCCCGGGGCGGCTCCTCCGCGAGCCGGGGACCGTCGCGCTCCCAACGCTCCCGCCCGCCCGCGCCTGCAGCTGGCTCGGCTTCCTGCCCGCCCGGCCGCCGCCCGCTTCTCCCGAGCTGCGGGCCCGGGCCCCGCGCCGAGGGCCAGGCGATGAGTGCGGCGGACGCGCCCGCGCCCGAGCGCGGCTGGAAGAGCGAGAAAGTGGACGAGGCGCAGGCCCTGGCGCGGAGTTGCGCCGCCCGCAGACCCGACTTCCAACCGTGCGACGGGCTCTCCATCTGTGCCACGCACAGCCACGGCAAGTGCTTCAAGCTGCACTGGTGCTGTCACCTGGGATGGTGCCACTGTAAGTCCAGCCGCCGCTCCCCGCCTTGCGCTGCGGTCCCGGGAAGCCGCGGGCCGAGGGTTCGGGGCTCGGCGGGGCGGCTCTGCCGCAGGCTGGGCGCGGGTCCGCTCGGTTTGCGCAAGCTGCCTTGGCGACGGGATGAATCCCCGCGGGGAGCCCGGGTTTCGCCACTTGTACCGAAGGGAATCTCCCGGTGCTGGGAAACGGGATGATTTTCTCCGCCTGCCTTCTCTCTGAACGGGTGCAATCGGCAGACTGTGATGAGACGAGGTAGGAAGCTGTCAGAGTTGCTGACAGCCGGAGGGGGAGCAGCCCCTTTTTCAGGACGACTGGGGAAGGATGCTCTCTTTCGTTCTCACTTTTGTCTCTCTGGGCTGCTGTTTGAGAGAGAGCGAGAGCGAGAGCGAGCTCTTGGAAATCAAATCGTGTCCCGTTCATTGTTTCCAAATGGAGAAATCGCTAGAGTGAGATGGATTGCTTCAAAAAAGTTAACGCTAACAGTTTGGGAAGGAGAACTCCTTAAACACCCAGGCGCAGGGAATAAAATAGCCAATATGAATATATGATGCGCTTTAAAATTATAAAATAAAATAAGTGAAAAGCTTAAATAAAAATTTAAGCCAATTTGTAAAACCCACAACTCAATGGTCTGAGCTGTTTCTCTGTCACGCTGCCTGTGGTTTTTAAGTGGATTAAACTTAAGTACCATTTAATCAGAATTCTACAATTTGATTAGTTCATGGTATTTGGCCTGCCTTACCTGAAGACTTATTTCTTGTAGAGATAAATGTATTATGAACTTCGTTTCCACATAGCCTTATAATAGGGGGCATGTGGGGGTGGGCAATGTGTTTATTTAGGGCAAAAATCCCTGATGTGATCCTAAGTTAGAGAACTGTTTTTTCCTTGTTGGTTAGAAAAAAATGGCTTCCAGTCAGCGAAGCAGTACATAACGAATCTTTATTTATAGTAATTGAACATACTTGAATGTTCTAATTGAATTTGTGAATGAAAAGGAAAAGGCCGTTAACATTTTCTTTAAAAATTCAAGCACATGGACCAGTTTAGATTTTCCGATATTACATCTGCTGATCGTCAGTTTCTTTCTATCTCTCTTTATTCTTATTGCTCCTAAACCCATTTCCAAGTAGGAAGCCTTGCGTAAATGGAGGGGCAGGGGGCAAAGTTGGCAGGAGTCCCTGCAGGAAGCCTGGGATGCTGAAGCACACACGGTGAATCTGGTTGGATTCCATTTCTGGGGGAAGTCCAGGATTCCCAGCATACAATGTGCGGGACATTCAAGACGGTCTAATTCAGGGTCTGCCTTCTTTCAACAGGAAACTCAAAAAACTCACTGCCATCTAGTCGATGCCCATGCACAGTGACTAGATGTAGGCCAGGGTAGAGCTGCTCTTGTGAGTTTCCAAGACTGTGTAACTGTTTACAGAAGTGGAAAGCTCCCCTCCTCCCCCCACTCCTTCTTTCTTCAGAGTGGCTGGTGTTTTTGAACTGCTGATGTTGTGGATCCCAGCCCAAACCCTTCACCACCAGGCCACCACCTCCAGCAAATACTCAGTTACTGATGGGAACTTCCCAGGCAACTAACTGTACTGGTCATTCGACAGCTGTGACTTCAAATACGGTTCCCTAGATGGAGCTGAAATGGATTACTGTTTCACTTTTTTCCTTAGTTGTGTTTCAGCCTTATGAAATCGTAGGTTCTTAGAATCCATAGGTTTCAACTCTTCTGGTATACCTAAGAATTTCTAGTGGCTTTGGTTTATCTTCCTCTTTCTTTTCCCCAGTCCCTGTCAGCGTCTGGCCCCAAATAGGTTTGCATTCATGTTTGTTGAGAGACTGAAGACAGCCGTCACATGGCTCCGGAGATCTCATTTTGTCCTATTTATATCTCTTTATTCCTCCTGCTCTCCTTTTATGGAATCGTATCAAGACCCCCGAGCCTCCTGGTGGTTCTGTTCGGAAGGTGTGCCAATTTGATTAGGTTCTGTTGGAGACGGGAGCCCTAGAAAGGAACTTCAGCTTTTCAGTTGTGGTCTGATCTGCCCATAGTCGAGCAGCATAGCCACCTTCCGTGTTTGAATCCCTACGAGGGCTGCAGCTAACATTCCGTGAGCTTTTCTGATACCCACCTCACATCACACTGAGATTGTTGCCTCCAGATTATACGAAGCTTGCTGTCAATGCAAGCCATTCTACATTTCCCCCTCTCAAAACATGTGGGGCAACTAACTCACAACTTTCCCATCTCACACTTCTGTCCATCTCAACATCCGTATATCTAGATACGGAGCCCGGATAACCTACAGGTTAATTACCCAGCTGCTAATCAGAAGGTTGGTGGTTCTGACCCACCCCGTGGTTCCACGGGGGAAAGACCTGGTGATATGCTTGCCCGAGGATGACATCCCCCAAGTTGTACGGGGTAGCTATCAGTCAAAACTGACTCAGTGGATCTAAAAAAACATACATACATCTGTGTGCTCACCTGCCTATCCTTTTGGGCACAGGAGCCAAACCCTTAACCATTCTCTTTTTTCTCTATTTAGTTTCATTTTATTAGAATTAGCCTATTTTTTTTCTGGCTTATCGTGGGCTTTTTAGATGCTGGCTCTCTATCTTAATGTGTGTATTTTAGCCATTCCTTCTCGTATCATAAATGACATATTGGATGCCAGTAGGCGTTCGGTTCCCTTCACATTGCCCCGCTATTGGTAACCACGGTCCTGCAAAAGGCATGGACTCCGGTAGTCTCTGCCATTCGCCACCTGCTGTTCTCTTAGCCATCTTGTACTTGTCTATATGGTATGATGGAAACCTGGCCAAATGCCTTGTTGAAATTCTCTGGATACTGTTTCTACTTTGTGATCGATACACACACTTTCTCGTTCTCTGTCTAAGAAAAAGTCTGAATTTAGAAGAGGACTGGCATCAAGTACACTGGACTGTTCTTGGCAGTGTTTTCTGTTTAAGTCAGGCTTATGTTTGCTTGCTCCTCCCAGTCTCTGGCAGCCCTCCCTGTCTCCTCCCCTGGCAGCGAGTCAGCGATCCCATTCACGAAGAGCTTGGATTCATGTAGAGCAGCACGGTGCTCGGCGAGTCTCCTCACCTATGAAGGGCAGCATTTCCCTCTACCTCTGCCAGGTCCAGTGTTTCTCGAAAAGAAGGCCAGAGAACAGATCTGTGTCCTTTGTGCACCCGCGACACTCAGAGTCCCAAGAAAACTCCCTTCGTTTCAGCTGACGGTGTGTCAAGCAGTTTCTTTCTGTAAAGTCCTTGTGACGGAAACCCGGGATCCAAATGTGAATTCAGCCAGACTGGGCCCTCCAAGCCTGGTCTCAGGGCAGGGCCAGTGCCATGCTTATTTCTGTATTCTTTCAAAATCACAAGTGTGCTGGGTGAGAAAGCTATCAGCTTGTTCACCAAATCCGAAAAGGCTAAAATAGGGCCTTTTAGCCGAGCTGCTCCAAAAAGGCAGATTCAGAACAAAGAAGGTTCAGCTTCATAGGCTTGATTGTACACATAGAACACTTAGAACTGTATATGCTAGAAGAGACTGAAAAACAGGTAGACTTTCATGACAAGCATGTGTACCTCTAGAGGTGCGTCTTACTGAAGGGAATGGATGTCTTTGGATAATGGAAGAATCTAGACATTTTTCCAGTTCAACATTTCGATATGTATAATTCAGCAGCAATTTTAAGATGTATAATTTAGTAACTTCGATTGTATTTGTTATGGTGTGCAACCCTTGTCTTTCCCCCCCAAATACTCTCACGACCATTAATGGAAGCAAAAGGCTTGCTAAGCAAAAACTTCTCTCTTTCATCTCATCCCCAATAATGACTAATTTTTGGTTTTCCACTTAGTGGTTTTGTTTGGGTGGGTATACAAAGGCTTTAGAAAGTTCATGGAAGAAAAGGAATTAAAAGATGCTGGCAGTTTCCCACGAATGTTTTGACGCTCCCCTGTTTACTGATTTTGTGTAAACGAGACCATACAGATGTGTGTCCTTGTTGCGGCCGACCGACTTCACTCCGTGCGATGTGGTCCATGTTCACCCATATTGAAGCATGCAGCGGGGCTGCATTTCTCTTCACGGCCGAGTCCTGCTCTATTGCATGTCCATGTCACAGTACCTAGTCATCGGTTGGTGAACATTTGGGTGGTTTTGAGGATGACTTCCGGGTGGACATCCATGTCGGTGTGTGGGAGGTGGGCCTGTCGGCTTTGCCCGAGGACATGGACCTGTGGGCAAAGGAGAAGGGAGGGAAGTGGACAGGGGAGCATGTTTCAGGCAGAAGGAGGACAAGGCCTAGACTACTTGAGGCGGGTAGAGATGTGATTGGGCTGGGGAGGGCGAGGGGCTATGTGGCAATGATTAAGACAGGCAAAGGTCACAGGAAGGAGAAGCTTTTGAAAGGGTTAGAGTCAGGAGTGGTACGATCCAGCTGATTCTGAAAGGCAAGGCCCATGAGGAGCCTAGTCAGGAACTCTTCCTGTGGTCTGGGAGGGAGAGGGAGCCCACGTGGCTAAGTGCTAGACTACTGGCCCAAACTTAGTGTGTTTGCCATCACGTGGTGGTGAGAGGATGTGGGGGGATCTGGGGCTCCTAGGAGAGGCATGGGCTAGGAGCCCCACGGGCGTCTTTGACGGGGGTGTGGTTGCAGTGGGCAGAGGGCACAGAGTGGAAAGGCTAGAAGGCGTCTCCTTAGGGTACCAACAGTTTGAGCGCCTAGGAGGAAGAGCAGGCAGCGGAGTCTCAGAGGTGGTAGAGCCGAACAATTGTGTGTGGACTTGTCGAGCCAGGGGATATGGATGACAGAAAGAGTACGGAGATGGAAACAGTGCTTAACAGGGTAATCCTTAGATACGAGTGATTTCCTAACATACTGAAGAAGAGGGAGAAAGACTTGTCCTGTAACCGTAGCTTCGAGAATAAATTAACTCTAAAACCAAAGAGAGCTATTTGATAGCAGTGAATTCAAGACAGTGCATAGAGAAAAAGAAGAGACAGAAGCTGAGAATTTGGACCCTGAGATAATAGTCATGTTTATTGAGAGATTGCTTTGTGCTCAGGTGAGCTTAGTATGCTAAGCACTTAATAGTCAGTGATGTTACTGTGTCCATTTTACAAATGTGGGAGATGGCTTAGAGAAGTAACTTAGCCAAAGGCACAGAATAGGGAGTAGAATCTGGATCTGCATTCAGGTCTGTCTGATTGAAAGCCCCAGACCCTTAGCCACCCGAAGGTACTATAGAGCCATTTAAAATTAGTGAGCAAAACTCACAGAACTTGGTTCCTTTAAACCCATTTGTGGGAAATGGCTGGCAAATTGGAGCAACTGCAATAAATGAAGTGCAGAAGACAGAACTGTAAAGAGGCACTGGGTGCGGCAGGTAAGGGTTAAAGGAGAGCCTGATGGAATGGGACGCGGGTGGGTGTGCCTGCACAAATCAGAGCTGGCTTCAGAAAACCACATAATAGACGAGCTGGGTTTCCTGCAGAAGACACCCTGAAAGATGTTCCAGGTTGAAAGCGGGGAGAGGGGGCCCTGATGTAGTCTAATAGATGGCATTAGCATATCTAAAGAGAGACTGTCACACAGAAGGCAGCTGGGCAGCTTGGAAATGTAGGGGAAAAAAAACAGGAGTTGGGGGAGACAGAATCTGGAAGCATTTCCTCAAGCCTTTCCAGAAGCTGGCGAAAGTGCCCTGGTGTCATCTGTGGGGCTGCTAAGCACAAGGTCAGCAGTTTGAATCCACCAGCCCTCCTCAGGGGGACAATGGGGGTTTCTGTTCCCATCAAGATTGATGGCCTTAGACTCGCCCTCAAGTCAACACTGACTCACAGTGGTTCCCCATGGTTTTACATGACGGTAACGCTTAAGCCCCTGTCTTTCTTGCATGGAGCCGCTGGTGGTTGCGAGTTGCCGACCATAAGGATCGCAGCCCAACGCATAACCACTACACCACCAGGTCCAGAATCTCACAGGGACAGTTGTTCTGTCCTTAAGGCTGCTGTGAGTCAGAATTGACTCCGTGGCAGTGAATTGGGGTTTTGATTTTCAGAAGGTGGAGTAGGTGTTAAGGTCTGGTCCTTAGGGCTAGACTAATTAAGCAAACGCTTGGTAATGATTTGGCTTCCTCTTTATCCAGAATTGACTCAGTGGTGGTAGGTTTCGCCTGTATTTATAGATTTCCTATAAGAAAAAAAGGAACTGAGTAGAATGTCAGGTCCTGAGGGCAAGTCCACTTTCACCATCAGTAAATTTGTGAAGTGCTTTTATGTTTTCCTACTTGTTCTGTTTCCTGCTTCTGCCCGGCGCTGGGGGAAATGCACAAAACCAAGTTCTGATTTCCCTACCGGGTTTTCTTCCTTGGTTCCCCTAAGGGTCATCTCAGTTATATCAGTAACAGTGACTACAGGCACGGTCGCAAAAGGTTGGCCAGTGAAAGCTCACAAGCGAACAACACAGGAGAGTTTGATTGGGTAGCTGGGTCAACGGAAGCTCTGTTTTTCTCAGAATGAAGGCCCTAACCATGTCTAGTGAAGGGAGAGGATTCAGGGATGGAGAGGGTGACACTCTGTCCTCTGAGCTCTTCCAGAGATAGAGAAAGCTATATGTTTCCCTCTGAATGGTGCTTCAGTCGGACACAGCGCTACTTTGACCATAACAAAAAACTGACACAATAACTTTTTTGCAGGCATGGTTCTAATTGTATTGTTGTTGCGTTTGTGAGCCCGTGTAATCCTCACAACAGCTTAACAAGGTAGGCTGTGACTACACTGGTGTTTCAGGTGAGGGAGCATGCTGACGGTCACACACAGCAGCTCTGGCTGCGTGTGGTGCGATGTAGATCAGGGTCACGAGCCGGCTGGCAGCCAGGACTGTGGCTTTCTTGGTCCCACTCAAGGGATGGGGAGGATGGTTTCCGTGGCGTTTAAATCCTCTTTGGAACAAGCAGATATTACAGAAGTAAATTGAGAAGGGTTTTAAGTGGAGGACAATTATATGCATTACGGACATGTTCAGAGTGGTTGAGAAATCTGTAATGCTGCCCTTCTAGAAGATATTTAACCCAGAAATCAGGAAAGGAAGAAGAATGCCCCACCCACCCTTCCTGCTGGGAGTGGGCCGTAGACTCCAAGAATCTCACCCATAATAACACCCCCCCAAAGGACCCTATAGGACAGAGTAGAACTGCCCCTTTGGGTTTCTGAGATGTAAAGTCTTTTACAGGAGTAGACAGCTTCATCTTTGTCCCATCAAGTTGCTGGTGGGTTTAAATGTCTGATCTTGTGGTTAGCAGAATCAATTCCGTGGCAGTGAGTTTTGTTTGTATAACAAGGCTTGAGTGCTTGTCAGTTGTTAGGAAAAGTTTCAACAAAATGATAGATGTTTTTTCTTTTTAAAAAAAATTGTTTTATTAGGAGCTCATACAACTTTTATCACAATCCATACATATATCAGTTGTGTAAAGCACATCTGTACATTCATTACCCTCATTATTCCCAAAACACCTGCTCTCCACCCAAGCCCCTGGCATCAAGTCCTCTTTTTTCCCCTCCCTCCCCACTTCCCCCTCCCTCATGAGCCCCTGATAATTTATAAATTATTATTTTGTCATATCTTGCCCTGTCCAATGTCTCCCTTCACCCACTTTTCTGTTGTCCATCCCCCAGGGAGGAGGTCACATGTAGATCCTTGTAATCGGTTCCCTCTTTCCAACCCACTCTCCCTCTACCCTCCCAGTATCGCCCCTCACACCCCTGGTCCTGAAGGGATCATCTGCCCTGGATTCCCTGTGTTTCCAGTTTCTATCTGTACCAGTGTGCATCCTCTGGTCTAGCCAGACTTGCAAGGTAGAATTTGGATCATGATAAGTGGGAGGAGGGGAAGGAAGCATTTAGGAACTAGAGGAAAGTTGTATTTTTCATTGGTGCTACATTGCACCTTGACTGGCTTGTCTCCTCCCCTAGACCCCTCTGCAAGGGGATCTCCAATGGCTGACAAATGGGCTTTGGGTCTCCACTCTGCACTCCCAACCTCATTCACTATGGGAAGATTTTTTTGTTGTTGTTCTGATGATGCCAGATACCTGATCCCATCGACACCTCATGATCGCACCGGCTGGTGTGCTTCTTCCATGTGGGCTTTGTTGCTTCTGAGCTAGATGGTCTCTTGTTTACCTTCAAGCCTTTAAGACCCCAGACACTATACCTTTTGTTAGCCGGGCAAAATGATAGATTCTTACAGCACTCCTGGACAAACCCCACAAGCTATCAATACCAATCTTTTCTCAAGTTTGCTGACTTAGAACTCCCTGTTCCCTGTCGCTGCCATCGATGCTGGCTGCTATTGAGTTGATTCTGGTGTGCCACGGGGTAGAAGTACCCAGGGGGTTTTCTACGTTGGGTTCTCGATGGAAGCCAGTCACCACTGAGTGGTTTCAAAGTGCCGGTGCTTCATTTAGCAGCTGCGAACCTAGGCACTGCACTGCCAGGACTCCCTTAGTCTCTGCTAGGCATCAGGAAGAGGATACCAGGGACACCATGGGGCAAGCTGGGAGCAGTCGACCGAAAAGTCTGAGGTTAGACTCCACCAGCTATGCATGGGAGAAGGCTGAGCCCTCTGCTTCCTTCCGTGGAGATGACACTCCAGCCATGCAGAGCTGATGGGGCAGTCCACACTGGCCTGCATGGGTGCCATGGCTCACAGTGGACTGGGCAGCAGAGGGGAGGTGTAAGGAAAGGCTGTCCTCTTTTCATTGATAAGCACGGGTGTCCTGCTCCCCAGTGGGTCATGAAGCCATTCTTAGAATGGACTCAGGTTGAATTTGTGTGTAAAAGAAAGCTTGTAATTTTGTGTAAAAGGAAACTTGTAATTTTGATGAAAAAAAATGGACTACTAAAATTTTTACTTAAAAACATTGAACATCTATTTGTATGATATGAGACATTGCTTTCTTGACTCTCAGTCATTGTCATTGACTCAGTGCCAACTCCCAGTGACCCTATAGGACAGCATAGAACTGCCCCTGTGGGTTTCTGAGACTATAATTTTTTATGGGAATAGAAACCTCTGTCTTTCTCCCTTGGAGTGATGGGTGGTTTCGAACTGCTGACCTTGTGGTTAGCCCAACACATAACCACTATGCCCCCAAGGATCCTTCTTGAAAATTAAGGGCTGGTTTATTCAGAGAAGATAGATTGAAGTGCAATCCTAGGTAGAACAAGGGCCGTGAAGTCCAGCACCAAAATAAAACAAAATCCACACCCCTTGCCCTCAAGTGGTTTCTGAGTCTTGGGGCACCCCTTGGAAAAAGTAGAATGCCTGACTGGCCTTGTAAGATGGTCATCTTTAAAGGGGAAGACTGCGCGTCTTTCTCCCAAGGACAGGTTGGTGAGTTTGAAGCGCCAACCCTTCCGTTAGCAGCCCAGCACCACCCGCTGCTCCTGAATCAGACACACCTGCCATTGAAGTCGGGTTCTTCTACTTACTGAAGGGGCTATGCAACCTCTCAGCTTCTTTTGCCTCTTCTAGAACAGCAGTGAAAGTCCTCCTCACAGGGACTAGGAGCATTAAGGCATACACAGCAGGGGTTGGGTAAGAATATTAGGCTTCTTGGTCACCCGGAGAGCCAGCTTCTGAATCCTGGCTCTGCCCATTTACTAGCTGGGCAACTTTGGGGAAAATCCCTCAACCTGTCTGCCCTTCCCTGGCCTTATTGTTAATCTGGAGACACCAACACTGACCTCAGCCTCACAGGATTGTGCTTGTCAGGGTCCCCACTCCAGCTTTCCCCTTCCAGACAATCCGGGTTTATCTGGCATACACCTCGGGACCAAACTAACTTACTCAATTAAGTACTTAAAAAACAACAAAGACAGTATACATAAACATTGGGAATATAAATTGTTTAATGTTTTATTGCCCTTGGTTGTGAGTTAAATTGTGCTCTTCGCCTCCATCCTGCTCCTCCAAAATAAGTCGTAGCTCTAGCCCCCCCACCCCCACCCCACCCCGTATCTGTGAATGAAACCTTCTTCGGAAATAGAGTTTTTAAAAATGTTATCAGCTCACCTGGAGCTGCATGGGTGCCCTCCCAAGAGAGACACAGAGAAGGAGAGGGCAGGTGGCCTTAAGATGACAGCGTTAAGCTGCAGCTGCAAGCCAGGGTGCGCCCGGGGCTGCCAGCAGCTGGGAGAGACAGGGATGGCTCTTCCTCTAGGACAGTGGTTCTCAACTTTCCTAGTGCCGCCACCCTTTCATACCTCATGTTGTGGTGACCCCCAACCATAAACTGGTTTTTTTTTTTTGCTACTTCATCAGTGTAATTTTGCTAGTGTTATGAAACAGGCAACCCCTGTGAACCGGTAGTTCAACCCCCAAAGGGGTCGTGACCCACAGGTTGAGAACCGCTGCTCTAGGACCTTCAGAGAGAACACGGTCCTGCCAACACCCTGAATTCAGATTACTAGACTCTCACACAACACACCACTGTTAATTTTAGCCACTCGGCTGGCAGTACTTTATTACAGCTGCCTTGGGAAGTGGACCCACGTTCACTATTGAAGTCCGTTTATTAGAGTTGCTATGTGATGCTGGCCCACTTTTTATCTCCATAGATCGTGCCCCAATTCCCGCCCCCCCCCCAGCCCTCTGACTCCTTGCTTCCCTACACCATCTGGTTTCCCACCATGGCTGTGACTAAGCAAATGTGCCAATTACTCAAGGGAGCCCTGGTGGCATAGTGGTTATATGTTGGGCTGTTGACCATCAGGTCAGCAGTTGGAAACCATTCGTCGGACGTTTTCTGTTATCATGCAGCGTTGGTCTCGGCAACCCACTGGGGAGTCCCCCTGTGGTACGTGAGGCTGTAGACTGCACGGCAGCGAGTTTGGTTTCCATTGTCGCACTCCTGTATATCAGACACGCGCTACCCAGCTTCAAAGAACTGGACTGGAAAACTTACATCGTGCAGAAGGTAAGCCAACCACATTGAACTTTCGCTTTGAAACGTTTGTCAGGATCCTTGTTCATCGGCTGCAATGCTGGTTTTGCACAGAACAATGCCAAACATGCTAACTACTAGAGGAGTCTTCTCTGATAGAATTTTGGACAAAGGTGACTTAATTGCAGTCATTGCAAGCTAATCTTCAGGATTTTTTTATACTTTGCTTTTTGGTTCTTGAGCTAGAACCGGTGCTTACCAGTGTTCCGTGCATGTGCTGCCCAAAGGGTGTGATCCGTGGATTGCAACAAGGGATGCACATGCCCAGCCGTGTCTGCACGGCGCTCCCAACAGTCCACTCAGGCAGACACTTTCATCTCTCCACTGCTCCCGAGTCCTTTCAAAATGTGTTTCTGCCTAATCTCACTCTGCTTCTTCCTCTGGTTTCATTGCAGCAAACCTTTTATGGAATAAACACCTTGCCCTACTCTCAGTGTCACAATTTGTTACTTTGTGGAAGATTATTTTGGACTCATTATCTTTAGGTCTTGCTCTTTTTACCACAGGTATATTCTCGCTTTCTCTCTCTCTCTCTCTCTCTCTCTCTTTCTCTCTCACACACACACACACACACACACACACACACACACACACACCTTTTTTTCCTGAACACTTTGAAAGCATGTTACAGACATAATGACACTTGTAAGTATTTCAATATGCCTTAAAAAAGTTGTTTCCTATATAACCACAATATCATAATTATACCTCAGTTGATGATATTTAGTGATATGACATCTAATAAAATAGTTATATTAACTCCAAAAGTGTCTTTTATAGCTGATTCCCCCTGCCCCCCAATTCAGGATCCAATCAAGATTCATACATTGTATTTCATTGCTATATCACGTTGGTTTCCTTTTGTCATTCTAGAACAATCCTTATACTTTTGGGATTTGTTTTTGATGGCAATGCCATTTTTAAAGAATCCAGGGTAATTGTCCTGTGTGTACCCCAATAATTAGTTTGCCCAATTATTTCATAATGAGTAGATTGAAATGAACCTTTTTTTTTTTTTGGTCAAGCTGTTACATAGGTGACACTGTATTCTTCATTTGTATTTTAGGAGAAGATGGGTATCACCAGTGTGTCCCACCATTCTTAGTGCTACACAGCTAACTGCAAAATCTCTCCCTTATATGCTACAATTTATCTTTGCTTTAGTCAGTGATCTGTGGAGTGATACTTTGAGACTGTCCAACAAATCAGTGGTTTTAGTATTTACCAGGGATCCCCGACTAAATCACTTCCTATATTGGTGGTTGCAAAATAACAATTTTATAATTCTGTCATTCTTTCTACCACTTGCTGACATTCTATGAAGATGCCTTTCTACCCATAATCTTTAAGCGTTACAATAGACACATTGATTCTTTTTTAATTCAGTGTGTTGTAGTCTGGTGTCATCATCATTCTTTTTGATGCTCAAATTGTCTTATATTTGGCCAATGAGAGTCCCTTCAAGCTGGCTCATGTGTCTTTTTGACATGTCCCTATCAGTTTTTGAGCATGTGGGACTGCTAACCACAGCATTTTGAAACCAACAGCCACGCCATAGGAGAAGGATGAACTTTCTACTCCCATGAAGAATTACAGTCTCAGGAACCCACCGGTGCAGCTCGCCCTGGTCCTTTGGACTTGATGGCAGTGAATTTGTTTTTTGGTTTTTGCTGCATTGTGGCACAACCAGATGGTTTAGACTTACCTACTAACTACCCTGCTCTTAGACCCAAAGAGTTATTTTCCCTAAGGAGCCCAGTGCCTTTCAGTGAAGGAATGGTGTAGACACCCCTCTGAGGGTGTGCCATACAATGAAGAGTGCAGTATCATGGTTGGAGGAAGGCTTATTCACAGCTCTCGATACACAGATGACCTTGCTTGCTGGAGGTGAGGACGACTTGAAGCACTTGCTGATGAAGATCAAGGATTGCAGCCTTCAGTATGGTTTGCAGCTCAATGTAAAGAAGACCAATCTTCACAACTGAACCAGTAAATAACATTAAGATAAATGGAGAAAAGACTGAAGTTGTCAACAATTTTGTCTTGCTTAGATCCACAATCAGTGCTCATGGAAGCAACAGGTAGGAGGTCAAAGACGTTTTGCATTAGGTAAAGCTGCTGCACAAGACCTCTTTAGAGTGTTGAAAAGCAAGGGTGTTATGCTGAGTACTAAGGTGTGCCAGATTCAAGCCGTGGTATTATACGCAAGTGAAAGTTGGACATGGAGACTGAAGAAGAATCGATGCCTTTGAATTGCGTTGCTGGAGAAGAATATTAAAAGTACCACGGACTGCGAAAAGAACACACACATTTTTCTTGGAAGAAATACAGCCAGAGAGCTTCTTAGAGGTAAGGATGGCGAGACTTCAACTTACGTTGGACATGTTGTCAGGAGAGACCGGTCCCTGGAGAAGGCTCGTGCTTGGTAAAGTGGAGGGGCAGTGAGAAAGAGGAAAGCCCTCAGGGGGATCTGTAGGCAACATGGCTGCAACGAAGGGCTGACTGGAGCCTGGGGACAATCGTGAGGACAGCCCAGGACTGGGCAGCGTTTCGGTCTGGTGTGGGTAGGATTGCCGTGGGTCAGAAGCAACTCGCTGGCCCCTCACAACAGCAGTGTGAGTAGGGGTGCTTGCTCCTATTGTGATACTGACACGGTCCCTTGTAGGGGCTATGTCTTGGATGGATGGACACGTAATTCAGGCACATATGTAAAATTAATATATGTATTTTTTAAATGTGAAAAATTAGTTTAATTCTGTGGCTTTATTTTGAGAGACTTTTAACACATTGATCTTTAGCACAAATGTCAAAAAGAATTTTTTTGGGGGGGGCACGATTTTATTATATAGCTGATGTAACATGAAGTGAATTCTTAGGGGAAAATATTTTTTTCCTTTGTAAGTCATACCAATTCACCTCAATAGGAAGATTACATTTTGAGAGTGTGCTTTATTTCTGCTGTATGTCAAATTGTGACCAGTTTTTCTTTTCATAAAAAAAGATGACATTTCAGCAGGCACACTAAAAGTACTTTTTCCTTGCTTATTTTGAGAATGTCTCAAGCTAAAATATCAATCTTTAGGCTTCATTGTATAATAAAAGTAGAAATAATATTTATGCTTAATCTAGTACACATAATATTAGCTTTACTCTAGATGTATTATTTGCTGCTCTGCCATGTGCTATTCAGAGTAATAGGAAGAAGCATGTTATAATTTTGTTTTGTTTGAGTTATAAATCTTGGTAATAATATAGATTTGGTAATAGAAAAAAATCTAAATTTTTGATAAGTAGATTATAGCAGTCCTGGATGGTGTAGTGATTAAATGTGGGGCTCTTAGCTACAAGGTGAGCAGTTTAAAACCACCAGCAGCGCTGAAGGAGTAAAACGAGGCTTTCTATTCCCATAACCCACAGGGGCAGTTGCCATGAGTTGGAATCAACGTGATGGCAGGGAGTTTGGGGTTTTGAGTTAAGTAGATTGAATAGATTGCTAATATTGTTGTCACGTTTGTTTGTTTGTTAAAATAGCTGCTTTATGAAGGATGTCACGTCTTATACTTTTGAAAAACAGGTGTAGAAAGAGTTCTTAGTAATAAGTTCGACTCAGCTCATTTAAGCTTTTCTAATTTTCTAATCTTAATATAATAATTCATAAGCAGACTCTTACATGTTAAACTAATCAAGGAGTTTAACAGGATCACTACTACTATACACCTAAGAACAATATATAAAAGGCTACTTGAAAATGCAGAGAGTAATATAATTTTTAAAATTGTTCCATTTGATAAGATTAATAGTAAGACAAGACCCAACTTCTCAAAAACTGTATGGGGAAAAAGGTGGGAGAGTAAGTATGATAGAAGTGTAATTGTGGATAGTATTATCAGGGTTATAAAACTGGAGAAACTTTCAAACCACCTGAGCCTAACTTAGTACTTAGGACCCTTTCCGACTTTTCCCTGAGATGCCTGTCAGCCTCTGCACTTGGAATCACCTCTCCGAAGGCTGCCAGACCCCTCTTTGGACAGGACAAATCATTAGCAAGGCAGTTCTTACACTAAGAATTCACACTTATTTCACCGCTAATATCTGCTGCTATAGGTACAATGAGGAGTTCTGCCCCCTCCGTCTGTCTGTCCATCTGATATTTTCCTGAGTACTCCCTAGGTCAGCAGTTCTCAACCTGTGGGTCATGACCCCTTTTGGGGTCAAAGGACCCTTTCTCAGGGGTTTCCCGGTTCATAACAGCAAGATTAGAGTGATGAAGTAGTAACAAAAATAATGTTATGGTTGGGGGGTCACCACCGCATGAGGAACTGTTTGAAGGGTCGTGGCCTGAGGAAGGTGGAGAAGCACTGCCCTGGGTACAAAACCCTGCACTAGACCTTGGGAACGTAGCACGGAGTCATCATTCCTGGCTCTCAGAGCTTCCCTTCGGCTCATTGTGCAGTTCAGGTAAAAGCGAGCGGCTGCGGTTTCCATGTCATCAGTGCATAGGTTTATTCCAAAACAACATGTGTGCCGCCCAACAGTGGATGCTCAGACAAGTGCTCTCAGTAACATCCTTACCTTACCTTCTCCTTAGGGAACCTTCAAAAAAAAAAACCAAACAACTCCAGGCAAAATAGTGTCTCCAAAGGGGATCTGCTAGGTCAGTGTCATGTAAGGCATAGAGGTCGGTTTAGAAGGTTATGGCCACTTTCCTGGATCCCCAAGGGGTAATCTTGATAGAGTCCCACCCCCTACCCAAAGAGCACAGACTTCTTGGGAGAAGGACTAGGGAGCTTGGTAACAAGTCTTCAGAAGTAGGTAGTCTCCATGGGGATATGTGGAGAAACAATAGCTTCATGCTTTGCTGTTTTTGTTTAGTGGAGGTTTCTATAGTTTTGTAGCATTTTTAAAATCTTGCCCTCATAATTTCAATGGCCATTTCTGTTATGAGGGAAAGGTGAGTTACAAGGTTGCTGCTTTCTGAGTGGGGTGCAGCGGCAGCGGCAGAGGCCAGATCAAGGAAGGCTTGTATGAGAACGTGGTGCTGGAGGGACTCGCTGACTGAAGTCAGTGCTGGGGAACTGGAAGGAAAGAGCATTCCACACCGAGGGAGAGGATGCGTGAAGATCCTTACAGTGGAAAGATGGGTGGTTTCAGGAAGGTTAAAAAAAAAATGTCCCATGCCTTCAGAGAGTAGATTTTATCCTTGGTAGAAGAAAGCTACAGATGATGATGTGATGTTGGGTCATTGTTACCTAGTAATTTGTTGGACATGGAATGGAAACATCAGGGTTTGCACTTTATTATTGAATTGAATTTATATTTAACTTTATTTTAAAAAATCATTTTATTGGTGGCTCTTAACTCTTAAAACATTCCATACATCAATTGTATCAAGCATATTTGTACTTATGTTGCCATCATCATTTTCTAAACACTTTCTATTTGAGCCCTTGGTATCAGCTCCTTTTTTTCCCCCTTCCCACACCCCCTGGTGACCCTTTGATAAATTATAAATTATTATTACCGTATGTACTCGAGTTTTAGCCGACCCAAATATCAGCCGAGGCACCTAATTTTACCACAAAAACTGCATTAAAAATGTGCTGAAAAAACTCGGCTTATACACAAATATACACGGTAATTTCTTATCCGTACTGCTATTTCCCTTCACCCATGTTTCTGTTGTTCGTTCCCCTGGGGCGGTGGATTAAGCATCAATCATTGCGATAGGTTACCCCTTCCTCTCCTCCTCCCACCACCTTCCCCGTACCCTCCTGGGATTGCTACTCCCATTTCAGTTCCCGAGGGGTTTATTTGTCCTGGATTCTGTGTGCTGTGAGCTCTTACCTGTACCAGTGTACATGCTCCGGTCTGGCCAGAACTGAAAGACAGGACTGGTGTCATGATAGTGGGGGGAGGGGTGAGGAAGCCTCAAAGAACCAGAGGAATATTGTGTTTCATCGGTGCTATATTGCGCTCTGGTTAACTCATCCCTTCCTTGTCGCCCTTCTGTGAAGGGATGCCCTGTTGTCTACGGATGGATTTGGGTCTCTGCTCTGACCCCCCCTCATTCTCAACAATATTTTTGTTTGTTTGTTTGGGGTCTTCTGGTACCTGTTACTGATTCCATCAACACCTCATGATCGCACAGGCTGGTGTGCTTCTTCCATGTGGGCTGGTTGCTTCTCTGCTAGATAGCCACTTGTTACACTTCAAGCCTTTAAAACCCCAGATGCTATATCTTTTGATAGCTGGGCACCATCCGCCTTCTTTACCACATTTGCTTATGTACCCATGTTGTCTTCAGCAATTGTGCTGGTAGGGCGAGCTTCACGGAATGCCATCCTCCTCATTGTTGATTTTAATTCCCTAGTTGTTCCCCTGTCTATGGTGTTGTTTGCTCACCACTTGTTTTCCCCGCTTCCTCCTTCCCCCAGGTCCCTCCGGGCTCATTGGTACCATTGCTTTCTCCTTGGGCTTGCTTCCTGTGCCTATCTTATATTGGTAGTTGTGCTAGAACATAATCTGGTGTCAGTTTGGGACTTGAGAGGATTAAGAATGGAGGGGTGGAGTCTAGTCTGTCAAGCGGGTCATAGCCAATGAGGCCTCTGTGTGGGTATGGCCTTCTCCTGAGAATTTTGGGAACTCCTGTATTTCCTCCTTGGAGGTGGACTCTCACCATTGGAGACTCTACTGACAAGGCTGACTCCCTGCGAGACATCACTGAGGAGGTGCCACATGGGCCTACCTTGATGCAGCCCTGGGTGCTGAAGAAGCTATGTGGAGAGCCCTGCCAGCGCTGAGATGTTTACAACACCACTGGATCCACAAGACTTCCCACCCACTGGGCTGTGGTCTTCCTGCATTCGGCATCATTGCATGTGTTTTGTGAGTCAGAAGAGGACTTTACAGATTAGTATTGGACATATTGGCTAATATTGTACTTGTGGACTTGATCTGGACTGGGCTGGGATGTTTTCTCAATACACAATTGCTCTTGTATATAAACCTCTTTCTTACACACATGAGTGTCCATGCATTTGTTTCTCTAGTCTGCCCAGACTGACATAAGGTACCAGGAGTGGGGTACTTCTCTAATCTACCCAGACTAACGTAGTAGGCAAAACAACATTTATAGACACAAAACAAAAAGAAAGCACAAGATTGAATAAATCGGAAAAACAACCCAAAAAGCATACATAATTCTAGGCCTGTCCGCCGACCTGTATGACTATCTTCCCACTGGTCCTGGGGTTCTGGGAACTGCCCCTCCTATGTCCCATAGCCTGAAGTCTGTGTTTTATCTTTCAATTTTGAAATCATTTCAGACTTATAAAATGAATACAATATAGTATATATTCTTTTTGCTCTTCACCCAGATTCCATTCATGTTAATTTTACATTTCCATGGTATGATGATCAAGATCAGGCCTTCGGCTTGTTTCGTAAGGCCTGTGACTTTATACCACCAGCCGCCCTTCAGGGGAGAGCTGTGGCAGTCTGTCTTCATAAAGGCTACAGCCTTGGAAACCCTCGGGGCCAGTTCTACCCTGTCCTGTCCGGTCATCTCTGTCAGTCAGAATGGACCCCACTCGGCTTCGGCTGCATTTTGTTGTCCAGTCTCCTTCGTTTCCTTTAGTCTGGGTCATTTCCTCAATTTTTTTTCTTCCAGATCTGGATACTTTAACAGAGTACTGGCCAGTGAGACGTTTCCAATGTTTTCCGGGACTAAAATTCAGGACCTATATAATTGGTAAACTAGCTTTTAAAAATCGGAATGTTTTGTGTAGGGGATAATCTAATAGTTAGAGTATTATTATTTCTCACTTTTCAGAGAATAATACAAATTTTATACTGTTCTTCTTCTGCCCCGGTGTTAGACTATTTTTATTGTGGTTTCTGAAATCGCTGGGTTTTGTTTGTTTGTTTTGATGCCAATAGCAGATGCTGTCTGCTGCAGGTTAGAATGGCTTTTTGCTTTCACCCAAGGACTCAGGAGTCTGTTACAATGATTATCAGAAAGATATTTGTCTTTGAGATAATACTAGATAACCAACACATTTCATTGTAATGTTTTATAATTTGATGTTAACTGACAGTGAATCCACCTGTAAGGTATTTTTCTTATTTTATAAGTGTCATTTGGTAATGTTAAACTGCATTTAAGTCACAAAGGAATTAGAAGCTTTTTTAGGCAACATGTGCACACTCATTTAGGATTGATGTACATTTCTGATTGTGCATGCGGAGTTATGGCTCCAGCAGAGATGCTTATCTCCCTATTTTGTTTCCAGCCTGCGATGATTGTAATTAACTTTGGATTCACTTTAAACAATCGTAGATCTGTTTATGAGCCTCCATGAGATATTGTCTGCTTTGTCTGTAGCTGCCGTGTTGACAACCTTTTACCTTGAAGAAGCTGGATCTTATTCACTAATGCCATTCAGTCGTTGCATCTCTGAAAACCTCAGTACTTTAAGGGCCCATGCTTATATGTTAGAATGTTTTTGTTAAAGAAGAATAAGCAACTGAATGAAAAAATGGTTTGGAAAGCCTGCAATGAATGTTTGTTAAAGGTGGGAGTGTATTATTTTTCAAATATCATGATTAATAGTTTTAGATAGGCTTGGATGGAAGTGCCTGGAAAATTCATCATGAGGGTGATCAGTTCTGGGCCTGGCCGTCCCATTTATATCAGCTATTGATCGGTTTGACCTAAAATGGAATAACTGAAGCCGGCAATAGGACGTCAAAGAACCTGATGCAAGATTCAGCTCTAGCAGCAGGTGAAGGCCCCAGAGAACTTGACTGCTCAGTCTCTCTTTCTTACACTAAAGGCCACACCCAATGAACTATCTTCAGGCCCAGAACCAACTGATTGATAGGTTCAGCTCTGCCCCTATCCTTACCCAGGAGTGTCTAGTTGACATAATCCCCAACCATCACACCCTGTTTTCAGTACAGCTCATCAAGTGCCCACCAGTGCAGCTCTGGATGGGCGTGGTGTGCATTAAGCCCCCTTGCCCACCATGTCTTCCCCACCACCACAGATTCTGTGCGGCTGGGAGGAGTGGTGGTTGTGGTTTGCCACCTGCTCCTTTCCACAGTTCTCCCTGGAGAGGGACCTAGCTCCTCCACCCACTGCCTCCCTTCCTCTGTCCCCGTCCCCCTACCCCTACCCCCAAATTAACCTCATCGCTTCACCGTGAGCGCTCCATGACGGCACTAGGACATCACAGATGAGGGGGACGAGCTGTCCGGAAGCCAGTCAGCTGCCATCCCGTGTGGCCTGGTTGTAGTTTGGGCCATTGGTAGTGAGTGATAGCACTTGGGGTGGTGCTGGTGATGCTGCCGGTTAGCCTTTGGCCTGCTACCTGCCCGGTCAGTGCTTCAAACCCCAACAGCTGCCCCGTGGAGACATTGGCGGCGTTCAGCCCTCTCTAGAGTGGCTGGGAATGAGTTGGCGTCAACTTGATGGCAGTGGGTTTGTTTCTGAGGCATGGACGGAAACTAACACATGGTGGAACCTAATGTGTACTGGGCACGGTGCTAAAAGCTTTGAGACCCATTGTCTTCCGAGCCTTGGTGGTACAACAGCAGAGGCCTCAGCTACTGCCTGTGAACTTGATGGCTGTAGCCCAGCAGCAGCTCTCCGAGAGGGCGCTGGCAGCCCCTCCTGTGTTGCTGACGGTTCAGAACACCCTGTGAGGGCAGCTCTCTTGTCACATGGGGGCATGGTGAGTCAGAGGGGACCAGATGCCCCCTAACAACAACACGCATGATTTCCCTTGATCCTTAGTGGGCATCCCCACCTCATTTTGAGTGGCAGACAGAGCCAGACTACCTGGGTTCAAAGTCAGGCTCCATACTTACTAGCTGTGTAAAGCCCCAAACCCACTCATGGCGTTGATCCCAAGTCCTAGTGAGCTGAGACTGTAAGTCTGTAGGGGAGCAAACAGCCTCGTCTTCCTCCCTTGGAGGGGCTGGTGGGTTGGAACCTGCAGGGTTACAGCCAGACGTCCAGGGCTCAAGGCAGCAGTACACTTTTTTTTTTTTTTTTAAGTTTCTCGGTCTCTCTTCTCATTTGTACACCAGCCTCACAGGGTTACTGTGGGGACTGAAGAAGTTAATATGAGCAAAGTGATTAGAAAATTACCTGGCACATAGTAATTACTCAGTAAGTGTTTGCAATTATTTTACGGATGAGGAAACAAACCTAGAGAAATTAATTTGCCAAAGGTTAAATAGCAATTAGTTGATGGAGCTGGGACTCAGCTATCTCCTTCCCTTTACTTTCCACTCAGTGGACACGGATATAAGGCAGCAGGGAAGGCACGGAGCTGTAGAGAAATGCAAGCGCTACTAGCAACTCCGAGGAGGAAGTACTGCATTTCTGCCTTGGGCATAGGATGACGTAGTCCGGAATCCGGCCCTGGGGAGATGAGGGAGATTCCGTAGAGGAAGGACTTTTAGAGAAGGCAAACTCCTATAAAGCAGGAACTATAACTTAATATTATTTTGTCGTCCCAATACTCAAGACAGTGACTAGGACAGAGCTGGCACTCAGCAAACGGTCATTGAACTCAATTGAAGTGAGCAGGTGAGGAGTAGAGACTAGGAGTGTGGAGGGAGAGTAAGTAGCTGGCTGCATGGTCAAGTTTGGAGGGTAATAGACCCTTGGTTCCTCCTCTTTCTGTCTGGGGAGCTTTAAACCCCCCCTCCAATCTCTATCTAATCTAGGAATGGCCTAATTACCCCTGTGCTCTGTCTCCAAACTGAAACAAAAAACAGAACCCAAACTCACTGGCATCCAGTTGATGCTGACTTGTAGCGACCCTGTGGACAGGGTAGAACTGCCCCGCGGGGTTCTAAGGCCGTAGCTCTTTATGGAAGTAGAGAGCCCAGTCTTTCAGCTGAGGAGCAGCTGGTGGTTTCAAACTGTGGACCTTGCTGATTGCAGCCCAAGGAATAACCACTACGGCACCAGGGCTCCCTTATCCGCTATCTATGTAAATAAAATTCAATTTAAGGGAAATTTGTAAAGTAATCTGTTGTTCTAGCTTACAGAAGAAAGACAGGGCTTTCGACCCCTGTGAAGAGCTACTGTCTTGGCTGCCTGCTGGGGCAGTTTGACCCTGTCCTGTAGGGTCGCAGTGAGTAGGAATCCACTTGAGGGCAGTAGCTCCAGTGAGACAGCTTAACAGACGCTCGAAGAAAGGGTCTCATAAGCAAAACCAAACAACGCCAAGGACAAACCAGCCGGGCTCTCTGGAAACGTCTAAGCTAAACATGACTGGCGCGCTGGCCCCATACAAAGTGAGTCGCCAGGTTCTGGCAGAAGGTAGTCACTTCTCTGGACAGGCTGTCGGTGTCTGAGTCTAAGAATTTTTATCTTTGTTGTCACCGAGAGTAGGAAGTAGAAGTAGATTTGGAAAGTGTAGTTAGAGGTTTAACTTACCACAAATCAGATGTCTTTTCTGAGCCATTTTTGGTGTTTTGATGACATTTTTTTATATCCTGTTTTCAAGAATAGATAGGCCATGTTCCTGTGTGTCTCCGCCTGCCTTTCTCAAAGTGACGCACTTGTTGGCTTGCTGTTTATTGGCTTAACAGGCTCTCAGGATGTGGTAGGGACGAATCACCAGTTTATTTCTCAGAAAGAATCCTTTCACCGTTCATGTGCCCGGTTTCTTTGTGACCTTGTGTTTATAGAGATTACTTTTTACAACTATCTTTGTTGCTCGGATATCCCAGAAAAGTAGGATATAAATATAAATGTTGTGGATAATTTATGGACAATAGAATAGAATCTAACATTAAGTTCTGATTACATTTTAGAAATAAGAATTTTACAAGAGGGCTTCTAAGAGTTCGTGGGGAAGTGGGAATTTTTTTCTGCAAACTTGTGGAAGCCCCCTTGGGCATTCTTAATGGTGGCTCATCTATTTGTGAGTCAGAGGCACATCATCCAGTTTGATGGAGGATTTTACTTTGTCCTGGCTGTTTCATTTGTTGTAAAGTCCACTGCCATCGAGTTGATTCCAGCTCATAGTGACCCTACTGGGAGTCTAGAACTGCTCCTGTGGGGTTTCCAAGAGTAGTAGAAAATCTGGTCTTTTTCCAGTGGAGCGCCTGGAGGCTTTGAACTGCTGGCTTGCAGTTAGCAGCCCAACAAGTAACCACTGTGCCACCAGGGCTCCTCAGAACACTCATTTAAAGCCGCCTGGGCCGAAAGACTCAAATCTGTGCTGTGGCAGCGAGCACTGTGGTCAGATTTCAGGCAGCAGTTAAACTGTGTCACGTTAAATTCATGTTGCTGATTCGGTTATTGCCGTTCTGTTGCTTGTGTACTTAATTTGAAAATTAGATTGTGCTTTGTAGCTGCATGAGAACGATACTGGAGAGGTTTATGCTTAGCTATGTTTGTTTGTTCTAAATGATACCGTTACTGATAGAAACTAGACAAAACCCCAAATTGAAACCAACCTGGAAGAAACCAACCAATCTCAAGGGCCAAATCTTCCGGTAATTTCCACTCCTGATCATTGCTTCTCATTCTTTGAATGCATGTGTTTATCTAGTCTGCATGTTATCCACATGCCAACTACGGAGGCCTGCCCTTCTTGAAGGACTTTACTTGGACACAAACAAGACAAAACAAAAAGCTATGTTTTTATCGGAATAACTCCCAGCTCATCTTAGTTCCTTTCTATAAACTAATCAATGTTGTATAGCTTCTCAAGGAGTTAGAGATTAATTAGACATTTCTTTGGAAATCAGGGTGAACTTTTGAAAAGCTTACTTTTCCTTCGCACCACATTTCGTTTTCCAGTAGCGCTTTCTTACTCGTTATCTCCTGTAAAGGCTCATTCTTTAACCTGATTGATTTCTTCTCAGAAGAGTTCACTTATTTTAAAGTCAGAGTGAATTATTTTTCCTCACTTTTATTTGCATCTTACTGTTCTAGATAGATTGCCCTGAATGATCTTCAGACATAAAAAGGGAGCTCTTACAGGAGGTGATGAAAAGCTCCTTTCTATTAAAGATAGCTCGCTGCTGGATGAAGTAAGGAAGAAGGGAGTTTCAAGAGAAAGGGTAGATAAAAGACACCCGAGACAGTAAAACAGATTTTTTTTAAAAAAGCTACAGCATCTCCTCTGGAGATGTCACTGTGGAGCCGTGGAACCATGTATTCAAGGTGTGAAATGATGGGTACTGTAAGGAGCAGACAGCCCTCTTGCATGCTATCTCCCCCCCGCCCCCATGGCTGGTTTTGTGGCCATGTGGTGTACAGCTGGACAGGTTCCACCTCTAGTCAGACCCCTTGCTTGGATCTTGCGAAGTTCTGAACAGGAGGCCTGGAGTCGATGTCTACTCACAGTGAGCTCAAGCTTCTGGGTCAGGGTAGAACTGCTCCTGTGGGGAGTAGAAAGCCCCTCTTTCTTACAAGCAGCTGTTGGTTTCAAACTGTTGACGTTGAAGGTTGCAACCCAATGCATAACCATGGTGCCACCAGGGTTCCCTGCAAATGACAACGCGAGCTGTGGTTCTTTCCCATGAAGGTTCCCTGAAGTACACACCTGCCCTTCATCTATAGGAGAGAACAACAATTTCTCAGAGTTGTTTGAAGAGAAGATGAGCTAAACCATGTGGAAGGACCAATCAGAGTGTGGCTCAGGAAGTGTGCGTTTCCTGTTCATTCGTAACAGGCTGCGTTTACTTGTGTTTTTGTACATTATTTCTCGGGGCTCTCCCAGCAGCATGTACCCAGAGGCAGCTAGGGAAGTGAGTTGGGACTTCCCTGTTCTCACAGTAATGACCCTGTTCTACAGCTAGTTTGTCACATATGCTTGAGTTTCACTTGTCTAAAAAGACACGTCCTTCGGTGTGTGACTCATCTGTCCTTTCTTCACCTTGTAACACCTTCTCTAAGCCGTCTTCCCTAGAAAGGGCCCAGGGCTTTCTGCTGTCAGATTGGCTAACTATGCCAAGTCCCGGGCAGCCTGCCCACGTCGCTCTCTTACAGGGAAGCTGTGAACCCCGCAGCCGGGGTAAGGCAGAACCTGTTGAAGGGAAACACGAACTTCCCTCCTCAGAGAGAGAGAGGGGAAGTGTTCAGACTGCATCCAGTCCAGGGGTAAACTTGTGAGACCCAGAAAAACAAGGCCATTGTCACGTTCTGCTGTCATGGTTCTCTCTGTATAGCATTAGATTTTTTTTTTTAAAGATTAAGGAAGTTAAAGAGTAGCATAAGATGAGGTTGTATATAAGGAACTGCTTTGTATCATTGCACTGTCAGTCTCATTTGGCCCTGTGTGTTTCCAGGGGCCTCTTAGGTTTTACATGATGCTGACCATCATCCCAAAGGAGACCTGGTGATGCTGTCTGGTAAGCATTGGGCTGCTGATCACGGGGTTGGCACTTCAAACCCACCAGCCGCTCCATGGGGGAAAGATGAGTCTGTCTGCTTCCTTAAAGATTTACAGTCTCGGGAGCCCTATATAGAGTCGCTATGGACGGGAAGCGGCTTGCTGGCAGTAGGCTTTGGTTTGGTGCACATTTCTCAGAGACGCAGTTCTGTGAATTTTAACAAACATGTAGTCAGGCCGCCACCACCACATCATGGTGCAGATTGTGCTGTCACATCAAGGTGTCCCCTCTAGCCTCGTCCTACCCCTGGAAATTGCTCACATAATTTTTCCCTCATCCAAAATGCTTTCTAAATGGAATCATACAATGTTCAGTCTTTTATCGACACATTTCTATGACTATCCAGAAAATTGCATAAATGCAATTACATAGTATATAGTTCCTTCCGCTTAACATGATACTCAAGATTCATGTCCGTAGTTTGTTTTTATTGTCGTATAGTATCCTTTATTTTTCTACAATTTATTTTATTTATTTATCATTTTATTGGGAGCTCTTATGGATATCATAACATTCCATAGTTCAATCTCATCCAGCAGTACTGTACAATTGCTTTCACAATCAGTTGCAAATTATTTCCTTTCTTCTTGAACTCCTTGATATCAGCTCCCCATGATCCCCTACCTCTCCCACCCTACCCCCCAGGAAACCTTTTTTGTCCCCCTATAATAGTCCCCCCCCCATATCTCACACAATCCAATATATCCATTCACATACAGTTTTGTTGTTTGATCGCATTGAGTGCGGTTGTACCGTCATCAGTCCTATCAGCTCCCTATTCCCACCCACCCCCACCCTTCTCATACCCTCAGAGACATCACTCCTATTACTGTTTCTGAAGGGTTACCTATCTTGGCTCTTCATGTAGGAATGATCTTAAATATACCAATGAATATACAGAAATCTAATATGATTGATTAATGAGGTAAAACAAATAAAAACCATAAATATAAGGGGAAGAAATTTTAAAGAGCTAGAGGATAGTTATGTGATTCATCAGTACTATACCACACCCTTGATTTATCATCCCTTCCTTGTGGCCCTTCTGAGAGGGACAGTCCAATTATCTTACAGGTGGGTTTTGGGTGTCTACTACATCTGTGTCCCCTCACATCGATTTGGCTGCTTGTTTTTGAACTTGTGATAACTCTTCCTATCGACACCTCATGATCACACAGGCTGGTGTGCTCCTTCCATGTGGACTTTGTTGCTTTTCTGCTAGATGACCGCTTGTTTAGCTACAAGTGTGTAAGACCCCAAATGCTGTGTCTTTTACTAGCTAATCACCATCAGCTTTCTTCACCACATTTGCTTATGCACCCACTTTAACTCCAGTGATCGTGTTAGGGAAGGTGAACATCACCAAATGCCAGGTTATTAGATCAAAGTTTTCTTGTATTGATGTACAATGTAAGTTGAGATCCAAGGTCCATCTGTTTCCTTGTTGCATTTGCTCATACATACATATGTAAGCAAATACACATGTATGCATACATTGGCATACATATGTATTTTTTCCTTCTTTCTTTTTTCCTCCTGCCCCACTATCACATGTACTCATTGTTCATTAATTCCTCTCTGATACAATTCAATTGATCAAGCACAACAAGAAAATCTCCACCCTACTTGTCATCAATTTTAGAACACTTTTAGAATTTTATTCCCCTGTACCCATCATTATTGGCTCACTGCTCACCTCCCCTTGCCGCCTCTTCTCCCACGCCCTACAGGAACCCTCGGTCCTGTTTCTGTCTCTGTAAGATTGCCTAACCCGCCTATCTTGTATAGATACACACACATACATGCACACACATGGAACATATGGATAGTCACAAGTGTAACAGGGATCCTGCCAGATCAGATGAATGTGTCCCTGTTAAATAGAGAGGACATGTTATACACCATCAGCCCAGTCCTCATTTTTTTCAGGGCTACATATCTCAGGTCCCACTTACCATCCAACACATATTCCCTTTCAGTCCTCAACATTCATGTCCGAAAGGCACGCATCCGAAAAGTCCCCATTGCTATTCCTGCAATCAGGGATGGAGCAGTCTAGTGCCCCCCACCACCCATTACCCCTTTAGACTTTCACTGTGACCCCCTTGTGACCCCCAAGCCAGTTCAGATGGGGTGCCAAATGCTGCCCCCCCAGTCAGCCATTTACAATCGGGCTTTGCTCTAGTCACTGATCTAGCGGGTCAGACCAGCCGCTCTCCCCAAGCTGTATCTCCAGGGCCGTCCTCTGCAGTCCTGTCATCTAGGGAGAGGACGCCATGTGTCCAGCGGAGACCCGCCCTGCGCTCATCTCTGGGAATGAGCTGCTCTGAGCAGGAACGTCACCCTCAAGGATTGAAGGATTGGCACACCAGAATGAGGTCTACTCTCGTTTTTTCTTTCTTGTGGAGATATAAATGATACCCTCCCCTCGGGTAGGTTAGGGCCCACCCACCCCTGTTGCTGTCAGTTTTACTCCCTACCCCTCTGTGGCCTTAAGGGCATATGGGAGGAGGAGAAAAGAAGCCTGTCAGCACAGGTGCTGTCTGCATCTGTTTTTGCTGACGTACGAATCCTTGGGTTTGGTCTGGCTCATGTAGCGTATCTGGTCCTCAGCCCGGGAATTGTGTGTTGTGTGCATTTTCAGTATGCCTATTCTGCTGTTTGAACTTACCTCAGTGGACTCATTCTGTACTTGACCTTTTGTGCTTGGCTAACTTCACTTGGAATAGCATCCTCCAGTTCTTTCCAGGACTTGAAGTGTTTCATCGTTTTGTCACTATTTTCAGGGATGTGTAGTATTCCACTGTGTGTATATACCAGAGTTTAATCCATTAATCTATTGATGGAAATGTAGGCTGTTTCTAATTTTTTTGTGATTGTGAGCGATGCAGTGATGAATATTGGGGAGCAGATGTCTGGTTGTGGTCTGTTTCTTATTTTTTCTAGGTATAAGCTTGTGGCCATTAACATAATCTGGTGTCAATTTGAGGATTCAAAGTGAAGGGGTGGAATCTAGCCCAATCAGGGAGTAGCTTGATGACCTCATTAGGAGGCGCTAAGGAGATAATAGCTCCCAGGAGGCGACACACACGCTCACTCCCTGCGAGACATTCCTGGAGAGAAGACACATGGAGAGAGACTGATGGAGCCAGAAAGCCACATAGAGACCCCTGCCAGCCCTGAGATGCTTACAATGCCACAGGATCTACAAGACCTTCCCCCCACTGGCCTGCTATCTTCCTTCATTTGGCGTCATTGCATGTGTTTTATGAGTGTGAAGAGGACTTTATAGATTGGTAGCGGACATATGGACCTAATATCAGACTTAGGGACTTGATTTGGACTGGGCTGGGATGTTTTCTCAATATTCAATTGCTTTTGTATATAAAGCTCTTTCTTTTTTTTTTTTAGAGCCAAGTGCAAATTTATTATTACATTTATAAGAAAATATACCTTTAGGTTAGAAAGCAGATCTTGATTATCTGGTTTTAGGAATAAAAATAGACATTAAGTAGGAAGAAGGAGTACAAGGGAACCTTTCAAAGTCAGGTAAATATTGACTAAGGTAGTGGTTACATGGATATATTTTTGTCAATATCCATCGACTTATTGACCTAAAAAGTATACCTTTTAAAAAACATTTTATTAGGGGCTCATACAACTCTTACCACAATCCATACATCAATTGTATAAAGCACATCTATACATTCTTTTCCCTAATCATTTTCAAAGCTTTTTCTCTCCACTTAAGCCCTTTGCAACAGGTCCTCTTTTTTTCCCCCATCCTCCCTGATCCCCCCTTCCTGATGAGCCTTTGATAATTTATAGATTATTATTTTGTCATATCTTGCCCTATCTGGCGTCTCCCTTCACCCCCTTTTCTGTTGTCCGTCCCCCAGGGAGGAGGTCACATGTAGATCCTTGTAATCGGTTCCCCCTTTCCAACCCACTCACCCTCTACTCTCCCAGTATCGCTCCTCACACCCCTGGTCCTGAAGGTATCATCCACCCTGGATTCCCTGTGCCTCCAGCTCCTATATGCACCAGTGTACAACCCTGCTCTATCCAGACTTGAAAGGTAGAATTCGGATCATGGTAGTTGGAGGGGAGGAAGCATTTAGGATCTGGGGGAAAGCTGTATTCTTCATCGGTGCTACATGGCACCCTGACTGACTCATCTCCTCCCCTAGACCCCTCTGTGAGGGGATTTCCAGTGGCCGACAAATGGGCTTTGAGTCTCCACTCTGCACTTCCCCCTTCATTCACTATGGTAAGATTTTTTTTCTTTTGATGATGACTTATACCTGATCCCTTTGGCACTACGTGATCACACAGGCTGGTGTGCTTCTTCCATGTGGGCTTTGTTGCTTCTGAGCTAGATGGCCGCTTGTTTATCTTCAAGCCTTGTATGACTTTGTTTGATGTGTAGAGCAGTCCGATAGACTTCTGTTTGTTGATCTTGTATCCTGCCACTCTGCTATATTCCTCGATTGCTTCCAACACTCCACTTGTGAAGTTTAGGGGATCTTCAATGTATAGAATCATATCATCTTCATATAATAATAATTTTGCCTCTTCCTTCCCCAGATGACTACCTTTGATATCTTTTGTTTGTCTTATGTTGTTAGCTAGGACCTCCAGTACGATATTAAATAGGAGTGGGGACAAAGGGTATCCTTGTCTGGGCCCCTTTCTCAGTGGAATTGTTTTTGTCTTTTCTCCATTAACTACCATGTTGGCTGTTAGTTTTTCATATATAACGTGTATGATATTGAGGAATTTTCCTTCTATTCCTATCATTTTGAGTGTCTTAAACAGGAATGTGTGTTGGATGTTGTAGAATACTTTTTCCGCATCTATCGATATTATCATGTGGTTCTTAAAGTTCTGCCTGTCAAAGTGGCAAATAATGCTGATGGTCTTTCGTATGTTGAACCATCCCTACATACCTGGTATGAATCCCACTTAGTCATGGTGAATTATTTTTTAAATACATTTTTGTATTCTATTGGCCAGTATTTTGTTAAGGATTTTTTTCATCAATGTTCATTGGGGATATTGGTCTGTAGTTCTCAATTGTTGTGGGATCTTTGCTCACTGTAGGTATCAGAGTTATACTAACTTTGTAGAAAGAGTTTGGGAATGTTCCTTCTTTTTCTATGTTCTGGATGAGTTTGTGTAGGATTGGTGTCAGTTCTTTCCTGTATGCTTGGTAGAATTATGTGAAGCCGTCTGGCCTTGGGGAATTTTTTGTTGGTAATCCCTTGATAACCTTGTCTATTTCTTCCATTGCTATGGGTCTGTTGAGGTTCTTGACATCCATCTGGGTTAGTCTAGGGAGGGATTGTGTTTCCAACTATTTGTCCATGTCTTCCACATTGTTGAATTAGTTAGATTATAGGCTTTCATAGTACTGGGTAATTATATTATTTCATTAGGGTCAGTTGTAATGCCCCGTTTCATCCCTCATCCTTGCAGTTGTCATTTATTCCTTCCTTTCTTTGGTTAGGTTTGCCAGTGGTCTTATCAATTCTGTTAATCCTTTCAAAGAACCAACTTTTAGCTGCATTAATATTTTCCATAGTTTTCTTGGTTTCCCTTTCCTGTATCTCAGCTTTGATTTTTATTAGATCTATTCTCTTGCTATTAAATAGAGTTGTTCTGTTTACTCTGCTCCAATTGGTGTAAATTTTTTGCCAGCATATCATCCACGAGTCTCTCTCTCTCTTTTTTAATGTGTGCATTTATTGCTATCAGCCTTCCTCTGAAAAATGCCTTTCCTGTATCCCAAAGGTTTTGGTATGTCGTATTTTCGTTCTCATTGGTTTCTAACAACTTCCTGATTTCATCTCTGATCTGGGTCAAAAGCCACTCCTTTTGGAATAGAGAACTGTTCATCGTTCAACTGTCTGTCCTTGTTTTCTTCACTGTCCTTCTGTTGATTTCTAGCCTTATGGCACAGTGATCGGAGAGAGACGTCTGTATAAACTCTATGTGCTTGAATTTACTCAAGTACGACTTGTGTCCCAGTATGGAGTCTATTTTCAAATATGTGCCATGTGGGCTTGGAAAGAATGTGAATTTCTTTGCATGTGGGTGGAAAGCTCTGAAAATATCAAGTCAAGTCATCCAATTGTACTGTTTAGATCTGTAGCCTCCTTGTTGAGTTATTTTCCTAATCATCTTTTTCAGAGGGTGGTGTATTAAAGTCACCAACTGTAATTGTTGAGCCTGTGATTTCTTTTTGGAGTGTTTGATTTACAAATTTCGTGGGTCTCTCATTGGGCGTATGTATATTTATTATGCTCACTGGTTCTTGGTCTGCTGTTCCCTTGAGCATTATATAATGCTCCTCCTTGTCTCTTGTTATGGCCTGCATTTCGAGGTCAATTTGGTCAGATATTAAGATCGCTACCCCTACTTTTTTTGCAGTGCCATTTGCTTGGTATATTTTCTCCAGCCTTCAATTCTCAACCTGTTTTTGTCTGCAAGCTTGAGATGTGTCTCCTGTAGGCAGCAGATCAATGGGTTATGTTTTCTGAGACAGTCTGTTAGCCTCTGCCTTTTAATGCCTGAGTTCAGGCCATTGATATTCAGCGTTATTACATCCATCTGTAAACTCTGTGATGTCATCTTGTACCTTTTGTGTTGGGTGTTTTCCTACCTATCTATCTTATCCGCTTGTGTTGTGTGTGTGGTTTATGCTTGCCTTTTTTCCACTATTAAGCCAATGCTATCCAGGAGGCTGTTTTCTCTTTGTCGCCCTATGGGTGGAGTTGTTCTTTGTGATGGTCTCTTTTTGCCCTTGGTGGGTGTTGATCTTCTGCCCATACTGGATCAGCAAGAATCTTTTGTAGGGCTGTGTTTCTTTTTATGTATTCTTTGAGGTTGTCCTTTTCTGAGAAGACTCTTACTTCTCCATCTATCTTAATACATAATTTGGCCAGGTAAAGTATTCTTGGGTTTGTGTTGTTTTCCTTCAATTTTTGGAATATGTTACTCCGTTCCTTCCTCTTCTTCATAGTTTCCACTGATAAGTCTGAACATACTCTTATTGGGGTATCTTTATATGTGACTGTTTGCTTTTCCCTAGCTGCTTTTATGATCTTCTCCTTTTCCTTGTGTTGGATAATTTGACATTTATGTGTCTTGGTGACTTCTTCTTGGGATTGGATCTGGCTGGGGTTCTTTCAGCCTCCTGAATGGTTGCCTGATTTTCATTTATTAAGCTGTGGAAGTTATCCTCTAACAATTCCCTTGCTATTTTTGCTGTTGCCTTCTTTGTTGTAACTTGTTCCAGTAGTCCAATTTTTCTAATATTGTTTCTTTTCATAGCATCAGACATGGCTCTCAAGTTTTCTTCAGCTAATTTGATTGTCTTGACTGTTTTTCTCGGTTGCTGAGGTCTGCTTGGTCATCCTCTAGGTCACTGGTGCGATTCTCTGCTTCCTCAAGCCTATTGGCGAGGTCTGTCAATTTGTCACTGGATTTTGTTGTTTCATCCCTTAAGTCTTGTATTTCCCTTTGGTGCGTTGTCGTTATCTCCTCTATCATTTCATCTTTTTTCTGCATTGCTTCCCTAATATATTGTATGACTCCAAGCAGCATTCTGAAAATTTCTTTCTCTGGCAGGTCAATATCTGCTTCTATGCACATCATTAGGTTCATGACTTCTTCCGACATTGTCTTCTGTTTCTCCTGCTTTTTTTTTGTTCAGGCTGTTAGGACGGGTTGCTGTTTACGTGTTGTTTTAGAGGAGCCTGGAGCCATCTTCATTCTCTCTTGGGGGACTCATGTGTGCTTCTATGAACTACCTGCCAGTAGCTGTACTGATGGGTCAGGCTATCGCTATATCTTACTATGGTTTCACTCTTACTGTAGCCGGCCAGTATTGTTATTTGGAATGTGAGTTGGATAGTCCTCTCATGTGAAGCTAGTTGGGTTGTTGTAGGCCCATGTGGGCGTCGTTTTACTGGCTGATCTCTAGTAGGCCTCACGGTGCTGGGAACACCTCAGGTGGCTGTGGTATTTCCCTATGAAACTGGAGTGCTGAGGAGGGCATGTGGGTGTACCCTCTTTGGTGTAGAGCTCTGTAGCTGACGGGGAATTAGCATAGTTAGAGAGATCGCCTTGCAGGTTGGGAGGATGTTCCCGCAGTAGCATGGAGTTCCATCAGTTGTGGGCTGGAGTTTCTCCCAGTCACTTGTAGGGCTTCGGGGTTTAGGCTGGAGTACTCCCCACTGTTTGAAGGGGAGAGAACCCCCTGCAGCTTGGTGTATGGAAGAGGATTAGCATGATTCCCCCAGCTGCGTGCAAAGCCAACAAGTGTGGGTGGGAGCTCCCCAGTTGGGCCTTCAGAGTTGCCCTTGTGGGAGGGGAGTGACCTGGAGGCCACTAGTGACTTATGAAAGGAAAGAGAGTGAAAGGAGAAGAAAAAGAGAGAAGGAAGAAAAGAAACACTGGAGCAACAATGCCAAGCAAACCAACACCCACTCTCTCTCTCACACACACACAACTGAAATGTACACACTAAACAAAAGTGAAAACAGTAAAAAAAAGAAAACAACAAAAAAGGATAACTGAATCTGCTGAGATTGTGGCCAGAAAGAGAGAAGAACTGGAGAAAAGAAGATAAAGGTGAAAGAAGAACAAAAAGAAAGAAAGAAAAAAAGCAAAGGAGAGAAAAAATTTTAAAATAGATAAAGAGATAGCTGAACCTGTGCCGTGCTGTTGTGTGTAGCCCTGCCTCGTGCTGTATGCAGCACTGTCTTAAGGGGTAGGCCGTAGCTCTCCCTACTTGGTCGGTAGAGTTGCCCTAGGCAGAGGGTAGGGGTCTGGAAACCAGCAGTGGTATGTGGAAGTAAAGAGATGGAGAGGAGAGAATCATAAAAGCAGAGAGAGGAGAAGAGAAGAAAGAAAGAATGAATGAAAAAGATATGAAAGAGAAAGAAGGGGGGAAACCCCACTGTGCTCATTAAGATTGCCTGTGATGGTAAAGAGGGAAGAAAGAGAGAAGGAGTTATTAAAGAATAAAGAGATGGGGTCACGCTCTCGTCCGCTCTCTTTCCGCCACCATCTTGGCTCCGCGTCCCTGTGCGAAATGCCCGGTGAAGCCACAGAAACCGTGCCTGCCACCGAGCAGGAGTTGGCCCAGCCCCAGGCTGAGACAGGATCTGGAACAGAGTCTGACAGTGACGAGTCAGTACCAGAGCTTGAGGAGCAGGATTCCACACAGGCAACCCCACAATGAGCCCAGTTGGCAGCGGCAGCCGAAATCGACGAGGAACCAGTCAGTAAAGCAAAGCAGAGTCGGAGTGAAAAGAAGGCACGAAAGGCTGTGTCCAAACTGGGTCTTCGGCAAGTCACAGGGGTCACTGGAGCCACTATCCGGAAATCTAAGAATGCCCTCTTTGTCATCACAAAGCCAGGTGGCTACAAGAGCCCTGCTTCAGACACTTCCATAGTTTTTGGGGAAGCCAAGATCGAGGACTTATCTCAGCAAGCACAGCTAACAGCTGCTGAGAAGTTCAAAGTTCAAGGTGAGGCGGTCTCGAACATTCAAGAAAACACAAACTCCAACTGTGCAAGAGGAGAGTGAAGAGGAAGAGGTTGATGAAACAGGTGTGGAAGTTAAGGACATAGAATTGGTCATGTCACAAGCAAATGTATCCAGAGCAAAGGCAGTCCGGGCCTTGAAGAACAACAGTAATGATATTGTAAATGCTATTATGGAATTAACCATGTAACCATCTGAAAACAAAGGACACACACACCGCCCGCCCCCTTTTTTTTTTGGTGTTTCAAAAGCGTAACTATGTTTGGTTTGAAATTTGTACTGTTTCTATCAATAAAGTTATGGCTTGGATGAAAAAAAAAGAATAAAGAGATAGCTGATCCCTGATTGCCTGCATGTGGGGCCAGAGGGGTTTAAACCCTGCCCCATGATGGCAGGTTGGGGCTCCCTTTTAATGCAGGGACCCAGTGGTGCTGGGCGGAATTGTTCTACTTGTTGAGATCTCACCTTAGAGGCCTGACAGAGGTTTCCTCAGCAGCATGGAACTCTGTAGAGGGCTGTCACAACTGCCTTGTGTGGTGTGCAGTGCTCCCACAGAAGGCAGGCTGGAGTTCCCCCTGCTATTTGGGTTGATTTGCCCTAGGCAGAGTGACCTGGAAGCTAGTAGTGGCGTATGATAGGAAAGAGCGGGAGAGAAGAGGAGAAAGAGGGGAAAGGAGGGGATAAAAGGGAAAAAGAAGAAAGAAGGAGAAAAAATCCCAACACAACCCTGAGCTTGTTGAGACTGACTGTGGTGGGAAAGATAGGAGGACAGAGTAAATAAAGAAGAAATAGAGTGGTAAGTAAGGCGATAACTGAGGCTTCATCCCCTGACCGCGGGGCTGGAGGAGTTCCAACTCTTCCTCGAGGCAGCGGGGTGGTGTGCCCGCTCGATGCAGGGCTCCACAGATGCAGGGTGGGATGACTCTCGAAGGCAAGCTCGCACCAGCGGCCAGCCATCAGTTCCCACTGCAGTACTGAGCTCTGGAGTTCAATGGTATCCCTGCTTTGTGCTGTATGTTGCGCTACAGCAGGGGAGGGGGGGAGGCAGGTGTTCCCACACCCCTGTGTAGGGCCCCAGGACAGGTAGGACCTCCCTACCTGTGTGTAGAATCACTGAGAGGGTAGCCCAGTTTATTGTCCTACCTAGACTACTGGTGCCCTACTAGATCAGAGGATTTTATTTTATTCTCCCCCCCCCACCCACACTGACCAGCTAGAATAGAATCAAATTAAATTGTCTCCCTTGCTTGGGGCTCTAGCTCTGTGCTCTGTAGAAGTTTAGATTTGCTTTAGGGGGTCCAGGCCCAGTAGCTAAATTCTGGCATTCCTTAGTGTGGGCTTCTTCTTATGTTGATTTATATTAAGCCTCCCCCCCCATCCCCCTTCCTCCATGTGCTCCTTGGAGCTAAGCAACAAGATTGGGGTTTGAGTTTTACCAATAATATATATTTCCCTCTTTTTTATAGTATGCTTGTGAGGTGCTCTGATTTGGGGCCTGTCATGCTGACCCCAGAGGGGGAGATCCAGCTTATCAGGGGGGTTGTTTCCTTCTTGACAATTGGAACAGAATTTCCCCCCTGGACTCTGACAATCCGCCTATTGTCTCCCACACCACAATCTGCCTCAGGTAAAATTCTGCTTTTTCTTCTAGTCCAAATTGTGGCTACCTGCCACCTCCACCCCCTGACTATGAGCTCAAGGCAGCTAACTGCAGGGAGAGCTCTGGTGTGAGGTTCTCCTCCTGTCTGGGATTCTATCCCCACTAGGGTGTCAACCTGGAGAGATTGCTGCTCCTGGAGCTTTTTCAGCTGGAGCCCCTGAGCCCAGATCGCTGAACCTCGAGCAATTTAGTTTCCTTGGTTTGCTTTGTGAGTGGAAATCACACACTCAAAAAGGGGCTTAGGAGAGACCCTAGTACCCTAATTCTAATTTCAGGACATCACCTCCCAGTTTCCTTCACCTTAACTCCCAATTTTCTGGTCTGGCAGCAGGAGCTCCGGACAGGTGAGTCTTAACCAGTCGCCAGTTTCCTCCACTCTCCTCTGATTGTCTATTTCATCTCTCACTCATACCTTGCTGTATTTTGGAACCGTTTTTAGGCTCGTACAGCTATAAGCTGGTTATATTTTCTCACTCAGTTGGCCCTTTCATAATTATGTATGTCCCTCTTTATCCTTGATAAGATTCTTTGTTATGAAAGCTTTATCCAGTACGTGTAAAACCATTCACACTTTCTTTGGATTTGTATGTGTTTATATGATTTTAACCAACTGTGCCTTTATGCTTCGATGAGGTTTCTTGTAGATGGTGTCTTGCTGGATCTTGCTGCATGCTTGCTGGCTTCATGGTTTTCTCTCACGGCCTTGCTACTTCTCCAGCTGTGGCTGGTGTCTCTCCTCACCAGTCTGGTCAGACCAGCCAGGGTTCGGTGTGTCGAACTAGGGAAGCTCTAAGTTGCGATACGTTTTTGCTTGTTTTTAACCTTTTCCTTGCATGTTCCCGTGTTCTGTGGCATCCACGTGGTGCTGTGAGCTTCCAGTCCATACACTTCTTGTCCTTCTGGTTTCAATTTAAATATCCTCTCATCACAGAAATCTTTCCTGACCAACCGAAAACCAAGCCTACAGCCCTCTAGTCAAGCCCAACTCATAAGGACCCTACATAGAGATGCCGAGACGAAATCTTTATGGGAGCAGACAGCCTCGTCTTTCGCCTGCAGAGTAGCTGGGGGGGCTTAAGCCCCCGCGTTGTGGCTAACAGACCACAGGTTACTCAACTTCTGCAGTACTTCCAGGAGGCTCCCTGAGCCACTGCAGAAATAAGCTCCCTGATCTACTGTGGGAAATAAGCTTGCTTCTGTGACAAGGCACGTAATGCCCGATAGTTGTGGGCCGCTAACCACAAGGTCAGTGGTTCAAACACACCAGCAGTTTCATGGCATCCTGTGAATGTCTACAGGCTCAGAAACCCACAGGGCAGACCTACACTGGCCTGTAGGGTCACGTTGAATCAGAATTAAGGCGTTTGTGTGTTTTTGCTTTGCTCTTGTATTTTCTCTGTTTTCCATTTCTATTTGTTGGCTATCCTGCCTGCCATCTCGCAGTGAAATGTAAGGATTGTGAAGGCAAAGGGATCTTACCTGTCCTGTCTGTTACTGAATGGTCAGCCTGCAGTAGTGCAATATCTGGCATGTTGACGTTGTTAGGTGCCATCCACTTGGTTCTCACTCAGAGTGAGCCCGTGCACAGCAGGAAGAAACACCGGCCGGTCCTGCACCAGTCTCACAGTTGTTCTTATGTTTGAGCTCATTGTTGCAGCCACTGTGTCAATCCGTTTCAAGGACCTTCCTCTTTGTATGCAACTTTGTCCATACAAATGCATTTGTTTTCCTTTTTTAAGGTTGGTTAATGTTTTGGGCTAGTCTTTTTAAACAAGAGATTATAAAATTCTGTGATTCCTTTTAGAATACCTATTTTTGTGCGTTATTATAATTGTTAAATTACCCTTTGCTTATCAGCCATCACTTCCAAATCCAACTGTTCTCTAGTGGTGATGGTGTTGTGTGTCTGATTGTAAGCCACTGCATATAATTTAGCTTTTTGTTGTTGTTGCTGATACACCAAGGGTTTAATGATACATTACTCTTCACGCAGATGGCTACAGGGACTCTACGCCACAGGAATATACAACCTTGAGCAGAGACTAATTAGCCAGAGGAGGATAATTAACTGGCTTCTTCCCACAACTCCCCCGTAAGCACTGCGGCTCTTCTGCCCTTTCTCCCTCCAACATGACTCTTAATCGCCCACGGAAACAGCCACTGTGCGGGAGCTGGAAACGGCATGTGACCAACAGGAAAAACAGCAGTGCAGTGGTCAGTGGGTGAGGGCAGCAAGCACAGGGCCCCCCACTCTGCTGCTGGGCTCTTCTTACCCTGTTCCTCCTGCCCCCTCCTTCAGGCTGCCTGCCTGCCTGCCTGCTTACCTCTCAGGAGGCTGGAATTATCCTCTGAATCGGCCCTCCTTCTCTGGCACTCCCCACGGAGTTGATCTTCTTTGTCCCATCAGTAGCTCCTAACAGACTCTTGTTCTCAGAAGGCTCAGAGGTGTCCACATGCTCCACCATCACACTTCCTCAGGATGAACTCGCCGCCCCGCGCTGCAGCTGGCCCTTCTGGAAGAGTTTCCTCAGCTCAGTCACAACACAACAGTCAGGGGGACACAACATACCCTCCCCCCCTAGGATCAAACATGGGTCCCTGACTTTCCCCAGGCCCCTCCCAGAGGAAACATAGAAAATCTAGCCTTTTTCCCCCTAAAAGCATAGGGAATTCAAAAAAATAATGAGAGATTAAACGGAAAATAAATAAGTGGTGTCATTTTCTGAGAAGTTGAAAGTTACCCCAAACTTAATGATCGCTTAGGCCTTTCAGTTCATTTCCACATTGGACTATGTACTGAGCTAGATCATCGGCTTCAGGTTGACCTTTGACAGTGGATGTAAAGTGCTGTAAGACCGGAGAAAACTAGTAGTGAAATGCTAGCCCAAACCAAACCCATGGCCTTTGAGGACCAGTGAACATTTAAGTACACAGTCTGCCTAGAGAGCAACTCATACTTTTCTTCTTAGGGGACATCAGTGAAGACTTGTTTGATTTACCACAATGAGAGTTAAAAAAATATTTTTTAAAAGTATGTTGCCATCATTATTTTCTAGATTATTTTCTATTGATCCTGTGGTGTCAGCACCACGTTCCCCCCCTCCCCTTCCCCCCATCCGCTTGCACCCTTGATAAATTATAAATTAAGATTTCTTTAATATCTTAAACACCGACCACTGTCTTCCTTCCCCAACGATTTCTGTTGCTCATTCCCTTGGGGGAGGGGGGTGACTGCAGTTATTTGTTTATCAGATCGTCACGATTGTTTTCTTCTACTCCACTCCCCACCTTCCCCCGCCCTCCTGGTATTGCTACTCCCATTCCTGTACCTGGATTCCATGTGTCATGAGCTCTTTTGTCTTATCTGTACCTGTGCACATGCTCCAGTCTAGCCCGCAGTGAAAGGCAGTACTAGAGTTATGATAGTGGAGGGTGAGGAAGCCTGAAGGAACCAGAGGAATATTGTGTGTTTCATTGGTGCTTTACTGCACCCTGATTGACTCATCCCTCCCCAGTGACCCTTCTGTGAGGGAATGTCCCACTGACTGCAGATGGACTTTGGGTGTCTGCTCTGACCCCCACTCCCGCTTATTCTCGACAATATGGTTTATGTGTTTGTTTGTTTGTTTGTTTGGGGTCTTCTGATGCCTGTTACCTGGTCCCGGAGACACCTCATGATTGCACAGGCTGATGTGCTTCTTGCATGTGGGCTTGTTTAACTTCAAGCTTTTAAGACCCCAGATGCTCTATCTTTTGATAGCCAGCACCACCCGCTTTCTTCACCACACTTGCTTATGCACCCGTTTTGTCTTCAGTGACTGTGCCGAGAGAGTGAGCATCACAGAATGCCAGGTTGTTAAAACAAAGTGTTCTCGCACTGAGGGAGGGCTTGAGCAGAGGCCCAAAGTCTGTCCGTTACCTCAGTGTATTGCCATATAGATGCTGATACCTGTCTTGTGATGAATTTATGTGTGATGAGAGATTTTTAAGTGAGGAAAAGAGATAAGATGATCAATGTTCTCCACCTGCTGCAAACTCAGATAGATTTTGGATTCATGTAACAATTATAACACAATATTTTTAATGTATAGATATGCTTGAGGGAAGGAAAGGTGAGTCTCCAGGTGCCAGAGGGGAAGCAGAGATTGGGAGTTAGTCTGAGGGCCCATGAGGCAATAATTGGGCTGGATATTGGCCTCTGGGGTTTTTGGCTAAGAGCAAGGATCAAAGTTGAGTCCATGGGCAGCAAGTATAAGTAGTAATTAAAGGAAACCAGCTTATTAAGGAACATGTTTGTCCTATGTATGAATCAGATCAGATACAGGAAAGAAACTAAGAAACCATTTCTGAGTAAGTAACGTGTCGCTAGGTAAAACCGAGTCTTCTGGCAGTCTGCTCTCTAGTCAAACGAGTCCGTCACTGCTCTCCTCTTTTAGGGTCTAAGCCTGCACACACCTTCTCCCCTCAAGGAGTTCTCTTTGTATTGAATAAATAACGATTTACAGAAGAAACTGGGATTGTCCCACAGTCGGTCTTTTTTGGTTGGTTTCCTAACAACTTTGAATGTGCTTGGTTCAAGAGCTCATGATGGGGGGGGGGTGGGGGTGGGATGGGGACCTAGCAACAATGAGTGACAGAGTGAAGAAAATGTTCTAAAACTGATTGTGGAGATGATCGTATACATCTTCTTAAAGTGCTTGAACTGTTGAGCTGTGTGATTTGTGAATTGTATGCCAATAAAAATGTTTAGGGGAATCAGAGATCTCCTAATGGTAAAATGTAGGACAACTCTGCAGTCCTTTGAGGGTGATGATAGAAGCAGCCAAGTAACAATAAGCTTCCAACTTTGTCCTATTTTAATTATGTCCATTAAAAATAACTAGAAGAACATTTAATGTTTCAGAAGTCTGGAGGGATAAAGCATGCATTAATTAAGAAAGAGGAAGTTGGTTGAGCAAACAGCCCCTCTCTTTTAGCACAAGGACCTAGGAAGACATGCGCACCACTTGTCTGTCAGTTTGTCCTGTGGTCCCTTTCATGTTGCTGGGATGGGAAGTGCTCTAGCAAATGCCAGCAGGGTCCCCACAGTGGACAGATGCTAGTGGGTTTTCCAAAGGAAAACATTAGGAAGAAGGACCTGGTGGTGTACTTCTGAAAGCAGCTGGCCAGTGAAAATGCTGTGAACAGCTCAGAGCATCGCCTCATACAGTGTTGGGAGATGGCCCCCTCGGGTGGAAGGCACTCAAAATACTACCGAGGAAGAGCTGCCACTTCAGAATAGCTGACCTTCAGGACATCGATGAAGTAAAGATTTTGAGACCTTCATTTGCCTATGTAGCATCACTCAAACTGAGAATAATTAGCTGCAAACATCCATTAATAATCCGAATGTGGCGTATACAAAGTATGACTATGAGAAAGTTGGACGCTATAAAAAATGAGCTAAGAATCCATACAGATCAATATCCTCAGCCTTGGTGAGCTGAAATGGATGAGTATTGGCCATTTTGAATGGGACCAACCTATCATCTATGCCCAGAATGACAAAGAGGAGTGACATCACAGTCGTTATTCAACACCATCTCCTGAGCTACAACACCGTCAACGCAAAGGAAGTCGTCATACACGCGCAAAGAAGACCAGGAAAGGCGATGATCGTTCTAATTTATATACGAGCCACTGACACCAAGGATGAAGAAATGGAAGTTTTCACTGGTGTCTGCAGTGTGCACTGGTGATTGGAAGGTGAAAGTTGGGGACTAAGAAAGATCGGCAGTTGGAAAATAGGTGCTTGGTGATAGAGAGAACTCCGCGATCTCCTGATAGAATTTTGCTAGACCAGTGACTTAACTCATCGCAAATATCTTTTCTCAACAACATGACTAGTGGGTATACGTGTGTGGGGAAGATGAGGCTCTCTGCCCCCATAAATAGTGGGCCTCTCAGAAATCCACAGGGACAGCGACCCTGCCCTAGAAGGTCGCTGTGAGTGGAATGGGCACAAGCTTGGTTTCATTTATCCCCATGAGGAGGGCCCGGGTGGCACAGTGTGCTAACCACGTGATGCCCGGTACCCCAAAGGGCACAGTTTAAACCTGTCAGCTGCTCTGCGAGAAAGATGAGGCAGTCTGCATCCATCCATATGTACAACTTCATAAACCCGGGTTGGACCAGTTCTTCCGAGTCTTACAGCCTGCTAGAAGTTACACTTGATTTCACAGGCAGTGGGCTTGGTTTCTGTGCTGTTTTTCTCCACATTGCGGGGTGCTGTCAAGTCAGTTCCGGCTCATGGTGACCGTGCACAACAACGAAACACTGTCCGGTCCTGTGCCAACCTCACAGTTGTTCAAATCTTTGAGTCCCATCGGTGCAGCCTCTGTGCCAACTCCATCTTGTCAGAAGTCTTTCTCATTGTTCCTCTTCCTCTACTTCACCGAGCATGATAACCTTCTCCAGGGACTGGTCTCTCAGGAAATGTCTAAAGTATGTGAGATGAAATCTTGCCATCCTTGACTCTTAGGAGCACTCTGGCCTTTTTTCTTCCAAGGCAGATGTGTTGGCTCTTTTATCAGTCCATGGTACTTCAAATATTCTTCAAGGGCACCATCATTCTAATGTAACAATTCTTATTCAAATCCAACTTTCATATGCATATGATGCAATTGAAAATACCATGGATTAATAAACAAACAAAAACATATTGTTGAGAACAAGGGAGGTTGGAGCAGAGACCCAAAGCCCATCTGTAGAGAGTAGAACAATCTCCCCACAGAGAGGCCACAGGGAAGGGATGAGTCAACCAGGGCGCAGTAAAGCATTATTAGTGAAACACACAATATTCCTCTGGTTCCTTGAGGCTTCCTCACCCCTCACGCTCATGACCCCAGTGCTGATTTTCAATTCAGACTAGACCGGAGCATGTACACAGGTTTAGATAAGAGGTGGGTGCTCACGACACACAGAATCCAAGAACAGGAGTGGGAATAATGATACCAGAAGGGTCGGGGGAAGGCAGGGAGAGGGAGACAGGGGGAACCGATCGCAATGATCAACTCATAACCATACACCCCTCTCCAGAGGGAAACAACAGAAAACACGGGGAAGGGAGACGGCAGTCGGTGTGAGGTATGGAAATAATAATTTGTAATGTTATGAAGGGGAGAGGGAGGTAAAAAAATAAGAGGAGCTGTTGCCAAGGGCTCAATAGAAAGTAACTGTCTAGAAAAGAATGAAGGCAACATATGTACAAACATGCCTGATGCAATCGATGTATGGACAGTAACAAGAGTTCTAAAAGTGTCCAATAAAGTGATGTTTTAATTTAAAAGAAGAGAAAAAACCATGGATTGGGTCAGGTGCACCTTATTCCTCAAAAGTAACAGCCTTGCTTTTTCACACGTTAAAGAGAGAGGTCTTGGACAGCAGATTGACCCAATGCAACGAGACCTTTGATCTCTTGACCGCTGCTTCCATGAGCGTTGATTGTGGGTCCAAGCAAGACGAAATCCTTGACAACTGCAGTCTTTTCTCCATTGATCATGTTGCTGCCTACTGGTCCAGTTGTGAAGACCATATTTACAAGTGCACCTTGCTCATTAGTGTATTGGAATCAAATTGGCAAAGTTCAGTATCATACTGAGAATGAAATCAGGGACTGGCTGGGGAACTAGATCATTAATTGCTCATAGGCATCTTCAAGTTGAAGTTGAAGATAACCAAATCTAGTTCAGGAATACACAGTGTATAGCTTTGAGTACAAACAAAAATTAAAGAAAATACTACTAAACACCATAGAAGCCTTTTCTAAACAAATCTGCCTCTTGATATATCCTCCATTTCATTCTACACACTTCTGAAGGCGATGCTTGTCACCTCCCTAACTCTTCCCTGAAGAAATCTCCCCTCTTTAATTCAAACTGCCTTTGAGTGACTCAAATCATGCGTGTTTTCAGTGTTCTTTGAGTTTTAGGTACAAGAAGTCTGAAGGGACAAGGTCAGGGCTTAGATGGGTAAGGTTTCTGAATAAAATTCTCTGAGGGTGGCCCATACTATCCTCGAAGGATGAGTAGGGGCATGGTCGTCATGGCAAAAAACATTCCTCAGCTCAGCTTTCCAGCCCAAGACCATCCTGTTTCCTGTAAGAAAATCTATCAAAGTTACGCCTTTGGGAGCACCCCAAAGAGTCACAGTACCCTTCTGAGCTGATCTCCTGCCTTGAACTGAATTGACCCAGCAGATCCTCTAGAAAGCCTCTGCTTTGATCAGAACTTGCTCCCTTGATCATAGTGGTAAATAAAACATTTGTCTCTGATTGTGATTTGTTCTACAACATTGTCTTTATTAACTTGAATCTTGCTTATGGTTGTTATGAATCGGGCGACCCTGTGAAAGGGTTGTTCAACTCCCAGGTTGAGAACCGCTGATTTAAAGCATTGAATACTAGTGATTCGTGGTGGGATGACATCAAGGGCATTATACAGTATAGAAGATCATTAAAAAGATACGGGGAATAGTGTCATGAGAGAGCCTGCAACTTAGTCTTGAATGTAGAATAACTAAAAGTAAAAGAGTAAATGGTGACGTAAACGTGCTGAACAGAAGGGTTGGAAGGACAGCTCAAGAAGACAAAAAGGCAAAAGGGAAGAGTACACTTGGCATTTCTCAAACTGAAATAAGTGAAGAAAAATTCAAGCCTTGACTTGAAATACTGAAGGATTCTACAGGGAAAAAGTGGAAGGATGCAGGAAGCTTCAAAAGAAGATGGAAGGAGTACCTAGAATCCCTGTACCAAAGAACTGGTCGACATTCACCTATTTCAGGAGGTGCCATGTGATCCAGAACGGATGGTATTGAAAGAAGTTTAAGCTTCCCTGAAAGTACTGGTAAAAAGCAATGCTTCAGGAATTGAGGAAAGAGCAGTTGAGATGTTTCAACAAGCTACTGTAGTACTGGGATTGCGGACTTACATATTCCTAGAAATGTAGAAGGTAGTTACTTGGCCAGCTGACTGGAACAGGTATATACTTGAACTCATTCTGAAGAAAGATGATCTAACAGAATGTGGAATTTATCAAATATCATTAATATCACATGGAAGTGAAAATTTCCTGGAAATAATTAAAAAACAGCCATATATTGACAGAGAACAGCCAGAAATTCAAGTAGAATTCACTAGAGTACATGGAATAAGAAACAGCATTCTTGATGTTCAATCGATCTTAGCTGCAAACAGAAAATACCAGAAAAATGTTACCTCATCTTGGCTTCCCCTGTGTGGATCATAACAAACAATGGAACATTGTGAAAAATGGAAATTCTAGACACGTGGTTGTGTTCATGTGGAGCCGGTACACAGACCGAGAGACAGTCATTCGGACTGGGGAACACTGCATAGTTTAAATCAGGAAAAGTGTGTGTGAGGGTTGTATCTTTCACCATACTGTTCAATCTGTGTACAGAGTAAATAATCCAAGTCGCTGGACAGCATGAAGATTTTGCACCAGGAATTGAGGATTTTTTATTAACAGCCTGTGATATGTAGGTGGCACAACCTTGCTTGGTAATGTAGGACATGAAGTACTTACTGATGAAGTTCAAAAATCTTCACAACTGGACCAGTAAGCAACATCACAATAAGTCAAGAAAATATTGACATTGTCAGGGATTTTGTTTTACGTGGATCCGCAATCAATATCTAGGGAAGCAGCAGATAAAAAAATTAAACGACATGCATTGCACTGGGAAAACTGCAAAAGACTTGTTTATAATGCTAGAAATTCAGTTTAAGCACTACGCTGTGCATGACCCCTTTCCACTGCCTTTCACATTTCATGTGAATCAGTGAGAGGGATGAAGTATTGATATCTGAGTTACGGTGTTAACCAAGAATACCAAACACCATGGAATGCTGGGAGAATGAACATGTTTGTCTCCAAAGAAGCACAGCCAGAGTGCTCCTTTGAAGCGAGGATTTGGGAAATTTCTTCTCAGACACTTCAGACCTATTGTCAGGGACCAGTTCCTGGAGAGGACGCCGTGCTCGATACAGTAGAAGGTCCGTGAGAAAGAGAACGACCTTCAGCATGATGGATTGGCACAGGGGCTGCAGCAATGGTCACAAACACAGCGATGATTGTGAGCACGGTGCAGGCCTGCGCACTGTTTTAAAATTCAGAGCCGGCTTGATGGCAGCGAAACAACAACAAAACAACAGGAGATGTTTATAGAAGTCATAACTATTGCCCATAAAGTGGTACAGTCATTAGCAGGGCCATTCTTAAGTTTAAGTATCCTTTCCGTAATGGAATAACATGGTAGAGTGGTTCTTGAGATAATATCCTTTTTAGACGACTAAACTTGAACAGAATAGAACATTCAGCTGGCCTCTTTCCCTAGAAGTGGTACATGATTTTAAATATTTCTTATTTGATTTAGTGCTCTGACATTGATTTAAAATTTTGTTACCCTTAAAGCCTACAGAGGAGAGTAGTGTATAACTTTTTTTATGGGCAATTTTGTCAGGTCATACTCCTTTCCAGAAAATTTTAATGTGTTTTGAATGCCGGGATTGCATTTTATAGCTCGATTTTCTCCTTGCCAGTTTGTCACGCCGTCGAAGTGTTGGTAGGCAGATGTAAACCCAAGCAGCACAATGTAGTGTCTGCAGATGCCTGTGTTCATTCGTAGACTCAGCGCGCCTTATCCCGGATGGCCCCTCTGTGTAGCCTGTGTACTGTCTGCAGAGATAGCACGAAAACTGGCACATCCTTTAGCGCTCATGATCTAGTGAGGAAGACACACAAGTAACAAGAAAACTACAGCCAAGTGTGTGTGTTTATTTAAACATATCTGGGATGTGAGAGCACAGGAGTGCAGTTACTGTACTTGGCTTGAGGCATTAGGGAAGGCTCCTTGGTGTCGGTAAATGGACTGCTAACCTCCGGTCCGCGGTTCAAACCCACTAGCTGCTCCTCGGGAGAAAGCTATCTGCTCCCATGGAGATTTACTGGCTTGGAAACCCTACAGAGGGCTGCAGTGATTTGGAATTGACTCGATAGCAGTCGTTTTTAGTGGGTCCCAGGAGGAAGGGTGCCTGACCTGGAACACGGGAATCTGCCTGCTACAGAAAGAAAGGGGCTTCATTTCAGACAGGAAATAGCGCTGTGGGTGGTGCGTAGATATGGAGGAGCATTGATTTGGCAAGTATCTGTTGAGTATCTACTATGTGTAAGCCATATCTAGTACCTACAGGGACATACTAGAGACTAAAAATAGATAAACTTTATGCCCTCTTGACACATATACAGCCGATTTGAAGGAAGAGCCAAAACCAAACTCATTGCCATCAAGTCTATGACAAGCCATGCTGACTCTGTGTGAAGGAAGATATTAATAAAACAGTCACACACATGTCAAGTACAGTTGTGCTAAGATGAGCGAAGGAGGAGCCCAAGATGCCATGGGAATGTGTGGTCATGCTCGGGCTGGGCACGCGTTCCCCGAGGATGGGACACTCCTCCAGAGAACTAACTCTAGGGGGATCTGTCAACAAAGAGGGCACACGGATGTGTGGATCTCGTGAAAGCCAATCTTAGAACGGAGCATCCTCAAGGCCCTTTGAGATCTTCAAGGAGTTCAGTATGGCTGGAGGAAGGGTGCATCTGGGCAGAGGAGAGAATACTGGAGAGAGAGGTGAGCATGAGCAGGATCCTACAAGACTTTGTGCACAATTGCAAGGAATTTGGCCATAAAGTGGTGGTTGTGGCTGCCATCAAGTTGGCCTCTAACTCACAATGATTCCATGCACAAGGGAATGGAATGGAATGCCCCGTCCATGATTGATGCCAGAGATTGGACCATTTCTTCATAATAGACCTCAATCATTGCTAATGGATCATGGTGTAGAATCATCCTTTACCATGGTGTCTGCAAAGCCTAAAGGGAGAATATCAGTTTTGTTTAACTTTTCCATGGATTTATGTGTTTATTGTGTCCAGTCTACCCGTCTGTCTCAGGCAGAAACCCAGGGCCAAATGGCTACAGCCAAAGCAAGACCAAATGAATGTGAACGGAAGGTCCTGGGTGGGGCCTCTGGGGTTATCTTGTCTTCTGGATGGCACCCGTTGATGGGCATTGGAAGTACTTTGGAAGCTGAAAAGAATTCCTGTCAGGCACCATCTCAGATCATTTGAAAGGGAATCTTGTGGAGTACAACCTGGTCATTGCTATTTTGTAAAAAGACCTTCCGAGGATTTTGCAGCACAGCCAAGGTTAAGAATCACTTTTCTAATGTAACCTCGTTTTATATACACATATTGCATCCCAAGAGTTTGGGTGACTTGCCTTAGGTGGTAATTAGTGAAAGATGAGAATCTGACCTTCTGCCTCAGAGTTTGGCCAACAGATGTGGATTTTAACCCCGGCTCTTGCATTAGCTGAGTAAAGCATTAAGCTTCACTTCATGATCTCTAAAGATGAAGGGGTTGCGTAAGATCATTTGTACAGATTCTTTGAGGACTACCAGCCTCTGCCTGGATAGTTTCAAATCCGTGGCCAGCTGCCCTTTGGTCGTCCCGTGGTGGCCTGTGCGTGGATGTGATACTGGAAGCTATGTCCATTCATATTTCAGATATCAGCAGGGTTAGCCGTGCTGGACAGGCTGACATGGGGCTTCCACATGCTTGCAGACCCACTTCTGAAAGTTAGCCAGGGGAAGAATCACAGGAGAAAAGTGTCTGGTAATTGTGCTGTAGGATGAAGCCCCTATGTCAGAAGGCACCACACACTCACTGCAGCCATGGACCCCAATATGTCAACACTTGTGAAGACTGTGCAGCCCTGGGCAGTCTAAGAGCATAGGGTTGAAATGAGTCTGAGCCAACTCAGTATCAACTCATTATCAGCTAAGGACAACACTAGTCAGTGGCAGCTAACAACAAGTTTCATGTATTGTGGAATCAGACTGATATGCCACCTTAGAACAGAGAAGAACTTCCCTGTTGGGTTTTCTAGGTTGTGATCTTTGGTCTGTCTTTTGCAACGGTGCTGAGTGAGTTTGAACCACCAACCTCTCAGTCAGCAGCAGAACACTTCCATTGCGCTGCTAGGGAGGGGGCTTTCATTTCAGGTACAAGTTTTATTTTTTATTAGATAGGCTAACTGCAAGGAATCTTGGTGGCATAGTGGGTTATGCACTGGGCTGTTAACCGAAAGGTCAGCAGTTTGTATCCACCAGCTCCTCTGTGGGAGGAAAATGAGGGTTTCTACTCCCATAAAGATTTACAGTCTGGGAAGCCACAGGGGCAGTGCTACCCTGTTCTGCAGGGTCGCTGGGAGTCGGCATCTGCTCCATGACAGGGAGGGATTTTGTTGTTGTTTTGAGAGGGCTAAAATTATTGTTGTTTAAAGTTTTTACTAACAATCCGCTAGATAGCAGATGGTATGCTTTTAATATATATAAAACACGTACAGTAGATATGCTTTTAATATCTATAAAATGATTTTCTGTACGTTAACTGTCACAGAAATACCGTATATACTGGAATATAAGCCAACCCGAGTATAAGCCGAGATACCTAATGATTACCTGGGAAACCAGAAAAACTGATTGACTCGAGTATAAGCCAAGGGTAGAAAATGCAGAAGCTATTGGTGAATTTCAATAATCAAAACAAATGAAAATAAAATTACTAAAAATTGAGACATCAGTGGGGTAATGTATTTAAGTATTTATTTTAAATAAAAAACATAAATAAAAGAACAACAAGTCATTTAACATTAGTAAACCAGCGCAGTAAGTGGAAAATAGGTTCAACAAAAACAATAAGTATCAACAATGATACCTTAGGAGTACTATTCCCTGAGCTCAATCAGCAACCAAGCTAAAATGTAAAGAGTTAAAATCCTTCAAAACTGGATTCCTCATCATCATCCGTATCCCAATGCAGAGCTTCAGCTGAAAAACTCGGCTTATACACGAGTATATACGGTATTTGAAGATAGGTTTCTGATGATGAACCTGTAAGGTAATAATTATATAGCTGAACTTGGGCAGATTGCTTCACTGACTTACGGTAGAAGTAGCCTCGAAGGGTGACGTTCTTCTCGGATATGTCAAAGTCTGGATTATTTCAAATATCTGCATAATTACCTGAGTTCATTAAATTTGAACTTCATATTTGCCAATATGTAAGTAAACCACGAGACAAAATTATTCCATCCTGGTAACATATAATATATAAAATAAAATGCATTATACTATATATGATATACATAATAATAGGCCCTATCCTTATAGCCAGATCAACCTAGGAAATATTATTTGAAATCTAAATTGTTATTTTAAATGATGGTCGTTTCTGGCTGTCAGAGCAGGGCTTCCTGTACCTGCTCCTTTCCCACATCATAGCCTTGTCTTTGGCATTTAATAAATATTGACTGTCTTACTTACTGCTCTATTTTTTGGTATTAATAACCCACAGCTTATTTTCGCATATATATCACAACTGGAATTTTTATGTTAGTACTATGTGTCAGTGAATTACAATTGACACTCACTAAGACCAATGAATAGGGTTATTTCAATAAACATTTCTTTTGGTATTACTTATTGACACATTTATGCTTGTCCATGATTTTATGACTGGGTAAGGATTTTTTTTCAAACATTTTCTCCCTGAATAAACCTCTGATAAGGCAAGAACCAGTACACTGACATTTTGAGCCATGTTTGAATGAAAGGAAGTCCTTTTAAAGCAAGCTAATGTGTCTTTCAACTTCAGCATTATAGTTCTTTCAAAAAGGTATGGTCCAGTTCTTTAGACGTCTCTCGTGTTTCAGCACCATGGACTCTCCACGCGCTGTAGACCTGGAGGATGACACACATTCAGTCCGCTCTTTGTGAGCATGTCAGAGGACAAGTGTGGTTGTGGGGTACCAGTATTGAATGTAATACAACATGCTCACTGGCTCAGATTGGCAAAAAGAGGTTGCTGAATTTGCAGGATCCCCTATTTTTAAAAAGCACTATGAAATAGTCCAGACATGCAAAATTCAGGCATATTGTGAAAAAATACATTTGGTAAGATGTCAAAATAGAGGTGACCTCTCGCAGTGGTGGGGAGCGGACGAGATGGGGGGATGCAGGCACAGAGACTTTAGTTGTACGGAGAGTTCTATTTTGTCCACTGGGCAGTGGGTACATAGGAGTTTATTATCCTGGTATTCTTTATGTTCGATGAAAATATTTCACTATAGTTTTTCAATGTTAAGAGCAAAGTTGATGAGTTTATGGTTGAATATCCAACCAGCGAAAGTGTAAACTTGTAACCTGTTGGTGCTACTGATTGCCTGCTATCCAGTGAGTAAGGAAGACCAGAGAAGGACCGATGCATTTGAATTGTGTGCTGGAGATGACGACTGAAGGTACCATGCACTGCCAGAAAGACACATAACTCTGTCTCGGAAGGACAGCCAGAATGCTCCTCGGAGGCAAGAATGGCGAGACTACGTCTCACGCACTTTGACATGTTGTCAGGAGAGACCAGCCCCTGGAGCAGGACGTCACATGTGATAAAGCAGAGCGACTGAAAAGGAGGAAGGCCCTCAGCAGGCTGGGTGAGCACACATCTAGCTAAGAAACAACGAAGCCCACAAGGAAGAAGCTCACCAGCCTACCCCGACATGAACGCTGAAGACAAAGCGGGTGCATGGGCAAATGCGTGAAGAAAGCTGATGGTGCCCGGCTGTCAAAATATATAGAATCTGGGGTCCCATAAGCTGGAAGATAAACAAGGGGTCATCTAACTGAGAAACACCAAAGCCCACGTGGAAGAAGCACACCACAAGGCAGCGAAGGGATCAGGGATCAGGCATCAAAGACCAAAAAAAAAAAAAAAAAGCATTGTGAATGAGGGGGAGTGCGGAGTGGGGATCCAGGGCCCGTCTGGGGGAAATTGGACATCCCCTTGCAGAAGAGCTGTGGGGAGGAGATGAGCCAGTCAGAGTGCAGTGTAGCAACAATGAAATATACAATTTTTGTCTAGCTCTTGAATGCCCCCCCAATATCATGATCCCAATTCTACCTTACATATCTGGCTGGACCGGAGGATGTACACTGGCACAGATAGCAACTGGAAACACAGGGAATCCAGGACAGATGAGCCCTCTCAGGATCAGTGGTGAGAGTGGCGATATCGGGAGGGTGGAGGGAAGGTGAGGGAGAAAAGGTGGACAGATGACATGGTCTACATACAGCCTCCTCCCTGGGGGACAGACAGCGTAGAAGTGGGTGAGGGAGACATCGGATGATGTAAGATATGACAAAATAATAATAATAATTGATAAATTATCAAAGGTTCAGGGGGAGGGGTGAGCAGGGCGGGAGGGCAAAAGTTGCTGATACCAAGGATTCAAGTAGAAAGCAGGGTTTTGAGAGTGATGATGGCAACATAGGTACGAATGTGCTGGACACAGATGATGTATGGATGGATTGTGAAATGAGTTGTATGAGCCCCTAATAAAATGATAAAATAAAAAAAAGATGGGTGAGCGCAGTGACTGTGACAGCAGGCTCCAAGAGAAGCACCTTTGGGAGAGGGCGCAGCACCGGGGCGCTCTGTCCTGGCGTGCACAGGTTGCTGTGAGCCGGAAGTTAGGCTCCATGAGTGAGTTACATGAATGACCTTGGGGAGTACTCCTGAGAGGTCTGCCTGCACGGATGTACTCACACCACTTCAAAGCAGTATGATTCCGTTGATTTGTCTTAGGGTGTAACCATCAGCACTTGGTTGAAAACGCCCAGCGTGCTTCCACAGTGGAGTCAGATGAACCAGAGTAGACACGATATTCAGTAACTGTCCCCCTAGGGCGTCCTTCTCCCAGAAGCGCAGACAACGCCACCACACGAGGGGCATCCTTTCCTCTGACCAATGACCATCGCTGCTGCTAAAATTCTGTGTTTTAATCTAGTTGAGAGACAGGTCTACACTGCCTTACCCACTTCTAATGTTGCAGAAAGACCCTTTAAAAAAACTAAAAGGGACCTAAGTTGTTAATTCCTCAAATTAAAGGCCCTTTGTTTTAAAGTGAGGCTCGTGTTGAAGCAAACGCAAGACCTCCCTGCTGGCCCCGCTGTGATTCGGAGACGCTGACAGTGGAGAGTCGCTGGCCCTGGAATCAGCGGTGTGGGAATGGAATGGAACTGTCTGTGAAGCACAGGTTACCCCCCAGTGCCTGTCATGATGGCCTCTTACTGCAGAGGGGCTCATTTTGAAGGAGGGATACCTAGTCTGAGACCTCACATCCGAGCTCATTAGAGGAAGCTGGCATCTCTCTCTCAGCGAACTGTAGTCTTCCCAGGGCGGCCTCGTCCCTGGTGGGGGCAGTGGGGGCTGGGTGATGATGGCCATCTGAAGAGCACTCCGGCTGTTTCCAGTCTCCTGGGACCTGAGTTCAGGCCTGCTGGGAAGGGATGAGGGGCAAGGGGCTTCCAAACAATTGGTAGAAAAATTATTTTTTAATTCCATTTATCCATGAGCTTTGCTATGTCCTTTGTAAATTAAGCCTCTTTGGTATCTTCTCTGGCATGAGACAAGAGAGGACTCGTATCAAGGGTCCCCAGGGGGGCTCCCCAAGGACAGTCCCATGGAGGCACCTCAGTGTGCAATGCTCAGGAGAGTGTGACTGTGCACGGGTGCTTCCAGGCTGACTGGGGGAGTGCTTTGGGTCACTGTCTTAAAAGTGACAAAGGAATGGCTCTGTCTCCCACAGTGCTCTCACCTAGTGCCTTTCATTCATTGTGGCGCCGCACACTGGGGGTTTTTCACGGAGGTGAACAGGTCACAGTGCAGGTGAGATGGTCCGGATGCAGATGTTGAGTCGGGACATGTACAAAGTTCTAACAGAGGCCCAGAGGACAGGCCACACTGCTGGACGCCCCAACCCAAAGCACTCAGCATCCGCCCCATGGCTTAACCAACCCAGCTCCCGAACGAAGGGCCCACAAGCCAGTCACATGCTCTAAAGCTCTCGGCTTCACTCGTTCCTAGGCCCGGGAAGCCCACCACTCTTTCTCGTGCTCTGGCTCTTGCTCTGCTGCCGTGGCTCGTCTGCTTCTTCTCAGGTGTCACAGGTGTCTGTCTCCTGGACCAAGGGGGCTCAGCACACGGGTATCTTGGGGTCTAAGAGAGGGGCTCTACTCCTGTTTCTTTCTCGAGGTGAGACTCCATGGTTCGCTATACCCAGCAGCATGGCAGCCACAAGGAGTCCTGTTAAGCACTCACATGGAATCTTATCAGTTTCTTCCGCACCTTCTCACCCAGACGCATCAGAGAAGGTTGCTTGGTAGTGGTTAAGGGGACTATGGCTAGAGGAGTTATAAATAATTTACTGTAGTGCAACACTAGATAAATTTGGTGTTAAGATGCTATTTGAAGTAAATTATTCTGGGGGGAGGGGTTAAACAACATCTTAACACAAATTTATCTAGTAATGCACTTCAGAGAACAGCACCGAAGCTACAGCTCAGGGAGAGGGACGCATCTGATCAGGGCACAAAGGAGCAAATGAAGGGGGAGGAAGAGAGTGGAGCATATCCTGGCCCACCAAGCCTTGAAGACGATACTTCTGCTCAGAGCAGCCAATGCACAGAGAGGATCATATGGCCAGCCCCACTATGAGACACAACATCCCTCACTGGCCCATAGCCCTACGGGGGACAACACTGGAGACCCAGTGTGAGTATTGTGCCTGATCTGATCCCACCACACTGAGGCGAAACACTAAGGTCGTGCAAGAGAACAGCAAGGGGAGCAGAGCAAGGATGTCCTGAGAGAATGCTAAATATAGACTTTGGGCCGGAGCGTGGCACCCCATCAGACTCAACCAGACAACTCTCATAAAGGTTAACAAACAGACCTTGAATTATTTACAGGCTTTTCTTTTTTTTCATCATTTTTTTGTTGTTTTGTTTTCTTTTGTGGTTTGTTTTGCCCTGTCTTGTTTTTTGTGCATATTATTTATCTCTGTAGGTCTATCTAGATAAGGTAGGCGGGATAAATAATCTGGAGGAGAAAACAACAGGACCCACGGTTCCGGAGGGACATGGGAAAGGGGGAGGCAGGGGGAAGGAAGTGGTGTTAACAAACCCAGGGACAAAGGACAACAAGTGATCCAAATCGATGGCAAGGAGGGTGTAGGAGGCTTGGTGGGGCTTGATCAAGGGCAATGAAACTGAGAGGAATTACTGAAACCCACAGGAAGGCTGACCATGATAGTGGGAAAAGAGGAAAGTAAAAGGAAATAAAGGAAAGAAGTAGGAGGCAAAGGGCATTTATAGAGGCCTAATTAAAGGCATGTACATTTGTAAATATATGACGATGGAGGAATAGATCTATGTGCACATATTTATAGGTTTAGTATTAAGGTAGCAGACAGACATTGGGCCTCCACTCAAGTACTCCCTCAATGCAAGAACACTTTATTCTATTAAATTGGGATTCCATGATGCTCACCTTCCCGACATGATCGCTGAAGACAAAGCGGGTGCATAAGCAGATGTAGTGAGGAAACCAGGTCTTAAAGGCTTGAAGATAAACAAGCAGCCATCTAACTAAGAAGTAACAAAGCCCACATGGAAGACGCACACCATCCTGTGTGATCACGAGGTGTCAATGGGATCAGTTCTGAGGCATCAAAGAACAAAAAAATCATATCATTCAGAATGAGGGGCAGGGAGGAGTGGGGACCCAAAGCCCATCTGTAGGCAACTGGACATCCCCTTACAGAAGGGTCGCAGGGAGGAGACGAGCCAGTCAGGGTGCAGGGTAGCAACTTTCCTCCAGTTCTTTAATGCTTCCTCCCCCAACCCCCCACTATCATGACCCCAATTCCACCTTACAAATCCGGCTAGACCAGAGCATGTACACTGGTACAGATCAGAGCTGGAAACACAGGGAATCCAGGACAGATGAACCCCTCAGGAGCAATATTGGGAGTAGCCATATCAGGAGGGGAAGGGAAAGGTGGTGGTAGAAAGGGGGAACCGAGCACAATGATCTACATATAACTGCCTCCCAGGGGGACAGAAAACAGAAAAATGAGTGAAGGGAGACTTCGGCCAGTGTACGACATGACAAAACACTAATAATTTATAAGTTATCAAGGGTTTGTTTGGGAGAGAGGCGGGGAGGGCGGGGGGGAAATAAGCTCCAGTAGAAAGAAGGTGTTTAGGGAATGATGATGACAACAAATGTACAAATGTGCTTGACACATGGATGGAAGGATTGTGATAAGAGTTGTATGAGCCCCCAATAAAATTATTTTTTTTAAATGACGTTTAAAACTACATATGGGTTCTGATAGGAGACCTGGCTACACGGGGCTGCTCACTGCACAGCCAGCAGTTAGCACTCCTCAGCTGTTCTGGGGGAGAGAGAGGTGGCCATTAGCTCCCACCCAGACCTACAGTCTCGGAGACCCCATTTGGAAGTCCTCTCTTCTCTAGGGGTGCTGTGAGTGCAGAATGGACTTGATGGCAGTGGCTGTGGTTTGGGGTTCCGAGTTGTCAGTACACGGGCCTCACTCCCATCCCCTCTGATTGAGACTCGGTGGTTGGAAGTTCAAGTCCCCCTTGATAGGCCTTGGAAGTAGGACCTGGTACTGGATCTCAGCAAAGCTCGCCCAGAGCACAGCTCCAGTCTGGAAAACATGAGCGCCCCGATCCTGGATTCCCTGGATGGCAATGGACTGCCCACTGTACGGCCTCCCGTACTGCTTTCCCTCCTATCACGCCGTCCTGTCAGATCTCTCTCTCTGTTCAGGCACACATTCCAGCTGCTTGTTAGATAGCCCTGTGAGATGGCCCCACTTCGGCAAGTGGCTGTCCCTCAGGGTTCCCAAATCCAACACGAATCAGGCTGTGCCCATCAGCTCCCCCTCTTCTGAACCCATTCTCTTAGAATTCTTTTACACAGATTTCTGCCATCAGTGTTAAAAGTTTTGCCTTTTGTTGTCAAACTCACCCCAATCATGCCAGCGAACATGCATCCCCGCCCCCCACACACAAACATTTGTCTTCCTGGTAGTCTGCCTGCCATGCTCCCACTGCCGGGTGACCCCCTTCCAGGCACACCCCAGCTACAACCCTGCAGACAAGGCTTCAAGCTCCTCTCCCCTTGCATGATCAAACTGAGAAGCTTGCATGATCACCCTGGATATACCGAATACGAATCTGCGTTTTAACAAGACGTAGATGTATTAATTTCCCTTATTACACAGGAATTTCCTGGGGATGTATCAGAGCTGACTACAGATTAGTTTGAGTCTTCTAGAGCCAGGTTGGCTTCTGGGCCTCGTCTGACCTGCTGCTTTTATAAGTCCAGTTTTATGAGAACATAATGTCTGCTCGCTTCTAGATTGTCAGTGGCTGCTGTCATTCAACAGTGCAGAGCTGATGGCTTGAGACAGACATCTTACGACATGCTACGCTGAAAATACTGCCTATTCGACCTTTTGTAAGAGATTTTGCTGATAGTTGTTGTGTTATGTAAATTGAATTACACAGGAGTAATCGTTTTTTGCCTTATTTCTTTCCCTCTGCATAATTACATTTTGACTTGTTTGCTACTCCATATCTCAGTAGTGCCCCTTCATTGTTGAGTGGTCTGGGTTACAGTGTTGAGTGGTCTCCGTTACAGCGTTGTTGCGTGGTCTCCGTTACAGTGTTGGAGTGGTCTCCGTTACAGTGTTGTTGAGTGGTCTCCGTTACAGTGTTGAGTGGTCTCCGTTACAGTGTTGTTGAGTGGTCTCCGTTACAGTGTTGAGTGGTCTCTGTTACAGTGTTGTTGAGTGGTCTCGGTTACAGTGTTGAGTGGTCTCCGTTACAATGTTGTTGAGTGGTCTCCGTTACAGTGTTGTTGAGTGGTCTCGGTTACAGTGTTGAGTGGTCTCCGTTACAATGTTGTTGAGTGGTCTCCGTTACAGTGTTGTTGAGTGGTCTCCATTACAGTGTTGAGTGGTCTCCGTTACAGTGTTGAGTGGTCTCTGTTACAATGTTGCTGTTACAGAAATTCCACAAGTGGATGACTTCCCTATCAGAAATGTACGATTACACAGGAGTAATCGTTTTTTGCCTTATTTCTTTCCCTCTGCATAATTACATTTTGATTTGTTTGCTACTCCATATCTCAGTAGTGCCCCTTCATTGTTGAGTGGTCTGGGTTACAGTGTTGAGTGGTCTCCGTTACAGCGTTGTTGCGTGGTCTCCGTTACAGTGTTGGAGTGGTCTCCGTTACAGTGTTGTTGAGTGGTCTCCGTTACAGTGTTGTTGAGTGGTCTCCGTTACAGTGTTGTTGAGTGGTCTCCGTTACAGTGTTGTTGAGTGGTCTCCGTTACAGTGTTGTTGAGTGGTCTCCGTTACAGTATTGAGTGGTCTCCGTTACAGTGTTGAGTGGTCTCTGTTACAGTGTTGTTGAGTGGTCTCCGTTACAGTGTTGAGTGGTCTCCGTTACAGTGTTGTTGAGTGGTCTCCGTTACAGTGTTGTTGAGTGGTCTCGGTTACAGTGTTGAGTGGTCTCCATTACAGTGTTGAGTGGTCTCTGTTACAATGTTGCTGTTACAGAAATTCCACAAGTGGATGACTTCCCTATCAGAAATGTACTCTCACGCAGGTTAGGAAGCTAGAAGTTGGAATTCAGGGCGCCAACTCTAGGGAAAGCTTTTTGTCTCCGTCAGCTCTGGGGAGAAAGTCCTGGTCTCCCTTCTACAGCTGTGGGCCAGGTGGGCGTCCTTTGGATCGTTTAATGCGTCTTGACATCCGTGTTACTCTAGGTCTAGGATGTTTCAACACAGGGGCCTTGGGTCCAAAGGACACACTCCTTTCCCGGCTCTCCGTTTTGGGTGGCAGTGTGCATCTTCTCTCTGCCCTTCTCTTCTCTCCGTTTTCTCTCTTATAAGATGAAAAGCGATGCAGGCCAGTCCTCAAAAGCACATGTCTCGTGTCAGAGAAAGGCAGTGGCTCGAGTAAGGGTGTTGAATCCCACAGGAATCCTCTTACAACCGATTGGTTGATCACATCAGATTGCACCAGATCACACCGTGGGGATGGTTCCTTCAGTATGCAACTGCCACATTACACCATTGCCTAACTGGCAAGCCACCGAGAATTGTGGCCCAGCCAGGTTGACACGCGGTTTTGGTGTGGTGGGGTTGAATCCATGGCAGGCCGTGTGGCTTTGTGTGTTTATGTTCCCCCTGCTGGTAGACATTCGTATTGTGTCTGGGTGCTGTCTGTTATAAATAAGGCTGCGCTGAGCACGCATGCCTGAGTCTTTGTGTTCATTTTCTTTTGGTAAGTACCTTAGAGTACCGTGTTGGCATCTGTGACCGCAGCTGTATGTTTAAGGTGTGGGCTTGTACCATTGTATGAAGTTTCTGGTTCTTTCAAACCTACTAACACTTGATATGGCTCGTCTTTTAAACGCGCACAGTTGGGATCAACTTGATGGCAGTGTGTTGTAGGTTAGGAATATAGGTATGCACGTGGTTTTAATTAGGAATATAGGTATGTGATAACGTGGTTTTAATTTGCATTTCCCTAATGACTAATAACATTGGCATCATTTTATGCTCTCCTTGCTCACTGTGTATCTTATCTGATGAAGCGTCTTTCCAGATCTTTTGCCCATTTAACAAAACCTGGGTTGCCGATTTCCTTACATTACTGAGCCTGCCGAGTTCTTACTTGTCCGTTGCCAGACAGGTGATTTGCAGAGATCCTCTCCCCGCTGAGCTCGTTCTTTCTTGCTCGCAACTGAACCTTTTGAAGAGCAGATCTGTTCACGGATCACAACGACTGTACTTTGTTGTGTGGCTTTAAAGAGCAGAGATGCATTTCTCCACAGGTTTGGAGACTGGAGACCAAATCAGGTCTTGGAGAGGGCCCGGTCTCGTCCAGAGCCCTGAGAGTTGCTGGTGTCGGTCAGACACGGATCAACATTCCTATCTTTCCTATTGCTGCATATTGAATCCCGTTGTTCCTACACCATAGTGTGGGTGGTGTTGGAAAGACTGTCATTTCTCCACCAAATCCAGTTATTCATACAGATGTGAGTCTGTTTGCGGCCTTTAATTTTGCCCCATTGATTAGTTGTGTGTCTGGATGCCAGACCCACTTGGTTTTGTTGACTATAGTTTTAAAATAAGCCTAGAAATCAGGCAATGTTATCCCTCCAAATGCGATCTTATGTATGATCACAGCTGGATGGAATTACATGAAGAATAATGTCATAAAATTTTATATTTTAAAATAATATTAAAGAAATAGAAACTTAATGACCAAGGCAAGTGGGAAGAGAAGTATGCTATCAATATTTATTAGAAAACCAGATACAGGTATCTGGAGAAAACAGCCCATGGGGTATGTGAATTTTATCATTTTACAGAGGACTTGAATCTGACTGTTTAATGTAATCAATTAAGGGAGACAGCGGTCAGAGTAAGATAAGAAAATTATAATTTATAATTTATCAAGGGGTCATGAGGGTGGGAGGGGTGGAGGGAGAGATCAAAGAGGAGCTGATACCAGGGGCTCAAATCGAAAGTAAATGTTTAGAAAACAATGATGGCAACATCTGTACAAATTGTACATATGTACAAATGTGTTTGATACAATTGACGTATAGATTGTATAAGAGCTGTAAGAGTCCCCAATAAAATTATCTTAAAAAGTAATATATAAAGGGACTTCAAAAATGGTGGGAAATGCTATTGTCTTTAGATTCCATTTTCCCAAGAACTTCTTGAAGCCTCCTCCCCCTTGGTGTAACACGATGCATGCTTGCCCTTCAGGGGTGGGGTGGGTGGGGGTGGGGCTTCTTGGTGCTGCTTCTAGCCAATTGGTCTGTGGGACAATTGAGGCTGAGGTAGAACAGCCCTTCTGAGGTGTTCCCCTCAAGTCTGTGGGCAATTACCTTACCATTCGTGGAAGCCAGAGTTGGACATGGTGTACGACGAGGCCTGGCACTATCTTGTCATTATTACTGGTAAAAGGAGGCCCATCCGCAGAAAAAAAGAATCCGTTTGAAATTCATTTCTGCAGGCCGTACGCTCGGAACAAAATGCGTCTTTTTCCCCTCTCTGGACTCATAAAAATGTTTACTGTGGAGATAGCTATGTCCTCCACCTCATCTTTTAATCCTTGGAGGTTTTATGGGGAAACCAATAGATTTTCCTGAGTTCTTAGCATTAATCAATGAACTCTGGAGCTGCTTGTTTTGCATAGAATGTGCTCGGCTGGCATGGCAGACGGAGCGATAAAAACCTCATTAATCTCTGTGTTTGAAGGCGTCAGGGATCTCACCTGACATTTCCGGCACCGAGTCTGCCAAGGAGTCGCAGACATCCTGTTTGGTTCTTTATTAGCAAATTTGGGGTTGTTTTGCACTCCTCAATTGGGGCACCTCTTTCTCGAACACCTGGGGGCCTTCTTGAGCCTGCCTTCTGCACAGTTAGACCATTCCCAGGATGCTTCTGGGAACCCAGATCCGCTCAGACCCTTGGAGCACCTGCTCTGGGCAGGTTTCGTCCTTGCCCCCAGGCTGGCTGCCTTGGGAGAGGTCTTTGGGGGCAGCCTTTCCCCTGCAGGCCGGGGGCTTTGCTTCTCTTTAAGAATGCTTGTGGTGCGGGGTCTTTTTTTTGCCTTTATTGTTTTCCAGGAATGGATGATGTGGTTATTAAAACCAAACCTTATATCAGACCCCTGAAACTCCTTTTTGGCTTTGAAGCTGCGTATCATTTTACCTATTCTCCCTGGAGTATCAGTAGGCTAAAACCACCCGACATCTGCCGCGGGGATACATTCCCCAATTCCCCACTCCACGTAGACCCGCCGCTGTAGCGTTCCCATGGTGCCCATCCCAAAGCCGAATGCCTTGGCTTTGGTTTACTGGCTGCTCCAGTTTTGTCTAGAACTTCTCATTTGAGACGGGATATCTTTTCTTTAACGGTGGATTCTGCCTTTTATGCTCCACGTGCTTTACAGGGCAGAGCGCATCCTCCCCAGCCCGCCGCGCTGTTTCCTTCTGATCTGTTTTATTCCAGACCAGGGGAAAGGAGCAACCATCTAGACTGGACCAGCCACTGCGCTCTGCTCTCCTTCACGAACCGCCTCCCTGGCGCTACTGGCTATCGAGGCCTCAGTTTCTCACTCTGGAATTAAGATGAACATATGTTGGTCTGCGATGGAGGCTTGAGTCATTGGTTGTGTGTGTAAAGGAAGGCATGTTACCTCAATCACTGTAGGTGCCGTTCCTTTGGGGAAGGATGATCAAGTGCAGTCAAGGTTCTCTGCTTCTCTGAGGTTGGCATAGTCAGATGGAGCACTCTGTTCGAAGTGAAAGCAAAGCAAGGAAGAGAGGTGCACAGATTTGGAGGCACACCTGCACCCAGACACAGCACCCTGGGTTCATGTTGCGAGATGAGAGGTAGGTTTTATTGGGCGGGGTATCCACAGATACAACAGAAAAATGTTAAAAGGCGGCTGTGAAGCTAGACTCCTTCTTAACGTTATCGGTTCTAGTTTCCAGCCTCCTGGGACTTGAGGACCAGGGCATTCTTCCTAGATAGAGCTTTGCAAACATCTTTCAGCAGACAGTTCCGAAATGCTTGTTAAAGCTAAAATCTTGATTCTTGCTCCTTTTGAGTGATTAGCTGTTAAATTTTTACAGCAAATTGAATTGTATTTTCCGGCAGGGATTTTAGGCCAGGCTGCAGTTTGACTCAAAATGGAGTCTGATTTAATCTGGGGCAGCCATTTTAGCTTGCCAAGGGTCTCGATTTCCATCTTCACTACACAACCTTAATTACTATTCTAGAAATATTCACGTAGCAAAGGTAGTGGTCTTTAGAGAAATATGTCGTATTATGCATTCTTCCAAGTCCTGCTCTTCTATTAATATTAAACTTAAATGTGAAAATTAGATACTAAATTTTCATTTTCAATATCTCAAGGACTATGGCTGGCCCCACTATGAGACATGATGCCCCTCAGTGACCAAGGGCGATACAGGGGACAGCACCGGAGACACAGTGTGGGAATTGCACCTGACCTGATCCCACCACACCGAGGCAAATCACTGGGGGAGTGCAGCGGAACAGCAAGGGAATGGAGTGGCAAGGTTCCCAGGGAATGCTGAAAGTGGACTTTGGGGCCAGGGCGTGGTGCCCCAACAGACTGGACTGGAAAACGCTCCTAAGGGCCAGCAAACGATCCTTAAACGAACTACAAGCCTTTTTTAAAAAAAAAAAATATCTCAAGGACTTTTAGCAATTAAATATGTAAAATTTACTGCCTCAGTGTAGAGCCCAAGTCGCCAAATTACTGACTAATTTCTTAGTACTTTCATGTTTTTCCGTACACAGATCCGAACAGTATCTCCTCCACAGATTCTTACACCTGGACCTTGGCTCTGGAGTCAGCCTGTGAGATACAGGGAAACTCCACCCAGTGCCTCAGTGCAGAGAGACAAAGAAGGTGATCTTCCAAGGGGAGAAAGTGGAACCCCGCCCACCGTAGCAGAGCCCTTGCTGGCTTGCCCCCCCGCTGGACCTATCAGCTATGGAAGGTGCAGGCACTCAGCCTCCAGTAACGTGGGCGTGGAGGGAGCGCAGGGGAACCTGGTGGACAGGGAAGATGATGGCCAGGTCAGGCCAGGCCCAACAGGGAGCCACATAATGAGTCTTTCTGCGGGTGTGGTTTTGGCAGAGCCCCCCAGACAGCTTCAGGCCCTCACAGCTCCCCACCAGGCAGCAGCCCTTTCTCCTGCAGGCTCCTCCAGTGCCCTCCCCTCAGGAAGCTGCTCTCCTCCTCAGGCTGCTGCCCAGGGGGCATGAGTTGCTGAGAGGGGATGACACTGCTAAAGGACCAGGTCTTTGGTGGCAGCTGTAGCTCGAGGTCCTCCACGGGCTTTACCATGACCCCGCTTGCGTCACAAAGTGGCAGTCCAGGCACGAAGCTCCACGCTGAATTCTGTGCCGTCACTTGTGTCTCCGTGGGGCATTCAGGAGTAGTGCAATGGACAGTGAAGTGTGGATACTGTTTAGCTGGTTAATACAGCCTCAATTTGTTATTTGTATCTCAGGATTCCCCCCACCCATGGCACTGCTTTTAAAACCGCAGATCCAAAAGAAACGAGATAATTATTAGAATTTAGGAGGGAGGGAAAAAAAAAAGAGGACCTGATGCAAAGGGCTTAAGTGGAGAGCAAATGCTTTGAGAATGATTGGGGCAGGGAATGTATGGATGTGCTTTATACAATTGATGTATGTATATGTATGGTTTGTGATAAGAATTGTATGAACCCCTAATAAAATGTAAAAAAAAAGAAGGAAAAAAAATAAGGCTTTGATATAATATCTCTAGAATCTTAGTCTTATTCAGACATGAAGGAAAGAGATCAAACCCAAAAATTCACTAAAGCTTTCATTCTTACGCCCTCAAAAAAAAAAAAGAATTTATTGGTGGCGTAGTGCGTAGGTGTTGGACTGCTAACGGCAAGGTCAGCAGTTCGACTCCATCAGCTGCTCCATGGAAGAGAGACGAGGCTCCCATAAAGATTTACAGTTTTGAAAACCCACAGGGGCAGTTCTACCCTGTCCTATAGGGTTGCTGTGAGTTAGAGTTCACTTGATGGCAGTAAGGTTGGTTTGAAGAAAAAACATGATGAGTATGAGGGGTACCCCCTAAAACTGGATTTTTTTTCCCCCAAATGTATGTTTTTAAATTTTTTTTTACAAAACAACCTTATCACTGTCAATGTACTCTCCGTTCCACTTAATGTATTTGTTAAATCTGAGATTCCATTCTTGGAAACATTTTTCAAATTCATCTGTTTGGATGGCTGACAGTACCCCACTCGTTTTTTTCTTCACCAATTCTATGTCATCAAATTGCTGTCCTTTCATGTCCCTCTTCATTCATGGAAACAAAAAGAAGTCACACAGAATGAGGTCAGGTGAATCAGGTGCATGGGACAAGAGAGGCATTCTGCTTTGTTTTGTTTTTGCCAAAAACCGACGTACTGAGATGGCTGCCTGAAGGTGCATTGTCGTGGTGGCAAAACCAGTTCCCCATCTGCCACAAATCAGGCCTTTTTTTGTTGCATACTGTTATGCTATCTTTTTTTTAAAAACATTTTATTATGGGCTCATACAACTCTTATCACAATCCATACATATACATACATCAATTGTATAAAGCACATCTGTACATTCTTTGCCCTCATCATTTTCTTTTTTTTTTTACATTTTATTAGGGGCTCATACAACTGTTATCACAATCCATACATATACATACATCGATTGTATAAAGCACATCCGTACATTCTTTGCCCTAACTGTTATGCTATCTTTTCAGAACCTCTAAATAGAAAACTTGATTAACTGTTTGACCAGGTGGAATGAACTCCAAATGCACTCCAAGTTGACATTTTCATCTGTTCGGGAAGTTGACAGACTTCCAGAAGGAGGTTTGTCATCAATAGACACGTCACCGTTTTTGAAATGAGAAAACCACTCGTGCACTTGAGTTTGTCCCACAGCTGTAAGCTGTGTGCAACATCGCAACAGTTTCTGTGGCATTTGTCCTGAGCAGGGAACATTTCATAGCCCCATGCTGTTCTCTTAAATTGGTCATCACAAAAAACGAGGTGTAAGTGAAACTGCTTTTACAAAAAAAATTCACTGTGACCAGAGAGAACCTTACCAGGTGACGCTGCTGGGTGCACGCAGAGCAAGTTGCTAGCTGCTCACTTAGCAGGAAAAACACGTACTATGAAAGCTCCGCCCAGCAGAGCTGTTTTCCTTTTTTGGGGGGTATATGCCCCGCCCCCGTGTATATTTTCTTTAATTATGTAGGAGAATATAAATTCATGGATATATGTGTTAAATAATTTTGATTTTAAGTGGCATCTCACTGATATTTAGAATTGTTTCATTTCGGTTTTGACTGATGATTAAAAATTGAAGTTTCAGAATGCCATTGGATGTGTATTTTTTTAAAAAGAGGTTTTTTTGGATAATGCACAGACAAGTCTCCACCCCGCCCCCCAATGACCTTAAGCAGAGGTATTTTTCAAATTCCATGAACGCTTACTGAGCCCCTCGGCCAGCATTGATCACTTGAGACTCTTCAAGATGGTCTTTTCTTAGATCAGGCTGACTGGTTAGCATTCTTTTCTTGTGAGTGCACTCTTCATCCCCAGTTCAGTAGGAAAGTGTGGCAGATGTCTTAGACTGTTTGCTGTAGCTTTGGCTGACAGCATGATCTGCCCATTAAATTACTGGTTTCCCATCCCCCCGTGTGGCTTCTGCAGGACAATCTAGCTGTGAAATCCTGGATAGCAGAACTCTGAACGCATTCTGGTTCCAGGTTCACCACATTTGCTGCATCGCACATTTCTTTGTTTGGAAAATGGATGTATTTTCCACACTGTAGTGTTAGAATTCTGCTGCCCAGTCTGGTGACTCAGCCCAGGGACCAGTGGTTTTGGCAGAGAAAGGCAGGAGGCTGGACCGGTCATGAGATCAAGGATCTATGACCCCAAAGCCATGACTCGCCTGTTCGCACTGTCGTCAGCTCAGGAGAGGGGGCTCCTGGGGCAGCCTCTCGCTCCTTGTGTAGGCTGTAGGTGGACCACGAGCCACATACATCCCATTGTGTCCCACTCCCCCAGCCTGCCCGTCTCTGGCGGCCCTCCAGCCCCGCACCTCACAGGCTCTGCATCTCCACGGGCTGCCTTGTCAGCATCCATTATTTTCTTTTCCAACATACGGTTTTCATGCTTCACGCCACCCCTAGTGACCCATTCTAGAGAGAGGACTCCCTCGGCTCCTCCTTTCTGACCAATCACTGAATTAAACCAGCTCTGCAGAACGGCTCCAGGTCAGTCAGCAGCACTTTCCCGATTAGAGGGAAGAGGAGAAGATGTATTTGCTGGGTGAAACCCCTAAATGGAGACCCCAAGAGCATTCTCGTTTACACACACACACACACACACACACACACACACACACACACACACACACACACACACACACCTGCCACCACACACCTCCGCCACACACCCCTGGCCCAGCTTATTTCAATCAGACTCCCCAGGATGCTCTCAGAAGCCCTCCCACCCCCCAACTGCCTGTCCTCTGCAGGTTCAAGGTTTCATTGTACCAATTGACTCTGCAGCGGCTCCCCTGCTGTGTCTGACCTCAGGGCGATGCTGCCCGCAGAGGATAGAGTGAGACGGGTCTCCTGGTCTCAGTCACAGGAGAGCCCCTGCTCCAGCCAGCCTAGTCACCCCTCTGCCCCGCAGACACCCACACTCTGCCACCGCAGTGGTTTTGCACAAGGCCCGCCTCTGCCTTGTCTCCTAGCCCGGCTCCACTTGGCACTCCTGCTCTGCCTGGCGCCTTCTCCAGCCCTGGCAGGTTGCTGGGCGGAACTTTCTTCCGCTCCTCCAGTGCATATCTTTCGTCCTGGGCTTTAATCCAGACCGCGTGTGATCCTGGCGGAGAGGTGCCAGCGTGTTTGTGGAAGTCTGTCAGTGCTCCCCATGAACTGTCTCTGCACCCAGACAGTGAGACGAGGAGGCAGGAATGGAAGCGGATAGACAGGCCAGTCCTCTCCTTCACCCTGAGCGCTGACTACTGCCTGCAAGACTCCGGCCTTTAGCGGGCCTCTGGGGGGAAGCTTCTTACGTTGTGGGTCACAGCCCCATATGGGGTCTTGTAACCAAATGGGGGGGGGGTGCTGAAATTTTCTAGCAGTAAAAGATTTTGAATGACCCAAAATTAGCGCAAAATAAATCTGAGGTGTTTCTGGCAGAACCAGCCCATGTTAGAAATGTCTGTGACACGTTGGTGAGGGGACAAAGGGTGAGCAGTCCAGCCAGGGGGGTCGTCTTTCCCTGGGTTCCTGCTTTATTTTCCCCCCCCCCTTCCCCTTTGCTAATTAAGCTCAGCCACTGCTTGGTTTAAAGATGGTTTCAGGGCAGGCTCCTTCAGCTTGACATTGAAACACTTCCTTAGGGCAATCAGGGGTCAGCTAGCCTCGGGACACCAGAAAGTCTGCACCTTCTGGTGACACTCTGTGTTGTTTCTCATCCTGAATTGACTTTGGCTTCCTTGGCCTGCCTGCTGATCATTTCCATGGTTTGTACCTGTGTTGTTTCGGTGACTGCTGCCCTGTGTCCTGGCCTAGAGGACCCGCAGAATGGCACAGGCCAGGGGCGCAGTCTGCTTTGTTTGCTGGCTGAGCTCCGTGGCCGCAATCAATGCCTAGCACATAATCGAGGCCCAGGAGAGATCAGTCTGGCAATCAGAAGGAAGGCGCTGTGGAAGCAGGTCGAGGGCGCGAGGAGAAGGGTTAGCTATGAAGATGGAGCAGCTTAGCAGGGTGGCCCATTGGGGAAACCCGAGGCTGGGGCCAGGTGTCACAGGCCTGGCAGTCTGTCCACTGGCCATCCTGGTGGGCCCCCAGGGCATCTGGGAGACCTCCAGGTAGTATCTGCTTCAGAATGAACAACAGCAATGGAGTGCTTAAGAGTACCTGGCATGAAGTTAATGTTTTAATGGTTTTTTCAGGTTTAACCCTCGCAAGCACCTTTGTTGACCATGTTAGTAGTGTTTGGTGGTCTCAATTCATCTGGCGTCATGTCTCCAAGCGCCATCCTCCGGTGACACATGTCACCACTTCCATTCTCTGCCGGCCAGAGTAGTATTCCACTGGAGGTGTGCACCACTCTTGGTCCTACCCACGTAGCCAGTGATGGGCACTCAGGTGGCTGCCATCTGTGGGCTGCTATGGAAAGTGCCGCAGGGAACATTGGTGTTCGAGCCTTTCCGCCTCTGCTCTGAAGTCTTCGGGGTCTCGTGGGCTGCATTCCGGGACTGCAAGTACAGGGCCACATGGTAGTTGTCCTCCTAGCTGCTTGAGGAACCGCTGCATTATTTCCTGCAACGGCGCTGCCATTGTGCATTCCTGCCAGCAGTGGGCAAGGCTCCCTCACATCCTCCCCAACATTTGCTGTTCCCTCATCCTTTTAAAGGAGCCCTGGTGGCATCGTGGTTCTGAATTGGGCTGCTAACTGCAAGGTCAGCAGTTTGAAGCTTCCAGCCGCTCCTCAAGAGAAAGACGGGGCTTGGGTGCTTTCCACTCCTGTAAAGAGTTAAGTCTCAGAAACCCACAGGGACAGATCTGCCTTGTCCCACAAGGGCATTATAAGTTGGCATCGACTTGATGTCAGTGAGCTTATTGCTTGTTTTTTGTATTCTTAAAAAATTCTAAGCCGTTCTGAAAGTGGGTGTGGCTTGCACCTATGTGGTTTTCATTTGAATCTCACTGAGGGCGAATGGCAGCGCTGAGACGTCTCCCCCATGGTTGGAGGCCATGTGAGCAGTCTCTTTGGCATAACGTCTATTCAAGCCCCTTGCTCATTTCTCTCTTGGATTTCATTTTCTTTATTACGTTGTTGACGTTTTATATATGCGTATACTTTAGGTATTAGATTCTTATCAGATATATGGTTCCCAAAGATATCCCAGCCAATAGCTTATCTCGCTACTTTTAGTCTTCTGATGAGAAAAGAACACTTTAATTTTTATGAGATCCCATTTATTCATCTTGTCTTTTGCTGTTTGTGCTTTTGTTGTGTTAGACAGGACATTGTTCAAAGCTGGGCCTGACAGGTGACCCTACATTTTCTTCTAGGGATTTCATGGCTTTGTTTTTCACAGTTAGGTCGTCGATCCATTTTGAATCTGTCTTTGTATATGGTGAGACAAAGATCCTATTTCATTTTTCCGCATGTGGAAATCCAGTTTTCCTAGCACTCTTTTTTGAAGAGGCCCTTCTTTTCCACCAATGGACTCTTGAGGACTGGGCAGATTCTTACATGCATGAATTCAGGGGTCACTAACCTGGAGGGCTCTTTGGCCAGAAGGAGTTTAACCAGCTTTCAGCAGTGAGCATTTCCTGAGTGCTTGCTGCCCTCAGCCTCCCAAACTCTATCACCTCCGGCCCACCTGCCAAGCATAAGAATAGTCAAGGCCCTTCCCTGTCCTCTCCAAAAATCAATCTGTCTCTGCCCCCCCCCGCCCCACCCCAAGGGTTTGTTTGTTTGTTTCCATTCTGTGTTAGACAGGGTTCTTGAGAGAAACAAAACCAGGACACTTATGATTTTGTATACATGCACATACACACACACATACAGCAAGAAGGAATGTAACAGCTAATTAGTCCACACAGCAGTACAGAGCGCTCAGTTCAACTGGAAGTCCTTCAACTCATGAGGGCTGCTGGGTCCAAGGTCAAGGAAGCAGACAGCCTAGTCTTCTGTAGAGCAATGCAGGCAGCCTGGCCAGATGCAGCAAACAGCAGGGCTTCTCACCAACAATCAGCCAGATGATAGGGTCCAACAGCCCCATGCTCAAGCGATGCACACACCAGCAGTGTGGCGAAGCAGGTCTCAAAGGAACCTTAAGCTCTAGCAACATGACCCATGGGTTGGCTGTCCCACAGGTAGTGTAGCTCACAACTTGAGGCAGAAAACTAGCTAAGGCAGCTGCACACTGGTCTGGTCACCAGAGAGCAAGAGAGAGCGAGGCAAGTCTCACCGAGCCATTTATCTCATTGCCCTCCAATCAAGCTGTGACCTTATTAATCCCACATGTTCTTAGTGGCCAGGTTGTCACAATAAATCTACCTATCACACTTCCCTTCAGTTTTTCATTTTGAAATCATTTGAGACATAAGGACTGGGTTGTCTTGTACTGTTTCCTCAGCACTTGGGCAGCTTGGGGGAGCCCTGGTGGTGTAGTGGTTACACATTAGACTGCGACCTGCATGATCGGCAGTATGAAACCACCAGTAGTTTCTGGAGAAAGACTGGGTTTTCTACTCCTGTGAACAGTTACAGGCTTGGAAACCCACAGGGCATCGACAGGAGTCAGTATTGATGGCAGTGAGCTTGGTGTTGGTTTTGGTTGGGCAGCTTTGCTCAATGTAAGGGGGAGGGCAGAGAAGCAGCAGGAGGAAATAGGTGGCTTAGTTTCTTAGAAACACCCAACAGTGTCTCCCCACCCTGTGCTACTACCTCTCTCTGTTTTAGAAACACCCAACAGTGTTTCCCAGCCCGGTACCACTAACTCTCTCTGTGGCCACCAATTGTGGGGTCCAGCCCCATAGCCAAACAGTCCTGTGGAGCGAGGTACACAATTAAAGAAGGCAAAGAAAGAAGACAGCAGAGCGCAGGGGACTCCATTCTCCAGGGATTCGGAGGGGGAGAAGAGTCTTGAATGTATGTAACAGTGGGTTTCTGTTGCTCTGGAGGCATTCAGGCCTCGTGGTGCACATCCACATCAAACAAAGGGCAAGGTGCTAAGCTGGAGTATTCCAAGCCCGCACGGGAGTCCCAGGCATGCAAGATCAAGAAAAGGGACAAAGGGAGCAAAGCATCCTTTCATTGTGTATGTGAGGGACCAGGCCAAGCATCTGGAGAAGACAGCTTTATGTTTTAGTGTGTAGGGAGGTGGATGTGATGTGCAGAAACATCCCTCCAGGAACTTGTGCATGGAGGCGCTTTCTCTATCTCAGACAGTGGAGCTGGGCCTCTCACGAAGGATGATGGTGGGCCAAGCCTGTGGTCACGAGTGCCGGGAGTAGGCCATGCACACTGGCTTCCAGGTTCTCAGTCTCCCACACCTGATGAGCTGTCTTCCTGAGAGCTCATGTCACACCTTAGCCATCGAGAGTGACCGGGACTGTCTAATCAAGCCTCTGCCTGTTTCTCTGGCTCTCTCCCACCAAAAAGCTAGCAAGTGACACTCTTCCATGATCCTGATAGCAGAATCATGTGGATCCTTCCTCTGCTAACATGCAGTGATTAAGGCTAGAAATGGGGCGATAATGTGGCCGTGTGTTATCTATTCCACTCTCTGGGGTTCTATCCCACCACAACACGGACCGCTTATTCTAGCTTCATACTAAATCAGTTAGTTACCTGTAAAACAAGGGTTACCGGAGCCACCTAAGGAGCCCTGGTGGCTCAGTGGTTAAGTGCTGGGCTTCGAAAGGAAAGTGGTTTGACTCCACCAGCCGCCCGCTGGGAGAAAGCCGTGGCAGTCTGTGACTCAAAAGATGACAGCCGAGGTGGCACGGTGGGCAGAATCCAGCTGATGGCAATGGGTTAGTAGTCCCGCCCACCCACCCCACAGGTCCTTTATAATGGAAAACGCATAAAAGAAGCTTCCTAAAGCGGGCTGCACATCCCAGGTGCAGACTTTTAGATGCCAGCCCTTTTCAGCCGATGGGATCAATTCGAAGAGTTCTGGGAGTCATTGCTTCGGAGAGGTGGTGGTTGGGACCTTGGTGAGGGCGTTCAGAGCCCTCAGAGAGCAGTGCTCACCAGGGTCTTCAGGCGTGTTCTTTGTGCCCCCCACAGGCAAGTACGTGTACCAGCCGATGACCCCCGTGGAGCAGCTCCCGAGCACCGAGATCCCCGCGCAGCCTCAGGAAGCCACCAACACCATCCAGATCTCCGTCTCCCTCACGCAGCACTTTCTCAAGTTCGCGTCCGTCTTCCAGCCGCCCGTGCCCCCCGACGCCCCGAGGTACTGCACGATCGCAGACCTGTTCCTGGACAACTACCAGGTGAAGTGCATCAACGGGAAGATGTGCTACGTGCAGAAGCAGCCCGCGCCGCCCCCGCCGCCCGCAGGCCCCGAGGAGCGCTCCGCCCACGATGCCTTAATCTCAACCGAGAGCAGTTCGCCAAAAAGAGAGCCCTGCGCCTCCCCGTCGAGCTCGGAGGACTCGGGGATCAACGCGATCGGGGCCCACTGCGTGGAATCGTGCGACGAGGACACGGAAGAGGGGGCCGAGCTGAGCTCCGAGGAGGATTACAGCCCCGAGAGCAGCTGGGAGCCGGACGAGTGCACCCTCCTGTCCCCGTCGCAGTCGGACTTCGAGGTGATCGAGACAATAGAGACCACCGTGTGAGGCCCGGCGGAGCCTTCCGCAGCCCCCCTTCCAATGCAGCGGCCATTGTCGTACCCCCGCCCACCCCACTCCCCGCCCCAGCAGCTCCGCCGCGTGCGTGCCCGGCTCAGCTTCTCACCGGGGTTCCCTCGGTGTACCGACTGACTTTCTATGTAGCAAAAGGCACCGCGCGCTGTGAGCCAGCCTTAATTTCCCTGGGGTCGTGACAGGCCTGCAGGGGAGACGCCAGCGGGCGTGGGCCAGCCTGAGGGGCTCCCCAGGGTGGAGGCCCCCCGTATGCCTGCTGGCCAGCTCCATCTGTGTCAGTTCCCACCCACCCCTAAGGACACACCCCTGCCCTCCTCCCATGCCTGCATTGGGTCCCAGGGAGGCCCAGCTGGAGCCAGCTCTGACTCCAGTTCTGCCCTGTGTCCACACGCCCTGCCTGAGCTAGCCCTTCACCCCCAGTGATGGCTTCTTCAGTTTGGGGCTCAATCCAGCTGTGGCAGACGCCTCCCTCTGCAGCCTGCTAACCATGGAAGAGCCCCTGAAGGGATGACACACGCTATGGGGACCCAGGGGAGAGGGGAGGGGCCCACGGGAACGCTCGTGCAGTATACCTACCCGCCCCTGCTTTTTTTTTAATTGTTCCTCCAATCTAGGGCAACATTTAGCAAGTTATATAGGTATTATATGTAGGAGGCAGCCACGGCTAAAGACTTAAGAAATGAAAAATAAATCATAGTTTTAGTTATTAGCATGGAAATGCTAACGCGAGCAGTCCTTTAGGGATTCGGAACGAATCTAATAGGTTTGATGAATTCTGCTTCATTTGGTTGTATGAAGCATTAGAATGACTTAGGTGAGAAATGGGGTATGATGCATGGATTTTTTATGCAAATGCAAGAGCAGTTGAAACAGTTGACTGCTAAGTCAGGAGAAACTATTTTGTGTAAAATTCATCCGCTTCCCTATAGTAATCTTCATGGTCTCTGCACACGGTGTCTCTCTCACCCAGAGTAGCTTCGAATTCCAAGTTCCTATGGAGCTCCATTCTGAGGCCTGTTTGTAACCTCTGTTTGCATCAGGCATTCCTCCTGGGAGTTGGTCACCTGCCCTTCCCCACACCTAACATCATGAGGCACAGCTCCAAGTCCAGGAAAAGGGAAATAGGGCTCCGGGAAGCTAGAACTATCCAAATGTGCTCACTGCCTTCGGGCCCAGCTCATCCCTCTCCTCTGTCACCACCGGTGGATCGAGAGAGTGCCTGCCCTCCCTGCAGCCTCCCTCTGGCCCGCTCCTGCCCCTGTGATTTACTAGGACTTCTTGCCAGGCGGAGTTGGCACTTTCTTCGGAGGCAGAGGTAGTTGAAAGTCCTACAAGGATGAGAATGAAGCATCAAGATCACCTCCCTGAGGTGTAAAGGCTCAAAAGGCCCGACCCGCAGAAGAGTTCCAGGGTGTATGGCCCAGGCACAGGAGATGGCAGGGGAGACTGCTGCAGGCCGGGGGGCTTTCCCCTCCCTGGGGGCAGCTTCTCTGGTGCCAAGCTGAAGGCTGGCCTGGGCAGACCTCTGCCTGTGAGCCAGTGAATGTGTGGCAGGCAGGTAGGTGGGTGTAGGTTTGGGTTGTGCATACCACCTCCCTGAATCTCCCTGGCTGGGGACACTGAGGGCTGTCTTTCTCTCCCTGCCCAGTCTGGGCACTGGCCGTGCAGGTACCTGCTCTCTCAGGCCTCACTGCTCCACCGAGGGCAAGGTTCAGATGCGACCCTTTCTCCCAGAATACCTATGGCATTTGCCTGGGTTCCTGTTTTTTAAAATTCTGAGCTGCCGTTCCAATTAGCCAGTTTCAATGGAATTTTCAGATTTAATAATGGTGGGTAAATATTTGCACAATCTCTTTATAATTAATAGCTCACGAAGCTTCACTTACTACGATGTCTTTTATAGAACTGGAGCTGCTCCACTGTATTCTAAATAGCAGATGCTCCTGGAGCTCAGACAACCTTTCCCAGGTAAGCACAAGCAAGAAATGGCGTCTGTCCTTGCACTTTCAGTATCAGTAATCCTCTGAGAATCTCACGCGGCTGAACCAGAGTTGTTACTCTGCTTGCGTTCCAGAACGACCAGGAAGACATCGCATATGTAGTTTCAACTTAAGTTCTATGCCTTTTCTGTCATGGACTCTGGAAAAAATCCCTGTAATACTCACGTCATACTGTTAATTTGTACAAACATATGTATAGGCACTTTAGAAAATGTTTAGACCGCCACGTGTACTGTAGGCACTGAACACAGGCATATTAAACAGCCTGATTAATGGTCGAACACTGAAAGCGGTGGAAGACTTACCATTTTGATTGGGTAGTGCTTGGTTCTGCCCTTAGAACCAAGCGTGGGCCCGTGGGAATAGACGCACCGCTTTTCCAGGCTCTTGAGGACACCTGACATCATTCCCATGTTTCCACAGTTTGTAGAAAAGCTACTAGGGAAGGCATACCAAAAAATAAAATCCAGTGTCAAATGGAGCTTTCTACTCCAGCCGAGACTTATTTTAGAATTGACAGTGGTTCCAAACACACCCTTAGCTTTTCTGAGAAAGGATAAAGCCGTTAACACGCATTTATGGTTCCTAACTATTTGGCACATGAAAAAACAGGGCTTTAAGATTGAGTGGGGGTGGGGTGGGGATTTGCTTCTTTGTTTTACCTTGTGGCTTTTAAGGTTGAAATTGGGGGAAATTCTCAGGGGGATTTGCTTTCCAGGAAGGGAAAGCCTCCCCCCATTTGAGCTATGAGACAAAGAAAGACCGGCTGAGCCCGAGTGGGGCAGCTGACATGCTTTTTGGGTTTGCTCTAGGGTTTGATTTTGTCTTTGAAAGAGTCCTGGTTTTCTTTATTAACCACCTCTTTCTGGCCCAGTTAATACATCAGAATTCCTTTGGGACTGATCATAACACTCCTTCCCACAAATTTAATTCTCCACTTGGGTAATAGGAGGCAACAGATCATCGAGAAAGCTGCCAAAACACCCATAAACACGACTGGGCCAAAAAGAAAGATAAAAACACAAATTAAACCATATTTATACAGTCACCTCTCGACTGTTCCTGTATCTTGTTTGCACAATTTCACGGGCACGTCTTGGCTTCTTCCACGAGGAGAGTGAGGTGTGCACAGCTTTCTGCCTGTGGCCCCCTCAGCATTGAGCAGAGGACAGGAGAGCTTGTCACCCAGGGACACCGTGCTGCTGTGAGCAGCCCAGTACACAGGCGCTTCTCAAAATTAATTTGGGAAATTAAAGTTGCGTGCATCCCAGCTCTCTGTGATGACCATGGGTAATCAAGAGCCTTATACCAGAGCAGGGCCGCTCTGAAGGCCGGTCCTTGCGAGAGCCTGTCTGCCGGCCTCCACGCCACCGTCCACGCTGTCATCCACGCCGCCGTCCACGCCATCACGCCGCCGTCCATGCCATCACGCCGCCGTCCACGCCGTCATCCACGCGAGGCGGTTCACACCTTGCACTCCTCACGGGCTGCAGCTGTTTGTAAAACCTGCCTCTTTTCATGTGTGAAGCACAATGTTGACGCTTCTGTAATTTCCTACGATTACCTTCTGTTTTCCCGCAGACACGCAGCCCTCCTTTGTGTATAACTCTTTAGGAAAATACCCTGTAAAATAAATGTGTGTTTGGGTTTTTCCCCCCTTTTATACCAGCACAAATCTGAGACTTTGAAGTGTGGAGTATTTCACCCTCCCACCAGAGAGTGTCTGTCGTTTGGCGATAACATTATCTGAGCTAAAAAGAGAGCCCACGTTTGCAAAATGAACATTTTCACGGGTGTTTTCTGTGTGCCAGGACCGAAAGCAGCTTGTATGCATCGTCCCCTTGAAGAAGGGCCGCGGTGGTACGGGCGGTGAGCGCTCTGCACTGCACCCAGCGGGGGCCAGGCCCGGAGAGCTGCCTGTGTGAAGACTAGAGGCAGGAGAACCCCACAAATCCTCTCCTTGGCACGGAGTCTGACATTAACAAGGACCTGCGTGCCCCACACCACCAGCAGCAGCAGCTGGGAAGTCCCTGGGTAGCTCAAAGGAGCCCTGGTGACCAGTCACGAGCTCGGCTGAAATCCTCAGGGTCTGCAGTTCAAAACCCCCAGCTGCTCTGCAGGAGAAAGATGAGGCTCTACTCCCACAGAGAGTTATAGCCTCAGCAGTCCACAGGGTTTCTCCCTTGCCCTGTGGGATAGCCAAGAGCTGGGACTGACTTGACCGCGGTGAGTTTGGGTAGCTCAGATGGCCCAGTGCTGCACTCAACCAAGAGGTTGATGCTTCAAACCCAGCCCAAGACCAGGGCAGTGGGGGGTGGGGTGCAATGGGTGGGGGACAGGGCAGGCCCAGTGACCTGCTTCATAAAGACCATAGCCTGGACAACCCCAAGGGACTGCTCTGCTCAGGGGGAATCACCATCAGCTGGCACCTACTAGCACCCTCCGTGTAGAAGTTCCCAACACAGGTCGAGGTGCAAGAAGTCACCGCCCCCTGCCGCAGGCATACTGAGGCCGAGAGAGTAGGTGACAACTTGGTGGGGCTGGAACCGAGGCTCTGGGAGCAATAGCAAGGTCCTAAATGACAGCAAACCTTTAAGAACAGGTGGGTCCACCACTGGAGGGGTGAGGGTGGGGAGTGGAGGGCGCCACCCCCCCACCCCTTTCCTGCGTGGAAAAGGCCTTGCATTAGGGAGTGTTTGGTTTTTCTTCCATGTTTTACTTGCAGTCCTTTGAGGTAGACAATGGAGGGAATGGAAATCCACTCACTTCAGTTTGGGGTCTCCATTTGTCAGGGGACCCGAATGGGGAGCGCCTCAGGGTAGCCAGTTTGCTGGGCTGGGGGCATTACAAAGCTCCTGCTGGCCCTGCAGAAGCCAGGCCCACCCCTGTCCAGTGGCTCCTCTGCCACCAGCTTCCCTGCCCATCCCCCATGCATGTGTAGGCCAAGGGCTCTGGCGGCAGGATCCTTGAGCTGGAGGAGCCCTCCGAGGACCTGCCAGCTGAGGCCATTGGGCCAGGTCCGCCCACACACCCTGTGTACCCAGAGCGAACCACTTCCCTGCAGTCAGTGCTGACTCTGAGCGGCCCTGTGGGTTTCCAGTCTTCCTTCCCCAGAGCTGATTTCGAACTGCCGACCATGCAGCTACAGCCCAACACGTTACCACTACACCACCAGGGCTCCTAGCAAGAGTACAATTAGCTAACTGTCGACACACCTCCTTTGTGCCCTAGTAGGCAGGGTCAAATGTAGAGTTCTAGAGCGTACCAGAGTTTCGCACCAGGTGCTGGAGATGCAAAAAGGGGCAGCCCTGGGCCATCCCTGTTCCACCACAGCCACTGAACCTGGTCCACATCTTGGGTGTGTTCTCGGGCAACAGGTCCACCCCTGGAGCACAGGCTCAGAAAGACCCAGGTAGGCCCTAGACGCAGCCTGGGCAGTGGGGAGGTTTCCTGTCCCAGGGGCTGAGGTGTGAGCTCCGCCTGAGAGCCTCACCCTGCCCTGGGTGCCAGGTTTTGACCCCAGGAAAGACAGCTTAAGACTCTTCATAGAGTTCATGCATTGAAGATTTAATACCCCAGATCCCCAGAATGCCTTTCCTCAGAACACAGCCAGGGAGGCCGTTGGTAGGTGCCTCCAGCCAGCTTGACACTGCACGGGCCAGAATCACTGCCCCGTCCCGTGCCATCTGCACGCTCGCTGACTGCAGCCATTGTTGCAGCCGCTGTGTCAGGCCATCATGTCGGGGGTCTTCCTCTTTTCTCACTGACCCTCTCCTTTACTAAGCATGATGTCCTTCTCCAGGGATTGGTCTCTTCTGGCAACATGGCCAAAGTACGTGAACTGAAATTTCACCATCCTCCATCTAAGGAACAAGGGTTAGTGAGTGCATAATCCCTGACCCTGGGAAGCCGGAGACTCGCAGCCTGGAGCTGCTGCCAGCCTGGAGCCTGACCATTTAGAACTGACGTCAGCCCCGATGGGGAAGGCGGGTTGTGATCTGCATCCAGGGGTCTTCAGAACAATTGCTGAAGCTGCCTGGAATAAATAAAGCATGGCTGGGTGCATTGAAAGCACAACGCACCTGACAAGGCCTAGTGTTGAAATAAAAATTTATATTACAAGCAGATGACAATCTAAAGATAATGTGAGATCGCATGTAAGATTTTAGGATTAATAGCAAAAATGATTTGTCCAGTCTTCCTGAGTTTCCTCGCGCTGGGTACAAAGTATCACAAATTCGGTGACTTGTAAGGATGGAGATTGTGCCTGTTCTGGAGGGCTAGCATCCAGGGTGTTGGTGGGGCCAGGTTCTCTCTGAAGGCTCAGGGGAGGGTCTTGTCACTCAGCTTCCGATACCCTTGACTGTAGCTGCAGTGTAACTCCATGGTCATGTGGCAGTCTTGTGCCTGCCTGTCCCTGTGGGTCTCTACACTAGGACGTGACTCAGGTGGGATTAGGAACATGACCGTATTCCGTGTGACTTCATGCAAACTGGAAACCTTTCCAAAGACCCTATTTGCGCACCCATCTTTTACACATGTCCTCGAGAGGGGCCTGGAGGAGCATGCTTGGTAAAGTGGAGGGGCAGCAAAAAAGAGGCCTCTGGACAAGAGTGGCACATGGTTGCAGCAGTGGGCACAGACAAGAACAATTGTGAGGATGGCACAGGACCAGGCAGTGTTTCATTCTGTTGTGCAGTCACTGCGCCAGAACCAACCCAACAGCACCTGACAACATTTGCAAACAAGGTCAGGGTTACACGAGTCACTCGGCAGCCACCTTCGGTTTAGAACGAGGCACATTCCACCCCCAGTACTCCTGCCACCTTCCACCAGACTCTGCCGCCACAGCCTGCTGCTCGGTGATGGCGGTGATGGTTGGCAAACTCCAGCTTGGAAGCAAAGGAGGACGGGTCTTGGTCTCCGTCGGAGCCTGCCTTCCTCTGCAGGTTCTAGTCTGTTTGCCTGATCACCAGTTGACTAGGGCTCATATCATTACATAAAGTGCATACTTTATAGACGACCACGTGCAGATGTTAAGTACCAGAGCCCTGGTGGCGTAGTGGTTACGTGCTGAGCGGCACACCACAAGGTACGCGGTTCAAACCCAGCTGCTCTGCAGGAGGAAGCCAGGCTTCCTTTAACTTCGAGAGTTACAGTCTCGGGAACTCCCAGCGGCGGTCCCACCTGCCCCTGTCCTGGAGGCTCCTGGAGGGTCACGCTGGGTCAGAAGCTCCTTGGTGGCAGTGAGTTTGGGAGGGCCAGAGGAAGGGGATAAAGGTCCCTCAGGGCTTTCTGTTCATAGTTGGGGTCTGTCTTTCCTGGGCTTTTCTCTAGATGCCGTTACATTTGTGCTACAAAATGAAATACCTGCGTTCTGAGTTTGATGAGTTCCCTCCCCTCTGGCCCATTAGCTTGTGAGTGTCGCCCCACGTCACAAATCACTGAATCCAGGAGGAACCACATCCTGCTGTTGGGCAGCTGTCGATTCCCGGGCTACATAAAACTATACCCTCCAGTGGAATGCGCTTGTGTTTGTAATTCACACAGGCCGATCATGTCTTCCCCAACCCCCTATTTACAACCAGTTCCTGCTGACCCCATCCAGTTCACACCGCCATGTGGAGGTGGGGGGGGGGGGTAGTAGAATGGTGCTACGCACGGTCGTCAATGACTGCTTGTTCAGAAGGAGATTGTCAGGCCTTTTTCCCGATGCACCTCTGCATAGACTCGAACCATCAACCCTACAGGGAACAACTGAGCCAGTTAACCATGCGCACCATGCAGGCACTCCTCCCCTACCCACGCCAGCTCATCAGACCCTCACTTGAGAAGACGGTGTTCGGGCCACATCCAACCCCTTGTAGCTACAGAAGGGCGAAGGAGACTCCATCTCCTCACCAGCCCTGGGCTGATGGCCACCTTTCCTCCCACAACACCCGATTTTGTGGCAATGGCCACACAGAACTGACAGACACTGCTCACAATTATGGGCGTTTATCAGGGAAGGCAACGAGTTACTACAGAACATTAAGGTCACAGTCTGTGGTCCACAGCTGTCTTCCTGGCCAGCAGCCAGGTCTCTCTGGTCCTCAGCCGTTCAGCCACGTGGTCTCCTGGCCTTTGCTTCCATGGGCCAGGAAGCCAGCCTGCTGCCAGGCGCCACGGCCTCAGAGCTCGGTGCTGCTCCCGTGCTGTCTCAGGGGCTCCTGGTCTGAGTCTCTGGTCTGATGGTTTCTGGGGTGTCTCATTCTTAACAGCCAGGGGAATGGCAAAAGTGGCCAATCCCTGAGTTTGGAGTCATCTACACTTTATGTGCATGTTCCCGCCCAATTCTTTGCTGAGAGCTAGAGGCATGGGCAGAAGAACCATATTAAGAATTTTCACTTCACCACACCATTCATGACTCCCGGAGCCCTTTGTAATAAAAACTCGAATAGGTGGCATGAGTTGACAGGTAGTAAAGCTTAATCTACCCCCCACACCCCCACCCTCCCACAAGCAGGTTCTTATTTACACGCCATTGCTAGCTTCAGGGTAGAGGCCACGCCCATGTACGACTGTTTGCTTGCAATTGTGCAGGGATAACTGGGGCAGGCTGCTCTGGGGCCCTTGGGGACTTCGACCACTCAGTGGCCAAAGCTCAGCCTGAGAGCCTCAGTGTGTTCTGCACCCAGGCTAGGCCAGCAGCTGTGTGCTGAACCACCTCCCACCTCAGGCTCTCCCAGCTAATACTCCTGTTAGTGTTATGCCTACTCGGGGCCCAGCAGCCCCTGCCTGCTGTGAGTGCCCTTCACAGAAAGCCGGCCCGAGATGTCAGTATCCTCATTCCCCACAGCTCACCACACAGCAGGTCAGAACGGAACACACGGGTCCTCTGCCTGCACCACCCACTCTGGGTCCCCACCGCGTCAGATCCTCATGAACCTGGTACTTGTGAGCGGAACCAGGCATCTGGAGTGGTGAGTGTAGCAGGGAGAACAGGGGTGGGGTGGCCCTGGGGGGCAGGTCGTCTGCTCCCCTGAGGTTGTGGGAGAAACACACACACACACACACACACACACACACACACACTTTGAATCACATCTTGAGCATGCTGGGAGCTTTCTGCTTCCGTCACAGACGACTTATCTTTTAGAATGCTCCTGCAGACAGCTCGTCTCCTCTGCTGGGCGCAGCTTCCACTCACTGAACTCTGCATATTGGTATTACCAAGTTCGGCACGGCCTCTCATTGTAGCTGTACAAATGCTGACAACACGCACTTTTTTCGGCAATAAACTTTAATTTGGCGCTCTGTCCTCATTAGGAGCCCATCACTGGGAACGAGTAATGTCTTCAGCCCCGAGGCCCACCTTGCGTGTGCTGGGGGTACGGTGGGGGGGGGCACGATGGGCCTCAGTCCCACGGTGACCCGGCGCCCAGGGAGGGCCCATCCTCAGGGCGGCCGTGCCATGCACAGCACAGCAGAGTACCACTGTGGGCCGGTCCCTTGATTTCCTATAAGGTTGCTATGAGTCAGCACTGGCTCCATGGCAGTGAGGTGGTTTTTTGTTTCTAAAATAGGACAGGGTAGAACTGGCCCTATGCGTCTCGGAGCCTGGAGTCTCCTTCACTGGAGCAGAACGCTTGTCCTCCTGCAGAGCTGGCTGACCGTGCACTTGGCAGTCCAGCGTGTGACCACCGCGCATCGATAGCGTCATTCGTTTAGCCGGTGGTTTTAAACCGAATCTAAAGCACTGTTGAGAAACGAAAATGTTGTGAATCATGGACTTGTACAGGTGGGGCTCTTAAGTGACCGGACATTGTTTACACATGTGGGCTGGTGATAGGGCACATTTTCTAATCTTATTCATTCACAACAGCGCGGCACCTACCAGGTTGACACAGGTGATAATACAGCAAGGAGGACATTAAGATCCTAAGCATATGGTAGTTTTGGGCCACCATTCACGGGCATCCAAGGCACGAGATTTGAAGCAAAGACCAAGCCTGCCAGGTCTGTGCCCTTGGGCCCAGTCACCTGCATCCTCCCACGCGAGGGGGTTTCAGCCCTAAGTCTAGAGGCTCTGTTCACTTCTTGGGGTTTCCACACTGAGCCCTTCTGGTGTGGCCTTCGAAGGATGTGTGCGCCTTGCAAGAACAAAGTCTAGAGTCCCAGTTGTCTAGCACACCCACTGGGTCACCGACGATGACGACGTCGTGTCCAATTACGAAACTACCATCAGGCGCATTCTCCCCTTGGGTTCCACAGAAGTATCGTTGGGTGTTCTTCCCCATGGGAGGCTGCTCCTTTCCGTTTTCCTGCCAACAGGGATGACCTTGCCTTCTCCGAGATGCACATGTCCCCCTCCCTCCATGACGACTTGAATTTCCAGTACAGTTTCCCTATCACTCTGGTGGGAGGGTGTGTTGGGTGGGGGTTTTGTACGGCAGAGATGGGTGGTCTTCTCCCTCTCCCCACGTGCTGGAACCCTGACCGCAGCTGAGGGGAGGTCTCCTCTGTCCACGTGGTTTTTACGATGCACGCTTCGTGGGGCTGCTCTATGTTTCGTGGACGCTAGGCGGGCTCTGGCTCTGCGCCTCATCGCTTAGGGGTCTCGACTAGAATGCCCGCGCTGGAAGCCGTGGCCTGCCTTCCCCTTGGTGTTTATCTGACGGCATCCTTGCTCTTTCGAACATCCCTCTGCACAGGAGCGTGTGCTGGGTGCCTGCAGTCACGTCCGTCCACCCAGGGGGATCCAGATGTGATGAAGCCGGTGCGGGGAAGAGTAATCCATTTCATGAAACGCGTCCTACTTTTGATGAAATACTACATTTATACCCCCTTGTGTTTGCTTGCTACTTCATGAAGAGAAAACAAACCTATAACATATGAGCAAAGTGCCAAACATCTGGAAGGTGACATGCTGTCATTCGTTTCAGCTTTGTGTTGTGCCCCAAATTCCCATGAGATATTCCTGAAAGGGTTCAAAGAGCTAAGAATAATTTCAGTATAATTTTTGCAAGTTCAGCAGAAGCAGAAGGGTTTTTTCCACAGCTGAACATAATACGTTCAGAGAAGAGAGTCACCTTAATTGTTTCTAATATATCCAACAGCATGGCCAGTGTCTAATTGGTCTTTCTCTAAAGGAATGGGATCCTGCTCTTAATTGGGAGGATGGTTAAGGATAATCGTGGACCCAGTGGTACTCAGATTAAAGAATATTGCAAGTGAGGATGCCAACTAAGCAGCAATAGGGAACTATCTTACGTGTTTGTTTTTCATCAAGTGTTACATATTTTTTCATTAATACTTTAACACGCTACACTCTTGTAACATAATCTAGCTTTCTGTGCCACTTACTGCTCTTATTTGTTAATTGTATGAAATAATAAACTATTTTTAATCATTTTATTGGGGACTCGTACAGCTCTGATCACAATCCATATATCCATCCATTGCGTCAAGCACATTTGTTGCTCTCATTTTCAAAACACCCTCTTTCTACTGGAGCTCTTGGTATCAGCTCATTGTTCCCTCTTCCCTCCCTCATGAACCCTTGATAATTTATCAGTTATTCTTTTTTTCAAATCGTACACTGACCGATGTCTCCCATGACTCAAGTTTCTTTTGTCTGTCCCCCTGGGACGGGGTTATATGTAGATCATTATGATCAGTCTCTCCTTTCTTCCCCAACTTTCCCCTTCCCCTCCTGGTATCAATATTCTCATTATTGGTCCTGAGGGGTGCATCTGTCGTGGATTTCCTATGTTTCCAGCCCTTCTCTGTACCCGTGTACATGCGCTGGTCTAGCTGGATTTGTAAGGTAGAACTGGGGTCACGATAGTGGTGGGGAGAAAGCATTAAAGAACTAAAGTTGTATGTTTCATCGGTGCTATACTGCACCCCGACAGGCTCGTCTCTCGTCTCTTCCTTGTGACCCTTCTGTAAGGGGATGTCCAACTGTCTACAGATGGGCTTTGGGTCTCCAGTCTGCACTCCCCCTCATTCACAATGATATGATTTTTTGTTCTGGGTCTTTGATGTCTGACATCTGATCCCATTGACACACAGGCTGGTTTGCTTCCATGGGGGCTTTGTTGCTTCTGGGCTAGAAGGCCTTTGAGACCCCAGACTATATGTTTTAATAGCTGGGCACCATAAACTATCTTTCAGGTTATCTTTTTTTATACTGAAAACGGTCCGGTTGCTAAATGATTTGAATCGCACCAGCCGGCACTGGGTGAAGGGTGTTTTCCGGTAAAGAACGTCACAGGGTTAGCAGGGGACTTCCAGCATGTAGGAAACAAAGCCTCCCTGTGGAAATGAACTATGAAAAAGAGCAGCTTAGGAGAGCCGGGGCGATGACACACCTACCTGCTCCTGTGAACTGAAATGAGGGCGGCACAGGCCTGGCCTGCCCTTCAAGCGACCAGGGAAGGGGCCACTTACCACCACGAGGGCGAGGGAGGCACGGCCTTGGCCGCAGGACAGGCAATGAACTCACAGAGCCCCCAGGCCGTCTTTCCATGAGTTTGGCTACTCGGATAAAAGCCAGGGTCGAGTGAGGACGGATTTTCTGCTGCAAGTCTTGCTCTGTGGCGAGCTCCTGGGAGCCCAGGGCCTCCAAGCCCATGGGTCCAGGGTCTGACACAGGACAGGCGAGATACCCAGGAGGGACGGACTGGATGCCTGTTAACTGGTCACCGGCCACCCCTCCTACGTAGCAGTGCCTTTATTGCCTTTGAGGGAGCTGTCTCCCTGCTTGAGCCAGGGCTCAGGTGTTCGGTTCCGGTGCCTGTCCTCCCAATGAGCCTCCAGATTCTTCCTCTGACCCCACAGTCGGGGTGCGGGTGGGAGTGAAGCATGCGACTGAGAAAACACCTGGAGCTCAGGGCAGGTGCGGGCCGAGGCAGCCGGAGCTCCTCTCCCGGCCTTTCTGAGGCCCCCGGCCCCTCTACCCTCCCCCAGGGAGTCCCCTCTGGCTTAGGCTGGCTGATTCCTTGGGTACTTCCATTTGAGGGCATTTACCCCCAAGGGGCTTTTATTTTTAAAATCATTTTATTGGGGGCTCATGCAGCTCCTATCATAATCCATACATCCATTGTGTCAAGCACATTTGCCATCATTCTCATTCTTTCTACTTGAGCCTTTGGTATCAGCTCATGTTCCCCCTCCCCAACCCTCCCTCACAAACCCCTGGTAATTTACAAAAAATTATTTTTTCATGTTTTCACTGACCTGTCTTCCTTCACCCACTTTTCTGTTGTCAGTCCCCTGGGAGGGCGTTATATATAGATCATTGTGATCGGTTCCTTTTCTCCCCCTACCTTCCCCTTCCCCTCCTGGTATCACTACTCTCATTATTGGTCCTGAGGAGTTTGTCTGTCCTGGACTCCCTGTACCTGTGTACATCCGTGTACACCTGTACCTGTGTAGATCCTCTGGCCTAGCCAGATTTGTAAGGTAGGATTGGGGTCATGGTAGTGGGGGAGGGGGAGGAAGCATTAAAGAACTAGGGGAGAGTTGTCTCACTGGTGATATACTGCACTCTGACTGGCTCATCTCTTCCTTGTGACCCTCTGTAAGGGGATGTCCCCACTCCACACTCCCCCTCATTCACAATGATGTGCTTTATTTTGTTCTGGGTCTCTGATGTCTGGTGCCTGACTCACGGGGCTATTAAGGGGACTCAATGCACTGCAGGGGTGGAATATGCTAAGTGCCACAAGGAGGCAGGGACAGGGCCTCGGAGGGCAGGGTCTGGGGCTCAGCCCTGTCCCCATCCCACACAGAACATGACCCCACTCAGGCTGGCTGCTTCTTGACCTTCAAAGTCAATCTGGTGCATTCTGGGGGAGGCATGGCCCAATTACAGAGAGTGGTAATTGATTACCTGGATGACGAGAGAGAAGGGAACCGGGGGGTCAGAATGGCTGACCCGCAGCAGACGGCCTGGGCCTGCTAGACTCCAGAAGGAAGCCGGAGACTTGGAGTCTCGCTTAGACATGACCGCTCCTGAGGACAGTTTTAGGCGTGAGAACACTGGTCTCTCAGGTGGGGTCACTGGCTCTGAAGCATGGTGAGTTGGGGTCCCTGCTCAGTCCCTGTGTGGCATTGCCTCAGGTAATTCAGAGCGTAGGTGTCTGTCTGTGACCTGGCGCTCAAGAGATCTCACCGGCTGCAGGGTATGCCCAGGTGCTGGTGACTTAATGGCGCCCGAGACCTCCAGCCTGGTTCCGCTGCGCCCACTGTGGGCCGGTGCTGCCTCTCTGGTGTGTGCACAGTTTTCTCTGCTCAGCTTCCTTCTTGCAGCTCAACGTTCCAGAGAAAACGAAATCGAATTTCCCCATGACCCTTGTGAAGCCCACTTGGATCTTAACAGAAACGTAGGCTGAGAGAGGTTACGTGACTTGCTCAGTTGCTAAGTGCCTGAATGGGATCAACTCATAATCTGTATTCAAAGTCGGCCAATTGAATATGTTTATGTATTTCTTCCTGTGGGTTTGGTAGTGTCAGTGCGTCCCTAAGGGCCTGCTCATCCCCGAGTGGACCAGTAAACTGGGGCAGCTGCGTGAATGAAGTGGGACCTCCTGTCGTAGCTGGCTCAGTGCCCTGGGCCACGCGGGGGTGAGCGGTCCAGGGTGCCGGATGGAGGAGCCGTGGGAGCAGGCGGGGCCTCCACAGCACAGCCCGGCAGCCGACAGTGAGCTGCAGACCGGCCCTAGCAGCCCCCACGACGGACGGGATGCATGCACAGCCGGCCCAGGCCTGCAGACCGGGGACAGAGCCATTTATTGTTTGGGAGGGCAAGGCGATTCACATGGGCCTTCACGGGCAGCCCAGAGGGTGCCTGCCCCGCCCAGGGGCTCTCCCTGGTCCAGAGTGGCACGTGCTGAAGCCCCTGGGTGCTGCTGACGTGTGTGTCTGACAGACCTCCTGTGCCAGCTGGGGGAGGGTGGGGAGGGAAGTCAGCTGATAGGTTGGGGGGTGGGGTGCCAGCTGCCCCCGGTTTCGGGGGAGGCAGGAGAATGTCCCAGCGGTTGAACTCATCCCCTGGCGTTCTTTCTGCCAAGCGAGGAAAGCAAGCAGCTGGTGGACGAGAGGGCGGGCGAGGCTCCTGCCGACCCTGCTTGACCGTGAGCTCCTCAGGGCTGTCCTCAGGGACGGGCGGCTCAGTCCTCGGTGACCGGAGGCGGGATGAGGTGGAGCTGGAAGTTCTCGTTGTGGAAGATGCTGTGGAGAGCAGGGCTGCTGAGGGAGCCGCTGAAGGGCCGGTAGCCCTCGCTGCTGCGGTTCTGGGAGAGCTCGGTCAGGAGGGCCAGCTGCAAGGGAGGGACACACGTCAGCAGAGGCGGCCACCGCTGGGAGGGGCCTGCGGGGCAGAGGTGGATGGGCCCTGCGCTCGCTGCCTCAGACACACATGGGGGGGTGTGTGGGGGGTGGAGAGAAAAACAAAAGGGCTCAGTGCTCCAGTTAGCCTCAAACAAGTCATGTGACCTTGGTTAAGTGCACCCTCGCTAGGTAACTTCAGGGCTGTGACCTTCTGACAACAGAGAGCTGCCTGTCCTGCCCCCGGAGCCTCCACAGGGCTGGGTTTCCTTTGGAGAACAGCAGGCTCTTTTGATTGCGACTTTAGGCTGCAACCCTTGAGCTGTGGGTTCCCAGCTTCAGCGCCCCAGTTCCATGGGCCCATTGGGTTCGCGGACCTGAATCCCAACCACTGGCTCCGACTGTGGTCCCAAGCTGTCAAACCCAGAGCACCAGCCTGGGAGGAGCCGGGCTGTGTCTAAGGACGCCAGGGCAGGAAAGGCAGTGTTTAAGGGGAGAAGTGCACCCCGAGAGAGAGAGTGGCTCTTAGCAGCAAGCCAGCAAGCCCGCTTGGCTGAGTAACATGGTCACAGGAGGTGCCGGCAACCGGGCCGGATGCAACCAGGAGCCTGCTCTGCAGGAGGGGGCGGGCCAGGTCATTCCCGAGGCACAGTCTCTAGGCATGGAAGACAGGTGTGGGCCATCAGGGTAATGTCCAATCGGGAGTGCCTGTAGGATAGGATAGGATAGGATAGGTGTAGACTGCAAGTGACCCCCAATTCCTTCTCCTCTCCAGGTACAGTTTAGCAGTGGTGTTAGGCCACAGTTTTGGGGATAAAGACCACGCTTCCCAGCCTCCACTGCTGCTGGACGTGGTCCTGTTCAGGACGTCTTGCTGGCTAGGATGCAGAAGCGACCTGTCACAGCTGGCAGGACTACAAGATAAAATAGAGCTGGGGGTGCACAGAAGGGCCTTGGATGGCAGACAGTTACACGCCTACCTGTTCAAGCCTCTCTTACTCTGCATTTATCTTTCATGGCTCAAATGAATTCTACCTCTGCGGATGTCCAGCTGGGTCTGGGCGTGGGGCAGGACTGGCTGGCATCAGGATGAGCAGAGGCCTCCAGGTGAGGACAAGTTTGGGGCTTGCCCTCTTAGGGAGAGCACACACCTGGGCAGAGACCCCCCACTTCCCTGCACCCTGGGCTAGGCTGATGATCCAGAGGGTCATGTGGGGGCTGGCGGGCAGGTACCCCCCTCGCCGGGGAGGAGGCTAGGATGAGGGCTTGGGGCATACATTCCAAAACAATGCATCACACGTAGGGAGAGAAGGGGGTGACCCACACAGACATTACCCTGGAGCCTCCTCGGTAGAGGCGGCAAAGCTGATCAAACGCTTGGATTTGCTGTGGATCCAGAGCTGGTTCCGAGGGTGCCTGAGAAGTCAAGAGAAATCAGAAGGTCACTAAGACCACGTGCTGGGTCCACAGCAGCTGCCCTGCCTCCTGGGGGGCTTCTGCTTCTAGTATCCTCTTACAGACTCTGCATGAGAACGTCCCTCTCCAGCACGCCTGGTTCTCAGTGTGGTCCCTAAAACCCCGCAGGGGCCCTTAGAGCTTCTTGGCCCACCTTCCCCCCACTTGGCCCTTACAAGGCCGCGCCATTCGCCAGCATTTCCATTTCCCACTTCCTGGCCTGTGAGGGCCCTTCCTTTGTTGAGGGATGCCTTCCGGAGGGCAGACCGCTTCCTCCCTGACGTGCCCTCCGGCAGCGCTCCAGGAGCTCTTTATGGGAGCACACAGCCTCCTGTTTCTGGGCCAGTGCGCGGGAGTGGGGGTGGGGGATGTGTCAGAGAGCAGCCCAGGGCTCCATCACCGCACCAACCTGAGCTCTGGGGTCCCAGGCTGAGCCAGGGTAAGTCTGAATTCTGGTTCTGACACTACTCAGAGCTCAAGGTGACCACAGGTAATCCTGCCTCACGTGTGCCCGAGAGACAGGGGATGCTGGCCATGCTGACTGCTGAACACCAGCCTGGCTGAGGCACCTAGTTCAAGTGCCGTGACCGGCCGGGCACCAGGCCTCAGCAGATGCCGGCTTTTATCGCCAGAGCCTACCGCTATTGCTCTTAGTTCGTAGTGCAGGCAGGTGGGCATCTTGTGGTGGCCAGGTGCCATGCAGTCTGTTCTGACGCACCAGCGTCCCTATGCTCGAGCCCACGGCTATCACCACTCAATCAGTCCTCCCTCTCGCGGGCTGCCTGTGGTTCCTCCTGACACTGTGTCCAGCGGGGGGAAGGTTCATCTCCGGTCTGCTCCTCTGACCCAGAGCGCTGCTTTGAGTTGGAATCTAAAGGACTGCGTGGCGGTGGGTCTGGTGGTTTGTTCATGAGCAGAACCATTGTATTGGCTTGTCCCAACTAGTCACGGGGAACGTGACTCCTGTTGACCCCCATCCCCCCTCTTCCAGAAGGCAGAGGCTGGGCTCCCCCACCCCCCGCCCTCCACAGGGGGCTGCCAGCAGGAGGGGCGTGTCAGGGAGGAAATGGTCTGTCATCCGGAACGCACCCCTCAACAAAGAAAGGCCCCCCCTGGCCAGGAAGTGTGGCCGCGATGCTGGACGCGGTGCCACCGAATGTCAGACGGCAGCAGGGTCACCCAAGGTGAGCAGGTTTCAGTGGAGCTTCCAGACTAAGCGCTGACTTCGGAGGAAGTAGGAAAGCCTTATGTGCGGGCATCGATAAACCCGGCCCACTGCCATAGACCACAGGACAGGACAGCACGGCCCCGGGTTTCAGAGCCTGGAACTGCTTTCGGGAGTAGAATGCGATTTCTCCTGCAGACTGGCTGGTGGTTTCGAACTGCAGACCTTGAAGTCTGTAGCCCAAGAAGTGACCACCATGTCACCAGGGCTCCTGTGCATGTACACAACTAGCAAAAAGATGCCGTTGGCTCCAGGTCACTGACTGTCGCAGGCTGTCCTGGCAAGTGAACAAGAAAAGTTCACTGAACCCACGGCCAACGTGTCTGGGGCGAGGTGTCAGGTGGACAGGGTGAGGGCAGTGGGATGGGGGGAGCTGCCAAGGGCGGTGTGAAGGCAGACTGCTTACTGACAGCCCTCACAGGAAAAGCCCCCAGACAGAGGTGCACCCGAGCACCTGAGTTCCGGGTGTAATGGAGTTCAGGTACCAGGGCACAGAGGAGAGACAGGCCCGCACCGGGGTCCCTCTGTGCCGAGCTCCAGTGCCGTCTGCCTCGAGCGTCGTTCCTCCCCGGCCCTCCGGGAGCCCCGGGTGCTGGCACATGCTGTGCCGTGTGTTGTACAGGAAGCGCTTGCTTTCCTGGTGACGGAGTGCTTACCTGTGGGGCTCCTGAACTTAAGGTCAGCAGCCTGAGACCACCAGCCACTCACGGGAGAGAGATGGAGCTTTCCACTCCCATAAAGAGTTACAGTCTTGTCAACCCCAGGGGCAGAGCGAAGCTGTCCTGTAGGGTCCCAGAGAATGGGAACCAGCACACCGAACAAGCCAGGCTGGCCTAGTGAGAAACTCACAGTGCCACGCCCTCCACAGGCGGGGAGAGGATCTGTCTAGAACTGCAGAAAGCAGCCTTCAGGGAGACAGGCTGGGCCAGGATGAGGAGACAGGCCCTCTGGGGCCCCTGCAATCCTCCTGCTCCCCCCCTCTCTGGGCTTGCCTAGAGCATGGGGGAATCATTCTCCCATCTGAGAACGTTTACATCTGCCCTGGCGCATTTTCAAAAACGTGTTTCCTCAATAGTATCTGTAGGAAAGAAGGATCATATTCCCAGAGTCACCCAACGCGAACAGTTCTTTCTGGAACAGAAAAGAACTAAAGGGAAAAAAACTCAAGGCTCAAGTTACCACAATGAAAGATTCCCTGGGCCAAACCGCATCAAAAGGAGAGAGAATACACACAGGCACTGTGCCCAAATGTCTCGTTAACATGCCACCCTGAGCAGGCACCAACGGTGCGGACAGAAGGCGGCCATGCTGCTGCACGCACCAGCCAGCAACAAGGCTCCGGGGGTCAGCGGGCTAGCAAGGGACCCACTTCAACAAGCTGATGAAGCACTAGCAGCGGTTCTCAACCTGTGGGTCGTGACCCCTTGGGGGGGGGCTGAACGACCCTTTCACAGGGGTCACCCGATTCATAACAGCAGCAAAATGACAGTGGCGAAGTAGCAACGGAAATGATGTTATGGTTGTGGGGGGGGGCATTCACCACCAATGAGGACCTATATGAAAGGGCCGCGGCATCAGGAAGGTGGAGAACCGCTGCTCTAGAAGTACTCGCTTGTCTATGTGAAGAAATTAGGGAGAAGATTCCTTGGCTAAGTGACCGGGAGAGATCCATATCTGTACCCACTGCAAAAGAACAGACGGTGACCCAACAGAATGCTCGAATCATAGGACAGTGTCACTGGTCTCACATGCACGTGCAATTTTACTGGAGAACATGCTCAATGGTGGCAGCCGTGTCTTGACAGGGAGCTGCCAGAGGCGCAGGAGATGTCGAACCAGGACTACCACCGCTGAGGTCAGGGGGAGCTTGGCTGAAAGCAGAGAACTCCGCAAAGATGTTGACTTGTGTTTTACTGACGATGCCAAGGCATCGACTGTCAGGACGCTCGAGCGTCGCTGCACCTGTGCAAGTTGCGCGTTGTTCACGAGGCGGCTGTGGGACCGGAGCGAAGCCGTACCGAGAGGTCTGCCATCGGAAAGGTGTACCTCAGGGTACACTGTGCCTCCGCCATGACAGTGCGCGTCTTCATCCTTCCAGGGTCGCAAGGCGTGTCCCACACGAGTTCCACTGGGAAGTCTGATCTCATCTACCCTACAGCCCTGCCCGTGCCTCTTCAGACTTGTGTTCCCAAAGTGCAAAGGGCTTTTTAAAGGAACACGATTTGTATCCCTTGAGTATGCCGAGGCAGATCCTTTGACACGTGGTACGTGGAGGGGCACAGAGCTTTCCGGGGCAGGCGGAGAGCGGGGAGCCACCACCTTCACGAGGGCACAGACCCAGGTGGAGGCCGTGTGGAAAAGCAAGAGCTTCACTTTTTAAATAACTCTGTTCAGTGAAAGGGTCTAGGATCTTGTAGGAAGACTTTGTGACTTACCCTTGTAAAAGCCATTGTCCTAGGCAACCAGAGGGTCTCTCAGGAGCATGGGCTGGGGCTTCCCTAGGCTAGAAGCTACCTTCCTGTAGGCCAGAGGTGCCCCATTCTTGGCCAACGTCCTATCGGTCTTGGTGATAAAATGAAGAAAGCAGTTTGAGGCGAGACAAGAGAGTCGTATTTATTTGTTGGAGTACCTTGGGCCTAGTAGGTGCTCACCTGCCTGAAAATCTTTCCTGGCACGAGGGACTATTTTTAAGACGTAGACCTCCAGAGAAGGACTCGTAAATCACCAAGGTGGGGTTCTGTGGGGCACGGCGGAGGAAGGAATGGGCCCTTGAAGGCAGCTTGTTCACAGAAGACACTGGCTTGCCGCCTGCCCATTCAGACCTCTGGGGGGTCCGGGATCTCGCCCTCCCACCTCCACGTTTCAGGCACTGGGTTCGGTTCTAGAGCTCAACCAACATTTTCTGAGGGCCTCTGGGTGCTAGGTGTCATGTGGACCCCGGAGCCCAAAGCCACCTTCCCCAGGCTGAGAGCACGGTGCATCTGTTTGGGCTGCCCTGGTCTGGAGCATGCATGATCCACACCCACCATCAACATGTCCTGGGAATTCCATTTGGGGCTGTAATTTGACTCCTCCACTTAATGAGACGTGGGCCTCAGTTCCTGCTCTCCTTCCAGAATACCTCCTCGGTGCTCTCGCTACTTCTGCCTGCAACCAGACTCTCTTCTGCGCGTCCACACGGCCTCCACGTAATCGCAATCACGCGGGCGCGCTTGGTGGTCATATCTGTCGTCTGCTGCTTGCTCCCATTAGACTGCGGCTCCTCGAGCATCAGCACAGGATCCGGCTCGTCCTCTGGGCCCCAGCGCCCGGCCCTGCAGCAAAGGGTCAGCCAGCGTGGGCTGAGCAAGCCCACACCCTGGTTGGTTCTGGCTCCATCTGCGGGTGACTCTCCTGGGCCTGCTGTGAAACCCCTGGCATTTGTCTTTGTATTTCCAGGAAGCGGGGCTTTGTACTGTCTTGTTGTGATTTCTGGCATGTTTGTCTCAGTGAAGATAATTATTTCTTTTTACTGAAGCGATTTATGGGAAGAGGATTATTTTCCAAGTGGCAGGAAATGGGGTAAGTAGCCAAACGTACCCAACGACGAGGCTGCTGTCGGAGGCGACTATGACTCTGGGTGACCCTGTGGGTGCAGAGCAGAGCTGCCCCACTGCGCTTCCAGGGCTGGGGCCTTCGGGAAGCAGAATGCCCGGCCTGTTTTCAGGGGGGGTTTTCAAACCACCACCCTTTAGACTAGTAGATGAACATTGAGCCACTGGTGCCATGCAGGGCAGGGCAAGGCTTCCTAGTGGAGGGAGCCTGCTGGGCAGGGGTCAGGTTGTCTCCCCGGGTGGGCTGATTCTGGGGCTCACTCACTCAGTATGGGCGCTGGCACCTGCCTGAGGGTCAGCGCAGGCATTCCAGCAGAAGGGACAATGGGCGGAAAACCAGGAAACCTGAGTTCTAACCCTGCCACCTGATCAGGCCGCACTGCTCCTCTGGGCCTACGTTCCAATCAGTCACTCTTGACTATCCACGAGGAAATGTGCATTCGGGGCAGGAAGTATGAAGAGCAAGGCGGTGACGATGGCTGCTGAAGGCCGCCACGCATGCCAACCATCACCCGCAACCAGGGCAGCCAGCCAGAGGCACTGACCCAAGGACGCAAACTAGCCCTGAAGGGGAAGGGAGACTCAGCCAGAGACGCCCATGGAGAAACGGGGCTGCTGAATCAGTGTCACGGGCAAGATGATGGGAGCAGCAAAACTTAACCACGATCTCAGCCTGGCAAGCCTGTAAATACAGAGCCCTCCTCCCGCAGCCCCAACGGAGCACCTTCTACCTGCAGGAGGAGGGACGGCGGGCGGAGCACTTTCCTTCCTTCCTTCCTGGATGAAACTGTAGCTGAACGGCAGGGGAGGAGCCACTGACAGACTGGGAAATGGCCTTGTAGCACAGGGCATGAGAGTAAATCTGGAGGAAAACGCGGTCCTGATGATCCACAAGAGCCCCAGGGAGAGGGCCCCCACACTGCAAAGCGGGTCTTTTAACCAGCACACCAAGCTCCACTCCAAGCTGCCCGATCCACTGCCACCTGCCAGGCCAGGTGGTAACAGGGCCAGCAATCAGCCCAGGGACTCTGGATCATGTATGAAGACATGACCAGAGTCAGTTCTGCTCATACATTTCTCAGTTATTCTCTGTAGTCGGCGATATCCTAAAGTGAAGTCTTAACGCTGCCTTCCTGGCCATCTCCCCACACTGGCAGTGGCAGGGCAGGCCTCGTCTCTGAGACACGGGCCACGATGCATGAGGCCTGGCCCTTCTGTATTCTTGAAGCCTTCTGGATGTGTGGCGAGGGGGGTGTCTGGATGGAGTGGTCTGTGTGGAACGAGACCCACAGTTCCGTTTCTCCATGCCTGCCTTTAGCCTTCCTTTCAAATGTCCCCTCTCTGTGCAGGCCTTGGTCAGACTTTGGCTCTTATCCTGCGGGTCTCATCCTGTGCGGGTTGAACGGCCTGTTCACAGGGGTCGCCCGATTCATAACAGTAGCAAAATTACAGTTATGAAGGAGCAAAAATACATTTTATGGTTGGGGGGGTCCCCACCACATGAGGGAGGTTGAGAACCACTGCTCTTATCTACGCTGCTTCCCAGGTGCCCTGGGAGCACCGTGGGGGTGCTAATTAAGGGGACCAGACATCCCGATTTTTAACAATTTTTCCCCGCATCCAGCGGCGTTTTTAAAAAGTCCCAAGTTTTGGAACGAATGCACGACAAGCTAGGGTATACGGCTTTCAGCTGCCATGTGGCTATTTCACCAGGATATGAGTTTTATCAATGGTGTCCTGCTTTACCAATGTTCAAATCTGGTCACCTTATACCAAGACTGGCGGGTCAAGCCCAGGAGGGAGAGAAGTGGAGACTGTCTGCCCCCACAAAGATCTACAGTCCCGGCCAGCCTCAGGGGGCAGCTATGCTCGGTCCTATAGAGGTTCGCCGAGTTGGTAGCAGTTCAGTGTCAGTGGGGGTGAGAGAGTGGCTTTAAAAGAGAGGGTCTTGGGACGGGACACTTCTAGCTCACACCAACCCTTGGCTTCGGTGGTAACGTAAAGCTGCCCCGCCTTCCTCTCTGCACAAGGGGGGCCGCCCCTGACCTGGCACACACCGAGCCCTGCCACCTCACAGCACCACAGACCGGGGGTGCAAGGAGCACAGTGGCAGGCAGGGTGCTGGGGCAATGGGGGTGGGATCCGGCCAACTGCTTCTCAGAGAACGCCATTTGGAGTGGTTACCCGGGCCTAGAGTGATGTGCTCCAGCAGAAGGGAGGGCTCTGGGTGGGAGGTGGAGCCATACAAAGCTGCCTCTTCTCCACCCCAGCCAGGAAGAAAAAACACAGGAGGAAGAAAAAACACAGGAGGGCCCGTGTGCTTGCAGGCTCCCGGGTGTAGACAGGGGGACTGGCAGCAGCGGCTAGCTGACATGTACAGAGCACGCGGTACCAGCGGTGAAGCCCTGCGGGCCTTCTACCTGAAGGGGGCCAGTCCCCCCACCCCACTCAGAGAGTAAGAGCTGTGATTTCTGAAAGGTGCCAGCCTCCAGAACCCACGGGAGCAGCTCCACGCTGTACACGGGGTCAGTGACTGATAAAAACAGCGGTCACTCTGTGCCGACCTGTTAGGGGCATCCCACACACGCCCCCTCGTTTAATCATCAGGACAGGTGTGAGGGCGGGTCTTACGTTTGAAGGCCCTGAATTACCTGGTATGCCTGGCCACTCGGGGGCTGGTGGCCCCCAGAGCTGACTTTGGCCCGTCCAGGACCAATAGCTTTCTTTCACTCGGTACTGGTCAGAAGAAGCCTGACAGAGAGGCGCTTTCAAGGGACAAACACCAAAGATCGCACCAGAGAAACTGGGGCTCACCGCTCGGCTCCTGTGTGTCCCACTGTGAACAGATGGCCGCCTGCCTCCTCCCGGGCCCTTCACCATTCTGCTGTCAAACTTCCCAGCAAGGAACAGCCCAGGAGAGGGAGACCAGTTGACAAAGATGAGCTCCCCCCAGCGTCCTGTCTGCAAGTGCATTTTGGGGGTCTGGGCTGAGGGCTGCTGGGGAGGGCCCACTGTGCCAAGAGGGGCGGAGGTCCGGCAGGGAGAGCCGCAAACAGTGTGCACACCCGCAGCCTCCGTGCTCTCTGCCATCACAGGAGGAACCCCGGGCTGGGTTGTGATGCTCCTCGAGCTCCCACATGTCCCTGGTGGCAGTGGGCAAGCAGGTGTCCCATGCAGCGAGTCAGTCTGTCTGATACGAGCTACTGCCCAGAGGCGCAGAACTTCTGTACTCACATGCAGAAGGAAGCCTCGTTCGTAGGAGGGAAGGAAGCTCCCATGAATCGGTCTGACGCGGAAGCCCGCGCACCTACTGGGCACTAAGCGTGGGAGGGGTAAGGGTGTGCCATGAACAACCTGCGCTGCCAGCCTGCTGGGAGGCTGCCCCTGCGTCTGTCTGAGGGCTCTCCCAGGACCTCGCGGGAGGCCATCGCTAAGTTAAACCTGGAAACTCGCTCCACCGAGCTGATTCTGAGGCACAGCGGTCCTCCATACAGTGTGGGAGACAGGAACGCGTTCTCCCTCCGAGCGGCTGGCGGGTTTGAACCTTGCAGCTAAGCAGTCCAGTGCTTACCTGATAATGTTGATTAGTACTTCAGAGAAGAAAACAAATATATTTTTTTCTAATTTGGTTAATCTATTTTCTCCCTCACAATAAAATATGTGTCCAAATTGGTTAGAAGTCTCCAGTGTCAGTATTTTGCTCCTGGCCAGGCTTGGCTATTCCTTGTCTGACTGCTCTGAATGGAGCAAGTCTATGCTGACAAGAGCTGATGAGCTCATGATGCCTGGATGGAATGGTTTTTTTAAACTACAATACACACACACATATAAACAACAACTAAATATGTAGGCAAACAAGCAGATAGATAAGACAACTGCACAATGTGGTTGAAGTTTTAGAGAACTAATGTAGTTCTTTGGTCACAGTTATGGCAGGTACTGTTTTCACAAGGATCAGGTTTATTGGAAAGGGCTGGCCACCTTCGACTAAACTGCTTCGCAGGAATGAAGAGCTCAAACTCCCCAACAGATTAAAAAAACAATGAGCTGATCAATGCAGTGTGGTATTGGCAAAAAAAAAAAATCAATGACAGAGAATAGAGAACCCACAAAATAGGTCCATATAAATCTAGTCAATTGAATTTGACAAGGTCAAAAAGGCAATTCAGTGGCGGAAGGACAGTCTTTTCAACAAATGGAGCTGGGACATTTGCATGCAAAATGACAATCTATACAGAGACCCTGGCTCTTTCACAAATGCTCACACAGAGCATAGACCTACATGCTCAATGCAAACAATACAGCATCTGGAAGACACCACAGGAGAAAGCTAGGTGACTGTGAACTTGGCTATGATGTTCAGATAATAAGAAACCAAGCCCTGGGTAGGGAGAAAGTACTAGCAAATAGAGATTTTGTAAAGGACATGCTTACAAGATACACAGCAAGTTCCTCAATATTGACCACAACCCAACACTCTAATGATTTAAAAGGCCAACAATCTGAACTGAGCCCTCACTACAGGTACACAGACGGAAAGCAGCTCAACTTCACGTCGAAGAACCTCATTAGAGGATTGTGAATGAACCCAGCAGTGCTGCCTGCTTACGAGAGATGTCAGGATATAAGAGACCACCATCAGTAGAAATGTTTTAGTTTGATGAGTGACAACCAGGCTGGGACGCTAGCCTCTTCCCTTCAGCCAAGTGTGGATCCTTGCTTAGGGTATACCACGGGCACGGGGTCACTCTCGGACTGCTTTTTCTCTGGGCTGGGGTAAGGGATCCGAGAAGGAAGATGGGAAGAAATATTTCATTTTATGGGAAGCATAAAGGAAGCTTGTACGTTGGGTGGCATTTTATATTTCTAGTTAAAAGCCATCTTCCATGTATTACCATTGGCCAAGGGTTTGCCTTATTAAAAATACACAAAGACAGGGGAAACATCCATTTCATTCATGTAATTAAGGCTTGTCACCCTTTGGTTATCTGATTGCTGCCTACTTAAGGAGAAACTCAAACCATTATCTGACAGATGCTGCTGGGGAGTAGCAATAACAGGGCCCTCCCTCCTCCGAGGAGCAGGACCATAATGATTTCTCTGTCAGCGCTGTGATGGCAGACATTTTCAGTCCTCGTGGTCCTGTCCCCTATAGACAGGCCTGAGAATGAGAGGGACTCTGAAATCAGTGACACTCAGTGCGTGTCCACAACGTGATGATCAATCACAGGAAAGCAAGTACGAATGCATTGTTAATGTACACTAGTTGTTCGAGAGAGTTCACGTGTGGTTGCAGCAGTGTATCAAGAGGACCCTTCCAGAAAGTCCAGCTGGATTTAGAAGAGGATGTTATCATGGCTGGTGTCAGATGGACCTTGGCTTAGAGTCAAAAATGCAAGAAAGATGTTGACCTGTACTTAAGTGACTATGCAAAGACATTCAGCTGTGGATCATACAAAAGGATGGCTTGATGGGAATTCCAGAACCCGTCAGTGTGCTCATGTGGAATCTAAACCCAGACCAAGGGACGGTCATTCAAACAGACCTGGGGAGACTGCAGGATTTGAAATCAGCAAGGGTGTGTGTCAGGGTGGTAGAATTTCACCAGAGTAGAATCTCACTATTCAAACGGTATACCGAGAAAATCTGTATACAGCCTACGAGAATCTGTACCCTGAGCAATCTGTAGCCTATGAGAATCCATACCCTGAGCAATCTGTACACTGCCTATGAGAATCCGTACCCTGAGCAATCTGTAGCCTATGCGAATCTGTACCCTGAGCAATCTGTAGCCTATGAGAATCTGTACCCTGAGCAATCTGTATACTGCCAATGAGAATCCGTACCTTGAGCAATCTGTATACAGCCATGAGAATCCGTACCCTGAGCAATCTGTATATTGCCTATGAGAAGTCGGACTATATGAAGAAGGCGGCATTAAGACTTGAGGAAGAGTCATAGCCTGGGATATGCAGATGACACAATCTTGTTTGCAGAAAATAGAGGCCTTGACACAATTACTGATGAAGATCAAAGATGACAACCTTCAGCAGCATCAACACAGAGAAACTAAAAAATCCATCACAACTGAACAAAATAAACCACATCACGATCGACGGAGGAAAGATTGACGTTGTCAAGGACTACCTTTTACTGGCATCACATCCAGGGCCCATGGAAGCAGCTGACAAGAAATCAAACAAGGCGCCACTGGGCAAACTGCTGCAAAAGACTTCTCCCGAGTGTTCAAAAGCAAAGGTGTGCCTGATCCAACCACAGCATTTTCAATGGCCTTGTACGCATGGCCTTTTAAGCTGGGCCGTGCACTGGGAAGACTAAGAGGATGGACAGTGCTGGCCGAGAACCCTGTATGAACTGTGGACGGCCAGAAGAACAGATAGGTCCATCTTGGAGGAAGTACAGCCAGAATCCTCCTTGGAAGCAAGCATGCTGAGGCTTTGCCTCACAGACACTGGCCATGTTATCTGGAGGGACCAGTCCCTGGATGTGGACATTGCTCTTCGTAAAGCAGAAGGTCTGTGGACAAAAGGAAGACCCTCAGTCGGACGGAGTGACCCAGCACGGCAATGCCTGTGGACTCGGTGCAGGAGCCGGGTTGCGCTCTCTTGCCCCCAGGGTCAGGATGAGTTGGAATCAGCTTGATGGCATCTGCCAACAAGCTATTTGGGACAGAATTTTGCTGCGTGAAAGAGGATACACGTTTGGATCATTTGTCTTTCTAAGACTTGGTTGCTGGGAGTTAGAAGGCAGCAACTACAGAGAGAAGATGTTGACGAGGTGAAAACGTAGTCCCTCAAAGTAAAACACAACCAAGAAATGAAAAACTTTCATATCATGCCATAACATTGGACAAAATATATGTAGCAGATGTTTTCAAATTCTGGATAAAGAACAAGACTGAAATTCTTGACAGGCAGGAGCCACCAAACATGAATCCCAGGACTGCCCTAGAGTCTTCCCCAAGGCCCTTGCTAGACTGTGGCTCAGGGAGGGCAAGTCCAATGGTCGTGTTGAGCTGAGGAGCTAGACACAGATGTTTGGAATTGGCAGTGGTTAGACTGTGCAGGGCGGGCTCCTCAAGAGGAGGAACCTGGGATGAGAAGGGCCTCTAGAAATCCATAGAGCAGGTTCCCCCCCAGCTTTTTGGCCTACAATTCAGCTGTGCACATGTGGGGCAAAAGTCCACAGACAAAGCAAAGAGCAGCTACTAGGGGACTGTGAACTAAATGGAGACGGTAAAGTGTGGGGAATCACGGGAATATTCATCTGGCAGAGTGGAAATTCCTTGATGAACCTCTAGCCATCCAATAAGACCGCCCAAAATGTCGTGTGTTAGGCCTGCCCAAAACAAGCCTTAAAAATAGGTAGCCAATTTAAGGGCTAATTGCTAGCCTTCCAGAACCAACTGCAAAAGTCTCTAAAGGAAGATGACAGAAATCTAAATTCTTAACAAAATAGCATCCATAATGTCTAGCATATAGTCAGAACTTCTGGGGTCGGTGGATGCAGAAAATAAGATGCATAACCAGAAAAAAAGGTTAAGAGAAACAAACTGAGAGATAACAGATATTGGAGTTAACCCACACACCTATGTTATAGATATGCTGAAGGATTTAAAGGAAAGGATGAACCTACCAAATGAGCAGATGGGCGAACGCTAGGACAGAAATGTTAACTGTCAGACAGAATTGAATGATGGATGGGCAGTCGGTAAACCTAGAGCACTTAACGGTTTCACTATTTTATATATAGCAAAATATATATGCAAATTAGACTGTGGTAGGGCAAATGTGCATTTTGTAATCCTAAGAGTTCTATTAAAAAAGACAAAGATACAGAGTTCAGTGGGCAGTGGGAAAATAAAATAGATGAAAAAACTGATAAGCCCAAAAAGAAGATATGAAAGGGACAAATATAGAAACACAGATCAAAGTGGCCAGCCGTCAGACCTACATCTAATTACCATATTAATTTAAATGAACTAAACAACCCAGAGGCAAAGACTGGAAAGCTGGATTAAGAGAACAAGACCCAATTATAGACTGTTTTAAAGGATGTACTTTAAAAAAAGGTGAAAATAGGCTGAAAACTAAGAGGCGGAAAAATACATAACGATAACTCTAATCATAAGAAAGCTTGAAAAACTACATAAACACCCAATGATTGACTTACGTACAAGAAGTATTACTAGAGATTAGGAGAGACTTTTCATAAGAATAAAAGGATTAATACATCAGGAAGACAGAACACTTACTGGGCTTATTCTCTGACCACAAAATACTTGAAAATCAAAAATGCTTAATAAAATATATGAAGAAGCCTCAAGTATTTGGAGATTAAAATAATTCACTTTAAAATAATATATCTTTACTGGTAGTTAAAAAAGTCACAGGGAAATTAGAGAACATTTTATTGCACACAATACTGGATATATAACCTATCTGAATTTGGGGGATGCAGTTGAAGTAGTTGCCAGGAAAGGAACCGTGTCCTCCTAGAAGATGTGTCCACTTGGCCAGGCCATGATTCCTTGTACTGGGTGGCTGGCCTTCATTTCATCATGTCTGCCTACTATTCTGTGATCGGCTGTAAAGTCTGGCCTCTGTGCTGAGGCTATGGTTCTGTTGGGGAGAGATCTGTCCCTTAGGTTAATGAGACAGGATTAGTTCACACGAATGAGGATGATAATAGGATGTGTCCCAAGTCACCACCATCACCACCTATAATGGAAACAGCAAAGAGAAGTAAGCAGAGAGGGAGGGCTGGGAGCGAAGAGTGTGCACCTGGGATCCCGGCACTGACAACTGTGCGCCCCAGGGAAGACAGAAGTCAAGGTGCAGGGAGCGCTCCAAGGAATGGGGGGCCCACAGAGCTGAGAGCAGACAAGGACCTTCGCCAGGGCTGACAAAGAAAGTGTACCCTGAGATCTGGCACCCTGAATTTGGACGTTTAGTCTCCTAAACTGTGAGAGAATACATTTTTATTTAGTTGATCCATCCAATTGTGCTACTTTTTGTTATAGAATCACTAGATAACTTAGATTGTAATCTCAGATAAAAACATCTATCTTTAATTCTTATATTCGTTAAGAAAAAGAAACTAGAAAAAAACTAATAAAAAGGATTCAATTAAACCCCAAGTGAAGGAAAACAAAAGAATTAAATGGAGTTGTAGAAGTGAGAAATATAAAATCAGATATGACATACTTAGTGGATGATTATGACAGCAAATTTGATTCTCGAGAAGAAGAGATCGGTGGGTTTGTAGATACGGAATTAAAAACTATCCAGATGGAAGCACACAGCTAATAGTGAACAAGCCCCAGTGACCTGAGGAATAATACTAAGCTGCCTAACATGCACATAACTGGAGACCCAGAGAAAGAGAAAGGTAGTGGAGCAGAACATATATTTGAAGAAATAATGGCCCAAAGTTTTCCATATTCGATGAAAGCCACAAGCCCTCAGCTCCAAGCAGCTAATGAACAAGCTCCCCAGCCCCGCTCCCTCCACCCCCACGACTAAGAAAACCACTTCTGGGCCTATCTGGATCAGAGTGACACTGCAGATACGTCAAACTAGCATCATGAAAGCCGCCCGAGGGAAGGAAGACACGTACACAGGTGTGACTGAAGGGTTCCCTGGGAAACAGACTCTCAGGTGGAGATCTCTCTGCAGGGAATTTGCTGGGATGTGACCGGAAATGAAACCTGTAGGGAAGGAAGCAGGAGTGGGAAAAAAGAGAGGTCAAACAAATGATGATGCCATCTCAGCCTTAGGTGACCCAGAGGAGAGCCCGGGAGCTGGGGTGTCCCGGGAGCTGGGGTGTCAATACTAAGACCCGGGGCTCTGGCTGCAATGATGCACGCCGTCCTCAGGAAGAGGCTGTGGATGTTGGCAAGATGGAGCTCCGCAGTGGAGGACAATTCCTGGAGCCAGACTGAGCTGAGAACCATCTGATGCTACAACTGCCAGCAACAACGGATGTGTCTCATTCTTCTCAAAGACAGAGGGACATCACGGCGAGGAAAACAATGGTAAAAATGACCCTTGATGGCTTACTGCAACCAGTGCAAATCGTAACCCTGAAACAGCATTTAAAATTTTTAAATGATTATTTCTGAATAGCATTTTTAAAGTGCTGAAAGAAAAGATGCATTGTAGTCATCGTGAGCTTTTTACAAGGGTGACAGTACAGAAAGTCAAAAGGAAGTCCTTGTAGATTCCCTCCCGGGATGACGCTGCACTTTGGCCCAGGAGGCCTGCCATGCCTTCCGGGCCGGGGTGCAATACGAGGGGACTATGCCAAGCCCTCGCTCACAGCGCACAGGCCTCTGGATGTTCTTCTGAGCACGCGTCTCCACCATATATTCCTGGCGGGCTGGTGCCCACGGTAAGGAGCTGAACTACTGGGAGCATAGAACTAAGAGAACGCAAACATGGGTTTCACTGCCATCAGAATACAAGCAGCCAGCCAGCGGCCACCACGCTGACGCGGACGCCTGGCAGCTCCAGGCCTGTCAGAACCGGGGGCCGACTCTGTGTCAGGGCAGGGGGAAGACGGGCCTCTCAGCGACATCTTTCATGGAAGTGGACAGGCAGGTCTTCCTTCTGGGGCACCCCTTGAGCCTCCAGCCGTTTGGTTAGCTGCGAGCGCATTGACTGCTGACACCCCTGGGGGCTCTGCCCTCCTTGTTGGGGCTATTGTGTGTTAGAATCGACTTGATGATCAATGGTCATGAATATCATAAAGTTTAAACATTACCGCTCAGGTTTCATAAATGGCTCTGCTTTAGACAGTGGGGTTTTGTTCCCATTGAAAAGGGTCACTCATGGTTTTTCCTCCACAAACACAGTTACTATTTTAAGTAATATATGCAAATATACTTTCACTTTCCTGACACCGTCACTTCACTGTATTTATCTTGGGCCTTCCCAGCTGTGTGGGTCCATTGAAAGTTGCCTCCAAGCAGCAGAGGAGCCAGGGGGCCTAACACATGCAGAGGCTCCCCAAATATCACCTCGGACATGAGACCAGCATCAAGGGCAACAGCAGGAAAGGTGGCGCAGGCCAAGTGCCGCACAAGGGGCGGACAATGACTGTCACAAGAGTTCAGGGAAAGCAGTGCTCAGACGTCCAAATTCATGATGATGAACCTCAAGGTCATAGTCAACGAACCATTATTTCTCTAGTTCATCCACTCTGCTGCTTAGAAGTTACTTCACAGCTTCCTCTTTCTCTTCAAATCCCATGCCTTCTCATCTCCCCGGCTGATTCTGTTTACTTCTATTTCGCAGTGAAACAGAACACAAGAGGACGAGAGAGGAACCTCAAAGTGCTCATCACCATGGCCACCATCCAGTCACAGTGCCACCTTACTCTTCTGGGGACACAAGACCGCTGGTTCCTCTGCAGAGAGTGCTCTCCCCCCACAGGCCCATGGACTGCACCGTCACTTCCTTGTTCCGTAGGAAAGGGGACCGGCCAGTCTTCCATCACCTGCTCCACAGAAGCTGCATCTTCACCCCCTCTCCCCTGGCCGCGCTTTCTCAACATCAGACACACTTGACTATCTACCGCTGCCACCAGAGGGCAGAAGACTCTGCTTGGTGCCCTGCACCATGCCAGGGGGGGCACAGTAGGTACCCAAGAAATGCTTTTTGAATGGATAAATCAAACTTGAATTGGAGGGGAGGGAAGTAAGGACACAGCAGATTGGGGAAGAGTACATACACGGGGTGGGTGGGTGTGCTCAGGAGACAGAGAACTCTTCGGTTCCGGGAAGAGAAGAAGGAAGCTGGTTGTGGGCTAAACAAACCTGTCAACCTGAAGCTACTGACAGGGATTTGTTAGCAGCAGGGAGCCACTGAGGTTTTCTCCCATGTAGGAGAAGAGGCTGGGGGGGGGGGCTTCTCAGAAGCCTGGTGGAGGGGGACGGCGACACTGCTGAAGGGAAAGGGGAGTCTGCTGAGGAGACGGTTGGCACAGTTAGAACATACTTCTGGGGGCTGAAAGAGAAGTTGCTAGAGAACTGTGAGCATGAAACACTTTCTTCCTCCCAAAGCTCACAAAGAATTTCTTATCTGCATAATTTCACTTGCCCTTTTCTCTTGCTGTGAAGTTACCACAGACGGATGCTGAGTGTCACATTTTAGTGCCATTAAAAGGTAGCCTCAAGTGATTCAGGGAACAAACGGAAAAGTTTCTTAACTATGTCTCTCTGTAAGGATACGCCACATCTCGACGTAACATATAAAAGATATGTGTTAGATCGTTAAGACGATTATAATTAGCAGCTCGTTCACAACAGAACATGCCAGCGGAAACATACTCATGCCAGTACAGAAGAACGAATGGAAAACGCCATTAGGACAGTCTAGACAGAAGACCAAGTCACACATGCGGAAAAGCAATGACTTGGGTCAGACAGAGGGCATTCTGCATTCAGCGCTGGCCCACGCGTCTGTCCCTTCTGTTTTAGCCAAGGGGCTCCTCCCTGTTTCCTGAACATACCCAACCCACGCTCTGAAACGACGGGGAGGGACGGTGGACCAAGTAGAAGGCAAGGCTCTGCACTGGCAGTGCATCAGCCACTGGCCACACCATGGACAGGAGAGCAGCTGGCACACTGCTGCTTGGACCCACGGCCTTGACCAGTAGGTGTTAGCTCAGCGCAGTGCAATGAAGGCGACGCACTGGGCTGTTTGAATGCATGGGATACAGGCTGCGGTTGCTGTGTCACGCACACTGAGGCGAACAAAGATCTCTCAGAAGCGCCTAAAGGCGCATTGCCAGAGGAGAAATGCCCCACTGGAACTTGGCCAGTAATCTCAAGGGCAGTTGGTTCTATATTTCCAGGAAGATGGGAGACACGAGAGTACTTTTACTTGTTCTGATGCGGTGTTGCTTCCACACAAAGCATATAGAGGGATGGGCCAGAAGTTCCGCCTCCCCCCCCTCCCCCCCCCCGGCTCTCAGACAGTCTCATATAAAACCCGACACAGGAGAGTCACACGATCAGAGCAGACGACCTTAGCCACTACTGGGGCAGCACTGTCATACGAAGCAGCAGACACAGCACAGCCATGAGCTCGCCTCTGTATGGTGCCTAGGTCTCTGGTGATGAGAAATCCTTGGCTTTATTAAATGCTTTATCCGTGACTTAACAGTAAAAGAAATATGTACATGCAACCCACCGCCTGCCCACTAGCTTGTCATCTGCTGTGGCATGTATGTTGCCACAATACTGGAGACGATGGCATCAGTAAGGGAAGGACCAGCAGGGGACCCATGAACAAACCAGGAAGAAAGGGCTGGTGAACTACTGTGTTAGGCTGGGTAAACTAAATCCACAGAAAAACCCGTATGTATAAGAAGAGTCTTATATAAAGGGTAAGTGTACGTTCAGAAAGCATCCCAACCCAGTGCTGCCCAAGCGCACAAGTCCAACATTAGCCAATATGGCTGACCACCGATCTACAAAGTCCTCCTCAATCTCACAAAACACATGCAATGACGCCGACTGCAGGAGGAAAGCCAGATCAATGAATGTGTAAGCATCTCAGCGCTGGCAGGGGTCTCCACATGGCTGCTCCAGCACCCAGGGCTGCATCGGGGTAGGTCCATGGGGCTTCTCCTCAGGGATGTCTTGCAGGAAGTGAGCCTTGCCAGCCGAAGCAGGGAACTGGCTACGACAGCTGCACCCTGGTCCAACCATCGCAAAGCAAGAGACCTGAGAACTAGAAAGGCGAGGCTCACCAAGCCATTTAGCTTTCCATCCTTCAATTAGCCCCACATGTGTTTATCAGCCAGATTGGCACAACCTTAACTATCTCCACTACAATTTGTTTTCTGTTAATTGGTCATGGTGTGAATATACACCTGGCGACAGCAGAGCACTGTCGTGTGGATTGGCCCTGCACACTAGTCACAACAGACTCAAGCCTCTGCTCGCCATGAAGGCGGCACGGGACTGACCACTCGGTCCTTGGTTCTACAGGAGACAGATGGATGCCCGTGATGAAAAAACACAACTCCCAATGGCCACAAACACAAAGGATACTAGCCAGCCTGGACTTACAACTCTCCTCACACGGGTGGGGGTGTCAGCAGCACGTGGGAAATGCACAGGGCCCCTGACATGGCGTGCCCACTGGGAACAACCATGCAAAATGCTGCTCAAAAGGGGCGCGTGCTCTTGGTTCCGTTTGCAGAAGCAGAATGCAGAACTGACCTGGCTGTGACCTACAAAGGTGGTCATCAGGAGGGATGGAGGTACGAGGAAAAGAATTATGACGCTCCCCAGGGACGGAGAAGACCAGAGGTGGGGGCTCACGGCGTCCACAACAGGAAGGTTGGTAAAGAATGCTCTTTCAGAAAGGGCAGACACATAGTCTTTTTTTTTTTTGGGGGGGGGGTGGTGGTGGCTTCAAGAGGAAGGACCAGAATCCATGAGTAGAGAAGTCTCACCCAGCATAAGGAAGCCTGAGCTTAGTTTCTAAAAACCCACCCTAGCCAGGAGGCGGTTTTCAGGCCATTGGATGGAGGCTGCCCTAATGAAGAGGCTGTAACTGCAGGCATGTCACCCACCCTTGTACGTGATTCTTTCTAACCTTACTTCTCCGTATAAAAGAACTCTCTCCTCTGCTTGACCTTTGGCGCACCTGTAGCCCTCATGGTCAGTGTTTTCTCTATTGCAATAGCGCGCCCCACCCCCACGGCAATACTCGGTTTTTTCGGGTGAGAGTTTCACTACCACAACCAATGTCAGAACATTAACTTTGTCCCCACCCCCCATGGTTAAATCGCCTTTAAAAAGAGTTGTGTAATCACCTTCAGTTCTAATGCTCACTCCCCTCCCACCTTCATTGCTTACTCCTGAAATCCCCTCACCCCCCACCATCTCCCACCTTGACCCCCATCCCTTCCACAAAGTCTTGCATCAGTTGTTATCTACATGCACCCACTCCTGCGGTGCCTCACAAACTGGGAAACTCAACAGAAAGAGAACAGAACGAAAGGAAGCAGTAGGATAAAATAATAACATAAAGATGAAAATACAAAAAACGAGTAGAAAAAAGGTCCACCATCAAGATTTTAAAAGCCAGGGAAGAAGTTTTTGTCATGGAAAAAGCAAGAGGTCCTTGCACCTAGAACAAATTCAGGTTGGGTCTAGAGCAGTGGTTTTCAACCTGTGAGTCACGACCCCTTGGGGGGTGTGTGTCAAATGACCCTTTCTCAGGGGTTGCCGGATTCATAACAATAGCAAAATCACAGTTATGAAGTAGCAACGAAAATAATTTATGGTTGGGGGGTCACTACCACATGAAGAATTGTATCAAAGGGTCGCGGCACGAGGAAGTTGGAGAACCGCTGGTTGAGAGGGAGGTCAAGTGACCAAATATGCAGCTTGATGCAGCATAGTCAGGATTATAGCGATCGATGTTTGACAGGAAGGCTGTTCCAGACCTTTGCCGGTGGCTAGAGAGGATCTGCCAGCAGCTTCGTCTGACTAGATACTCTGCAGGTGGGTTTCGGGCTCCCACCGTCCTCCATAAACTTCCACAAATTGTTTGTTCACAGTTTTAGCTCGGATCCTTTTCCCTACATCCTATTTGAATTTTATTATTGTCATCTTTGGATCTCACAGCTGGTGTGCTTCTTCCACGTGGACTTAGGTGACTCCTTGCTTAGCTGGCTGCTTGTCTGAATGCAAGCCTTTAAGACCCCAGACACTGTTCCAGTTGATAGCCGGGCACCAGCTTCCTTCTTCACCACACGTTGCTGCCGCACCCGCATCTTTAGTGATTATTTCATGCAGCTGAGTATTGAGCATTGAGAAGGGCCAGGTTATCAGAGCTAGCTCTTCTTGGATTGGGGCTGGAGTTCAGTGGGGGCCCAGAATCCATTGGTTTGTCCCTGGAATAGGCATGACTCAGGTTTACTGTGGTGGCTGTATTGTGAGAAATTCAAAAGCCCTAACACAAGCTACCCCAACAACAGCAACAAACCAACTACCAGACAAACAAACAAAAACAAGAAAAGGCAAGAGAACAGATTGGGTGTTAGGGGAGTGATCTGAAAGTGGGGGAGGAAGTGTTAGGGGAGGGAGAGTGAAAGAAACAGTAGGCTAAAAATTGGGAGGGGTCAGGTACTATTATTTGTTAGGTTAAAGGAAGGTGTGATTAGGTCCCCCGGATTTGCAATGATGGCGGAATGGGTCCTAGTATTTGAAAGAAAAACTGCTTTTAAAATGTAATAATAGTGTCAGTTTCAGGTTTTATGAGGATGGAAGATAAATGGTGATGAGAAGAAAAGAGAAAGTAAAAGACAGGTTAAAAGTGTTATAAGTAATACTTTAGATATTCAGAGTCAAGAAAGGAAACCTAAAGGAAAGGGTAAGAGACGGAAGTGTTAAGAAAGGTAATAGGCATATGGTAGCCCATTAAAAAGGAGGGGGGAAGACATGGGTAGCGGGGGGAACAGGGCACTAACCCACACAGGGAGAGGGTGTTGCTTGTGTCTCCACAGGGAAAGAGGAACCAGACTTTAACCCAGTGCTCCAAGACAAGAACGCAACACACTGACATGAAGCAGGGAACCAACAGAGAGGCCTGAGGGGCTGGCTCCATCATTACCAACTAAGTCGACAGCACCCCCCCCCCCAGAAGAATTCACTTCAGAGGACAGCACTGACGCTTCAGCTCAAGAAGAGGGACTTGTTTGACCAGAGCACACAGGAGGGGGAGAAAGGGGGGGAAAAAGTGAAGCCCATCCTGGCTTACCAAACCCTGAGGACAATGTTTCTGCTCAGAGCAGCAATGCACAGAGATGATCACAGGTCCAGGCTCACCATGGCACACAGCATTCCTCACTGACCCATAGCACCATTGGGGACAACACTAGGGACACATGGCGGGAACTGTGCCCGCCCTGAGCTCATTACGCCGAAGCCAGCCTCAGGGGGCATGCAGCAGAGCAGTGCGGGGAGCAGAGCAATGAAGTCCCGAGGGATAGATGTGGGGCCAGGGTATGGCACCCAGTCAGACTCTACTGGAAAGCACTCGTGAAGGATGTTGTAGCTATTGCTTTACTTTCTGTTGTTGCTTCGTTGTACTCAGTCTTGTGAAGGTACATAGTATGCCTGCCTGTAAGGGATAGGTGGGATAAACAAGCCAGAAGAGAGAACAACAGATGACAGCTCCGGGGGACATGGGAGAGGGGGAGGCAGGGGAAAGAAAGTAGGTGTTAACAAACCCAGGGACAAGGTAACAACAAGTGATCCAAAATCAGTGGCAAGGAGGGTATAAGAGGTCTGGCAGGGCTGGATCAAGGGCAATGTAACTCAGGAATTTCTAAAACCCAAATGAAGGCTGAATATGATAGTGGGACAAGAGAAAAGTACAAAGAAACAGAGGAAAGAACTAGGAGGCAAAGGGTAGTTATAGAGATTTAAATATAGGTATATATAGATGTAAATATATTTATATACAATGAGGGGGAAATACATCGATGTACATATATTTATAGATTTAGTATTCAGAAAACAGATGGACAGTGGGCCCCTGCTCAAGTACTCCCTCAACACAAGTAGACTTTGTTCTAACAATTCGTCAATCTGAGATGCTCACCTTCCTGGCACAATCGCTGAAGACAATGGGTGCACAAGCAAGTGTGGTAAAGAAAACTGATGGTGCCTAGCTACCAAAAGATCCAGCATATGAAGTCTTAAAGGCCTGAAGATAAACAAGCATCCACCTAGCTGAGAAACAACAAAACCTACATGGAAGAAGCACACCAGCCTGTCCCAACTCAATCACTGAGGACAAAGTGGGTGCATAAGCAAAAGTGGTGAAGAAAGCTGATGGTGCCTGGCTATTAAATGATATAGCATCTGGGGTCTTAAAGGCTTAAAGATAAACAAGTAGCCATCTAACTAAGATACAACAAAGCTCACATGGAAGGAACACACCAGTCTACCCAGACACTATCACTGAAGACAAAGCAGATGCGGTGAAGAAAGCTGATGGTGCCCCGCTGTCAAAAGATATAGAATCTGGGGACCTATAGTCTGGAAGATAAACAAGGGGCCACCTAACTGAGAAACAACAAAACCCACATGGAAGAAGCACACCATGCATCGAAGGAATTAGGTATCAGGCATCAAAGACACACACACAAAAAATCATAGCATTGTGAATGAGGGGGAGTGCGGAGTAGGGACCCAGGGCCCATCTGTGGGAAATTGGACATCCCCTTGCAGAAGGGCTGTGGGGAGGATGTGACAAACCAGTCTCAGGGTGTAGTGTAGCAATGATGAAATATATAATTTTCCTCTAGTTCTTGAATGCTTCCTCCCCCACTATCAAGATTCCAATTCTACCTTACAAATCCAGCTGGACCAGAGGATGTACACTGGCCCAGATAGGAACTAGAAATACAGGGAATCCAGGACAGATGAACCCCTCAGGACCAGTGGTGAGAGTGGTGATACTGGGAGGGTGGAGGGAAGGAGAGGGAGAAAGTGGGAACAGATTACAAGGATCTACATATAACCACCTCCCTGGGAGACAGATAGTGGAGAAGTGGGTGAAGGGAGATGTCAGATGGTGTAAGATATGACAAAATAATAATAATTTATAAAATAGCAAGGGTTCATGGGGGAGGGGAGCGGAGAGGGAGGGGAAAATGAGGAGCTGATACCAAGGGCTCAAGTAGAAAGCAAATGTCTTGAGAATGATGATGGCAACATATGCACAAATGTGTTTGATACAATGGATGGATGTACAGATTATAAGAGTTGTGCAAGCCCCCAATAAAATGATTTTTAAAAAAAGAATGGTAATAGGAAAAACAATAGTAGAGTAAGACGCAGGGAGCTGCTAATATATGCTTGTTTGGGTTCCAAGGAGCTTTGTCTCTGGTGGAGTGCCAGCTTCAGGGTGGATGGTGTATTAAGTGACTGGAAAATGAGCAAATTAAATTGGAAGGAAAAAGTAAAACAGTGTGTGTGTATACCCCGCCATCCTGACGTATACCTACACGGGGGGAAGTCCTGGTTGCCCCACTATTGGGGAGCCCTGGCTGTGGGGTCTCCATTGGGGGGGTGGTCTTCTAATCTGGGTGGAGAGCCAAAGCAATTTATATTTTATTCATCCTGGCCCCTTAGTATTATAACCCTGTTGAACCGCTGCACCTCCCCCACGAGCTTCTCCAATCAAAGATGCGGGAATCTGCCCTCGAGCGGCCAGGTGCCACAGGAGATGCCCAAAGGGATTCTAATTGGCCACCTCTGCTGCTCTCTAAGGTTCGTAAATTTGTGCCTACTTATGTTTATGCTAAAATCCTGTGGTCTAGAAGTGATCTTTGTGCTGTCCTCTGCAGAGTCCCTGCTGTGTGTGCTCCTGGGTCCCTTATCTTGCCAGGATCCTTCCAACACTTTACTCCTCCTGTTACTAGCGACTACTGGTCCCACAGCATGTTCTGTCAGTTCAGCCTCGGTGGTGAGAGCTAACTGAAATCAGTCAGCACTTCCATGGTAATGCCACTTGTCTGCACTTCAACACCTACAGAATCACAACATCTGCAGGTTCCAGGCAGAGAACTGCTCCCCAGGCTCTCTGAGACTGTTGATCTTTACGGGGGGGGGGGGGAGGGGGGGCGGGGGAGACAGTTTCAACGTTCTCCTGCTGAGGGACTGGTGAGTGTGAACCACCAGTTGTCAGCCAACCATCCTGCCTCCAGGAGAGCCAGGTCCCCTGGCAGAAGCTCTGGCCCTGTCCCCCTCCGCACCCAAGATGGATGGTCCCATTGCTGGAAAGATCCCCCTGCTACGCAGCACCTTCATCAACACCGGTGACTGTCCTCTCAGTCATGCCGCCTCCCAGATGGCCACCCTCCACGCCAAACCAAGACCAGCCGTGGCCTCCATGTCCTCTTGACTTTTTAAAATCAGTAGAAGTCCTGACATCATATTTACTATCATCTGGCTCTACGTCAGGGCCACCATGCTGCAGTTTCCGGGGAGGGGCACAGGTGTAGGGAGAGTTGAGAGAGAGAGACAGACAGACAGACAGACAGACATAACAAGGCAAAGGGCTCTGCACTGCAGCCAGCAGGTGATGGTAAGAAAATGCTGCATCTCTCTCTTTTCCTGTTTCCCTTGACTTCTGTGAAACTATCTATCAGCAATTCTCCGTACTGGCCAGTGGAGAGAGTAGCCAGCTTTTCCTGTTGTTATGGAAACGGTGGCACGCTGAGAGGTGCCCCTTCCCTTTAAAGCGAAACCCCCAAACCCATGATTCAATAAGAATCATGAGCAAGCATCGTTCTCTCTATTCCAGACAAGAGGGGCCAGACTGGCAACAGGGAGGTAAAACTCTGACTTCGCCAGCTGGCTTGGAAGAAAGAAATCCACTCCAAATTCCTGTAACAGGCTCAGATCCCTGCGGCATGATAACCAGATTCGGAGAGGCTTCACCACTAAATCCACCAACGCGGCTCACCATGACGCGTATATTTTCACAGGGCGACAACTGTGTTTCCTGGGTCTTCATCTCTCCAGGCCTGGCACCCAACAGGGGCTAGCTGACTGCTCACCGATGGACCCACAGAGGGATCAGAAAGTGTGACTGCCCTACCTGGAAGACCATTCTCCCAGCCTTAAGGACTCTCTGTAGCCAGCGCCCTGCGCCCCAGGCTCGCTGCACACACCCCCTCCCCCACAGAGACGGAAAGGTCTCAGAGGGCAACCATGCTGCCCGGTCCAGACGTGAGGCCAGAATAAGCTCTCGGGTTCATCTGCGGCGGCAGCCCCCTGTACTGCCAGGCTCCCGGTCAGCACTGCCTCACACTGCAGGGACCTGCTCCACGACCCTCTTACCCAACCCACCCACCACCACCACCTCCACCAATGTGGACCTGGGACGGGCTTCTTTGTCATCACAGACAAACAAACAAACAAACAAACAAACCCCGAGGTCAGCGCGGCCTGTTTTTACATGTCTAGTCCTCCAGGATCAAGCGCTGGAAAGGTCTAGGGACGCACAGGTATCGGACTTTGTGACAGGAGCGACAGGGTGGAAGCCCTTTAAGAAGAAATTGGGTAGAAAATAAAGATGCTGATCTAGAGTAAATAACAAAGGTTTGTATAAAAACATCTGAAGGACAAAGTGCTTGTCCACACAGAGGTTGAACACAGGCGCTCCTGGGCCCCGAGGCAGGAAGTGCGACACGGGTGGCAAAGGGGACCCTCTCAGAGACTCCTGTCTGGAGAAGCGGGGAGGGCGCTGCCGGGGAGGCTCCTGTGGCCTCTCGCTCCTGACAGTGAAGTCCTCAAACACGGTCCTCGGTTGTCGGTCAACAGAGAATCCATCTCTGGCTCCAACCACCGATGACTGCTCCTTTGTGTTTCCTACGCGTCCCTTTGGCAGCCGCTCTGTGCAGACGCTGCGGGGCGCCCGTCTGTGCAGGCAGCGCGGGGAAAGGGATTGCGTGCAAGGACAGGAACCAGGATGCACAGAGACATGTACGGGGCGGGGGGGGGGGCGCTTCAGAAAAGGAATCGAAATAGAATGGAATCTTCCCACGGACTATGTGACGTCTCCCCTGCACCCCCCGGTATGTATGCATGCAGGCAAGCGGGAGAAAACATTGTCAGCTAGGGAAGTAACAATTGGGCGCTGAATGTACCTTCACATAATCCTCAATATAGGAACTGACTGTGCTGGAGAAGATGAGCCTGGAGGGCAAAGCTGTTCCCTTCGTTCTTTCGGTTTATCCCACTTCCCATTCGTTCACAGCCACCAGGACCTAGGGGCTCGTTGGCGTTGCCCTCTCATTCATTCAGCAACCACTGCGGTACCTCCTGTGTGTGAGCGACACTTTGGGGTCCGACTGGGGGCTCACACACCGCCACAGAGTCCATTTTGACTCACGGCCACTGGACAGAGGGGCACTGCCCGTGAGGAAGCCCAATCTACTCAGTTTAAATCTTCTGTGTGCCCTTAATCACTTGAAAGCATATAGCTTAACAGGCTCTCAGTCTTGACGGGAGCAGAAAGCCTGTCTTTCTCCCGAGGAGGGGCTGGCTGATTTGAACTGCTGACTCTTTGGCTAGCAGCCCAGTGCTTAACCCAGTACGCCACCAAGAGGCAGTTTCCACCCCGTCTGGTAGGTGTGTGGTAGGGCCTGTTCAGAGGGGTCTGGAAGCACAAAGAAGAAAGGACACCGACCTCAGACTTGCGGGCCCTGGGGGAAACCAGCTACGTTCTGGGTCAGTCTCACCTCCTGACTCCATGACACCGCGCACGCTTAGACCTTTCTCTTGCCTGGGAAGTTGTCTTAGTCCACGTGCCTCTAAATCTCACATTTGATGGAAACCCTTATTCTCAGGACGAAGAAGCAAACTTCACAAACTGGGGCCTTTGGGTTCTGCACCTCCATCACCTTTCACCAGGCTTCCAGGTGAACCATGGTGGACCGAGACTAGGTCCAGCTAGCTCTCCTCTGGAAGCCTTCTCTGAGCGCCTGGCCTGGGGCGCACGGTGCATGTTAGGAGGGACACCTAAGAAAGACTTGTGCTGCTAGGAGGAGACGAGCCAGTCAGGGTGCAGTACAGCCCCGATGAAACGACTTTCCTTTCGCTCTTTAATGCTTCTCCACCCCACCCCACAACTATTATGACCCCAATTCCACCTTACAAATCCAGCTAGACCAGAGCATGCACACGGGTTCAGATAATAGCTGGAAACACAGGGAATTCAGGACAGATAAATCCCTCCAGTCCAATATGAGTAGCAATACCAGGAGGGTAAGGGGAAGATGAGGGGAGACAGGGGACCCAATCACCACGATCTACATTTAACCCCCTCCTTGGGGGACGGACAGCATAAAAGTGGATGAAGGGACACATCGGTCAGTGTAAGACATGAAAAAAATATAAATTATCAAGGGTTCTTGAGGGAGGGAAGGTGGAGGAACGAGGAAGGGGCAAAAAATGAGCTGATACCAAGGGTTCAAGTAGAAAGAAAATGTTTTGAGAATGATGATGGCAACAAATGTACAAAAGTGCTTGGCATAATGGATGCATGTATGGATTGTGATAATAACTGTATAAGTCCCCAATAAAATAATTTTTTTTTAAAATTAAAGAAAGGAAACACTAAAAAAGATATAATTAAGCCACAAAAATCTTTATAGTAAAAGAAAGAAAGAGTTGTGCTGATCAAATGAGCTCCCAAGTTGGGGCTGGTTGGCTGACGCCAACTCCCTACTAACACACGCACAGGATGATCGGCATGGGCCAGTCCTCTTCAGCTCACTACATGTCAGAAATGATTTTACTGGTGAAACAAACTGCTTCATCACTTGCATGGTGAATACCAGAAACGGGCCTCCTCACTGATAAAATAAACAGTATGTGGGCTGGACCCCTAAAATGACAGAGCTGGCCATTACCAAGTTCGCGAAGCCAGACGCATGAGCCTGTTTCCAAATGTCTATCTGTCTGCCTGTCTGTATGGCAGAAGTTTCTTTCAGTACAGCCTGGCTGTGGGGGAGCAGCAAGCCACCCCCAGGCTGCTTCACTGGCCTGTGACCATACAGAAGGCAACTGGTGCATTCCATGACACCGTCATCTCCAAGGGGAGGGAAGGCGCGCGCCCATCACCCTGCACCGCGCATGGCAGGCATTTGACAATGTGCCTGCCTCCTTTGTCCACCAAACGCTCGGGTCCTTCAGAAAAAGGACTGCTTTTTCCATCTCTAGTCCACTGCTCAGCTCACACCGAGGACAAAGACATTTCTGCCGAATGAAAACACGACACACAAGGAGTGTGACTGAGGGAAAGGATATCCGATCCGGAGCTGGCAGACCTGCATTTTGATATGGTGCCCAGAACAGCCGAGGCCGTACCGGTCAGCAAGGTCCGAGCATCTACTGCGTGCCAAGCACCTCGCTGAACTGTCCAGAGGACTCTGAGAGCTGGCATTACCATTTCAGAGGAGGACACGGAAAGGCTGCCTCAGTCAAGGTCACCCAGACAAATAAGGGCGAGACCCCAAGATGGTCAAACCCTGTTTGGAGTCTGGTGGGCAGTGGTTATGTGGGGGCCGTTCCCCAGGAGAAAGACAAGGTCTCCTACCCCTGCCGAGAGTGACAGTTTCAGAAATCCACAGGGGCAGGTCTACTCTGTCCTACAGGGTCACCGCCACAGGCAGAATCAGTACATGGGCAGTGAGTTTGGAGTTTTGGTTTCTAGAAATGTCCACGCGGTTAACATAGGAAACATCGGCAAAAAGAAAACCCCAAAACTATTCTCCGGTGGAGTCTCATCTCGTTTGTTCACAGGCTCAGGTGGCTCCCATGTGACGGTGCTGAGCAGAGACAGCAGCACCTCCGGCTGGCCGGCGAGCCTAGCAGGGGCTCAGGTGTGCGTGTGCAGCCTGCGACGCGGCCTCTCCAACCACCTATGCTCTTCCTCCGGGGGCCCTGAAGGGAAGGGGAAGAGACCCATTGCTGGTAGGTTGCTTTGAAGGTACAACCTGCTGTGAGCTAACAGAGGCAGCAAGTTGCTATTTTTGTTCTATGATCCTTTGCTGACATGGATGCTGGCTGAAATTGCTTTTTAAAAAAAAAAAAAAAAAGGCAAGGAAAGAAAACACCCTACATCTGTGGACACTTCAACTCTCCGAGAAAGAGCTGTGGAAAACGAACGCCCGGCACAAATGTCCATCTGTTGGCCATGTTTCAGCTGCGCCGCTGCAGCTGGATAAGGAACAGGGCGTTGGTGGTTCTCATGACATCATCTTCGCTGTGCCACAAGTTTGCAGGAGGACTGAAGGGGCAGAATCGAGCATTCCACTCAGCCTGTACTTATGTGGTACGTGCTGAGAGGGAGTACCTCAGGCTAGTACTGTTCAGACACAGCTAACCCGAAGGGGCAGCAGGAGCCACATTCTTAAGCAACCCCACCTCAGAATCCCTCCCATCTGCTATCATCCACTGCTAACAGGATGCTATGCCTGGTCCTGAGTAACACCTGAAATTCCCAGGGCAGGGGAATTATCAACCCTGCTTAAGCAGCTACATCCTAGAGGGCACAAAGGAGCACAAGCTGGCTGGAGCAGCTTATCACGTACAGCATTAATGCCCCAACCAATGCTTTTAGTTTTGTTAAGGAGGGAGAGGAGGTGGGATAATGGAAGCAAGGCAGAGTAAAAGGCAGGCCAGGAGTGGGCTGCCTTCACAAAGTCAGAGGAAAAACACAAAGCTGCCACAGACAAAAAAATCTAAACAAAAAACACCTGCCTCTTGACACCCTCATCTAATAGCCAGTGGAGGCGGCAGCTGCCTGAGGGAGCTCAGCTGGGACGCACTGCTCTGTTGTTGAGGTGGCATCCAACTGGTTCTGACAAGCAGTGACCCGTTATGACATGCACCAGAATGAAACGCCACCCAGTCCCGCACCACACGCGCAGTCGTCACTGAGACTGAGCACACTGGGGTAGCCACTGTGCCAATCCGCCTCCCGACCCGTCTCCGGGGACCGGTCCCTCCTGATGACATGCCCAAAGCACATGACCTGAAATCTCGCCATCCTTGCTTCCAAGGACCATTTCCTGCTATCCAAGGCAGATTTGTGCTTTTTGTTTATTTTTAGCAGCCCACGGTATGTTCAGTATTCTTTGCCAATGCCATAATTCAAAAGCCTCAATTCTTCCTGGTCTTCTTTATTTACTGCCCAGCTTTTGTATGAATACAAAAGAATTGAAAATACCGAGGCTTGGGTCCAAACCAAAACAGCACCCCCACTGACACTGAATCAATTCTGACTCAGTTCGAGCCGGCTCCTACCCACAGCGACCTCCTAACAGCAGAAAGCAGCGCCGGGCCGTCCTCACAATGGTTCCTGCACCCGAGTCCACCGCTGCAGCCAGTGCATCCATCCATCTTGTTGAGGGCCTTCCTCCTTCTGCGGCCCCTCCACTTTACCAAGCATGGTGCCCTTCTCCAGGGCCTGATCTCTCCTGACCAGGCCACAGTCTGTGAGACGAAGCCTTGCCATCCTTGCCTCTCAGCCTCGGGGGTACTCTGGCCACACTTGTTCCAATATAGACCAAGTTTCCCTCTTAGCAGTCCAAATCTCTGGCCCACAGTGACCCTGTACAGGGTTTTCAAGGCTGCACATCTTCCTGGGGGCAGTCAGTCTCAGCTTCCTCCCACAGGGGGGTTTGATGCAGACTTGCAGTGATCAACCCAAGCTTAACCCGCTCACCACCAGTGCGTCGTGCAGCCTGGGCCAGGGACACCTTAATCCTGAAAGCGACACCTTTCCCTTTTAACACTTTAAAGAGGTCTTGCGCAGCAGACTCGCACAGTGTAAAACACAGTTTAACTTTTTCAACTGCTGCTTCCACAGGCATTGATGCCAAAGGAAATTCCTGACAACTTCAACATCTTCTCTGATGATCGTGGTGTTACTTATTGGCCGAGTTGGGAAGCTCTGCTTTCTTTATGTTGAGGTTGAACACACACTAGCTTTGCTCTTCATCAATAAGTGCTCCGTGGGCTTGCTTTCAAGTTCTCAAGGGGGTGCTCCCCGCATGATGTCACACTGCAGGTTGCTACGTTGCATTACTGCACACGGATCATGAGTCATGCTCCAATCCTGACGTCAGCTTCTCCATAGATTTCAGCTTCTTGGGTTATTTTTTCTGCATACAGTCTGAACAGTCGGGTGAAAGGATACAACTCTGACACACATCTCAAACCATGTAGTATTCCCCTGCTAAAACGACTGCCTTTTGTTCTATATGAAGCAGTGATTCTTAACCTGTGGGTCGCGACCCCTTTGGGGAGGGTGAAAGACCCTTTCACAGGGATCACCATTCATAACAGTAGCAAAATGACAGTGATGAAGGAGCAACGAGAATAATGTTATGGTTGGGGGTCACCGCCACATGAGGAACTGTAATCAAGGGCGGCGGCATTGGGAAGGCTGGGACCCACTGCTGTACAGGCTCTGCACGAGCATTTTTCACAGTGTTCCCCACAGTTGGTTGTGACCCACAGAGCTGAAGGCCTTTGCAGCGCCAAGCAAACACTGGCAAACACCTGTGTGACATTCTTTACTTTAAGCAATGGTATCCGGGGTTCCACGTGCTCTTCTGCATCCAGCTTGAATTTCTGCAGTTCCCTGTTGATGTACTGCTGCAATCAGTTAAAAATCATCTCAAGCAAAATTTTACTTGCATGTGCGATTAATAATTTCTATATTTTCTATGTTCTTTGGATCACCTTTCTTTGGAATGGGCACAAACATGGATCGTTAACGGTAAGTTGGCCAGGCAGCTGCCTTCCAAATATTTTGCCACAGAAGAGTGAGTGCTTCCAGCATTACCGTATATACTAGAGTATAAGCCGATCTGAATAAGAGCCAAGACACCTCATTTTACCACAAAAACTGCATTAAAAATGTGCTGGAAAACTCGGCTTATACTCAAGTATATATGGTGTATGCTGATGGTATATGAATCAAGGAAAATTATAAGTTGCAAACAATGAATGGGAATGAAGTAAGATCAGTATCATAGGCATTAGTGAGCTGAAATGAGCAGGTATTGGCCATTCTGAATTAGATCATCCTGTGGTCTACTATGGCAGGAATAACAGATTCTCTGTCTAAAAAGACCACTGAAACACCTGCCCTGAAGTGCAACACTGTCAGTGATACCATAGTACCCTAAGGGAAGACCGTTTCACTCGGCAATTATTCAAATGCATACCCTCACCAGGATGCTAATACTATCAGTGGGTCACACTGCCACATTTCAGCTAGAGTTCCGTTAACTCCTGGGGTCTGTTTTCGCTAATGGCTTCCATGCAGCTCAGATTTCTTCTTCCAGGACCCAGTTCTTGACGACGTCTCTCTCCCAGAACTTGAATGCCACCACACTCTTTAGGTACCGTGACTTGGTGTGTTCCTTCCATCTGCTCTGGATGCTGCCTGTGTTGTTTCTTTCTTTTATTTGCCCAAATAACCCTTCAATATGTCACTTTGGGTCCTGAGTTTTTCCTCAAGTTCTTCGTGCTCGCAAATGCCAACCGTGCCCTTCTCTCTTGATGTTCTAATTCTAGGTCTTTGTGCATGTCAAGATATACTGGCACATTTCATTGTAATATTCCACGTGTGTCTGCTTGAGCTGTCTTTTGAAATTTCCTATTCAGCTCCTTCACGTCATCACCACTCCTGCCATGTTTCCAACTGCTGACCCTTCTGCTTTGTTTGGGATGTTCACATTCTAATCACAACAATGCATAATAACTAATGCACCGGGCATGTCTGACCAGCTCTAGGCTACAGAACCTGGTAGAAATCTTCGGTTTCTTCATGTTTGGCACTGCTGGTTAGTGTATAAACTCGAGTCATTGCAAAGTTAAGTGGCCGTCCCTGTAGGATAGGGTACTATGGGATCACTGACAGGGTTGCACTTCCAGGCCGATCTTTCCATGTTCTTTTTGGACAAAGAATCTGTTGTTCCACATGATAATCTACTTAAAAATGGCCTATACCTGTTCATTTCAGCTCACGAATGCCAATGATACTGATCTTACATCATTCCCATTCACTCTTGGCAACTTTTCCTCGAGTCAGACTCCATACATGTACATTAGTGGATGGTTGCAGCTGTTTCTTCTCCTCTGGAATCCCATCAGTAAATGAAGGAGGCCCGAAGCTTTGCTCCGCCTCCATCGTTAAGGCTGACTGGACTTTGGGGAGTGAGCTCCTCCCCAGCTGTACTTTGTGGGCCCTCAATGGGGGAGAGGGGTGTTCCTCTCCCAACATTCAATCAGAAAGCGCTCGACTGCTATGCACAAGGTTTGCAGTGGTTTGGCTTTTAAAGAAGTCTATGGTCAGGTCCTTCTTCCTCATTTGTCTTAGTCTGGAAGGTCTACTGAAAACTGTCCATGAGTGGCCCCGCTGGTACTTGAAAGACCAGCGGCCTGGCTTCTAGTAACACGGCACACACAAGCCACCGCAGCACGACAAACTGATACATGGCTCTGCTGCAGCCTGGCATTTTTGAATAAAGGGTGTAAAGGTCTGTGTGTTCGGAGATGGGGGTAGGGGGTTCCCCTAGCTGCGCTGACTTAAGGGGGTTACAGGCGCCACTGAGTTTTTCTGTAGAGCATTCAATTACCCTGGTCCTTACCTGCAACCTGGTGGGTCTCAACGGAGGTGGAGATGGGGTGGTTACAAACACACGCGCACGCACGATAAAAAAAATACAAAGTATAAAAAAGAAAGCATCACCGGCACTATGCAAATAAACATATCAATTGTGTATAATCCATCCTATAGTTTTTCCTCATGAGAGCAAAACAAAGCAGAAAGCCCAAAGGGCCTCTTGTAAGCACATCCGTATACACAGCAACCTGCGCTCTCACAGGCTCGGGCTCCATGCTCTCGCTTCTCGGGGAGAGTCTAGGAGTCCTGTAGACATGCTATGAAGGCATGTAACTAGAAAGAAACTTTGAGGGCATTTAGATGTTTAAAACACATTCTCATCGTAAGAAAGTTGCTCCGGAGAGGAGAATTGGTTTTGTGCCTTTAAAACTCACTGACCTTGGCAACAGGCTCCCCTTTGGATGGCTGGTAGGATGGAGACATTTTTACCTGGAAAAAAGGCAAACATTTTAATGCACGTTCACAGCCTAGCTTTATTTGACCCACACTTAAGATAATGCAGCTGACATGGATGTACCTGAGATAAAAGAGCCATTTTCAGAGGGAGAATGGATTTGTGTTAAGTCCCCTCAACATTTTTCTGGACATCGAAGTCAAAAGTTAGTCAAGTTAAAAATATAATTAGGGTAGAAAAGTGGAACAGATGGTTCAGAACAGTCTTAGCCAAATGAACAGGAACGAACTAGACACAACTCTTTGTTAGCAATGCAATCAGCAACAGGCAGTTGCACAGGGTCCCTCAAAGGGTCTACTGGGCTCCCTCCTTCAAGCAAGGCAAAGCCTCATCACAATGGTGAAGGATTTAGAAACAGTTACCAGTCAAACCAAAATAAAAGGCTGATGATAGGAGAACTACTGTCAAATAGCTGAAGGGAAAAAAGTAGAGATAAACGAACAAGACCCAACTCCACCCTGCCTACAAGGAGCACGCTGAAAATGTAAAGGCTCAGGTCCGTTAACAGCAGGGGATGGGATAGACGTGTCATGGTGTCATTAATTTCAAAGAATATTTTCAGTGATCAAGAAAGTCATTTCATCATCATAATACATGGATCAATTCATCAAGAAGATATAAGAACCTTAAATATCTAAGCATCTAATAGCTTCAGAAACTGGTAGGACCACAAGGAGTAATAGATTTCATAGTCAGAAATGTCCCTATATATCTCTGTATAAATGAGGGAAACAAGTAATCAGATAAGTAGAAATGATTTAGAAACTTGACCAACACACTCAACTAACTTGATCAAACAGACACTGATAGAACAAAAGCGAAATATGTATATATATTTAAAGTCTACATGGACCATTTACCAAGACACATCATTTTCTGGCAATAAAATAATTCTCAATAATTATAAAATTATTCAAGTCATACAACATATGCTTTCAGACCATAAGAGAAAAAAATTAGAAATCAGTAACAGAAATATATCTCTGTTAAAATTCTGAAGCCATTGGGCAGTGTTAAGATATGACAAAGTAGTAATAATTTATAATTTTACCAAGGGGTCATGAGGGAGTGGGGCGTGGGGAAGGAGGGGAAAAATGAGGAGCTCAAGCAGAAGGCAAATGCTTTGAGAATGATGAGGGCAACAAATGTACAAATGTGCTTGACACAATGGATGTGTGTATGGATTGTGATAAGAGTTGTACGAGCCTCTAATAAAATGATTAAAAAACAAAACAAACAAAAAATCCTTTGAAGCAGTTAGGAATTAAGTAGCATGCTTCTAAATAGCTTATGGATTAAAGAAGAAATCAAAAGGAAATTAAAAAGTCTCTTGATGTACATAAAAATGCAAATAGCAAATCTGCGTGAAGCTGCTGAAGCAGACACAAAGGAACATCTACAGCAAGAATGCCCTGCATGAGACATGAAGACGTGTCTCAAAGAAACTAGAAAAAGGAAAGGAAGTGAAGCTGAACGAAGTAGAAGAAAAGAAATAATAAAGGTCATGGTGAACATTAATTAAATAGAAAGGCAATAGAGAAAATCAAGGAACCCAAGTCTAATTCTTTAAGAGGATTAGAACTGATAAATCAGATGGACTTATTAGGAAAAAGAGAAACAAAATCAAGACAAGAGGGAGCATATCAGTATAGGTTCTAGAGAGATAAGATATATAAGTACCACATATAAGGGAATATTATGAACAATTTCGTAAGTAAAAATTTGACAAAGTGGAAATTAAATCCTGCAAAGATAGCAACCACCATAGTTTATTCAAGAAGAAACAGATCATCTGACTACTCCTATATCTCTTAAAGAAACATAATTTGTACTGCATATATTTGATAAAGGACGATGCCCAGAATATGCAAAGAACTCTTAAAACTTCAAGAAATAAAAACCCAATTAAAACAGACAAAAGATTTTTAATAGATACTTCACCAAAAAACTATCTTACCCTGATAAGTACATGCATGTCAACGGAACCAGTCGTTCCTTTCCAAGGCTACTCAAGAGAAACACAAGCCTAGGTCCACACAAAGACTGGTCAGGAGACCTTTAGAGCAGTTTTATCTGTAATAGTCAGAACTCAATTGCTTATCCATTAGAAATGATAAACAATATCACTTATGAATGTAGCCTCAACATAACAGTTATTGATTCATAGCCAAGTAGAGTTTATCCCAGGAATGCAATTTGGTTTAATATTCAAGGAATCAATTAATGTACAACATTAAGAGAACAAAGAGAAAACCTGCATGACCACCTAAAATAGTAAAAACCTGTCCAAACTCGAGTCACGAGAAAACTCTCTGCAAATAGCTCTATTATAACATCACCGTGATGATGTGTCTGCTCTGAGATAGTTTCAGAAACTTTTCAGCAGAGCAAACAGTTCTAGTCTCAGAAATTGACTTACTATAACCTACCTGGATACCTAAGTGTACCCAGAAACTAGTATATAAAACCAGGATGATCAACTTATGAGCTTACAAAGGCAAATATAACTCATGGTGATGGGTTATACCATCATTTGCGGAAGAGGCCTGCCCCCAAATGCGAAGAAACATCCCTTATTAATTAGATCAGAATGTACAAAGTATGAGCCTAGGAAAACTGGAAGCCATCAACAATGCAAGGGGACTCATAAAGATCGCCATCATGGGCGTTGGTGAATTTACATGGAGTGGCAATGGTCATTTTGAATCAGACAATCATATGGTTGACTGTGCTGGGAACGACAAGTTCAAGAGGAATGGCGTCTCATTCATCCTGTAAAAGAGCGTTTCAAGGTCTAGCTTAAAGTACAATGCAGTCTGTGAAAAGATAAGATCGACAAGTCTCCAAGGAGGGTAGTGAAAGTGACGATGGTTTACTTTTACACACGAACCACTGAAGCCAACGATGAAGAAATTGAAGGATTCTACCAACTTCTTCAGTCTGATTGATCAAACTTACAATCAAAATGTATTGATTGCAATTACTGGCAATTTGAAAGCAAAAGTTGGAAATGAAGAGGAAGGATCAATAAGGGAAAATGTAACCTTGGTGATAGAAATGAAGCTGGAGATCACATGATAAAATGTCGCAAGACTAATAACTTCTGTATTGCAAATACTTTTTCCTATTATTACTTTTTGCAAATACCTCTTACCAACAATGTACATGGTGACTATATATGTGGATCTCACCAGATGGAATACACAGGAATCAAATTGACTGTGCATTTGTGACAAAGAGACGGTGGAGAAGATCAATACAAGGCCAGGGGCTGACCGTGGAAGAGATCCTCAATTGTTTATGTGTAGAGTAAGACTGAAGAGGAGGAAAATGAAATTAACAGTTCATCTCAACAACAGATTGGGCACACTGACACTAATGACTGGAAGCCAGGATGAGCTGTGGGACGACATCAAGGTCATACAGAAAGCAAAAAGGTCATTAAATGAATAAATATGAATGATGACCATGAATAAATAAAATAACAAAATGGACGTCAGAAGACACTCTGAAAATTGCTCTTGAACACAGAGACGCTAAAGTGATTGGAATAAATGATGAAGCAAAAGAGCTGAAAAGATAATGTCACAGGGAAGCTTGAGGAGGCAAAGATCGATATAATGAAATGTACAATACCTAGAGTTATAAAACCCAAAGGAACGGACATGCATGGCATTTCTCAAGCTGAAAGAACTGAAGAAACACGCAAGAGTTGTAGCATTGGAGGATTCTATGGGGAAAGTATTGAACGATTCAGACACCATCAAAAGGAGATGGAAAGAATACATGAGTAACTATGCCAAAAAGAACTCGTTGATGTTCCACCTTTCCAAATGTAGTATATAGAAGAAATCCAAGGAACACTGAAAGAATTAGTGTAAAAAGCAAACAAAAAACAGGCTCTAGGAATTGATGGAATACCAATGGAAATGTTTCAAAAAAAACTAATGTTTCGCTGGAAGCACTCACTAGTCTATGACAACAAAAATGGAAGACAGTTACCTGGCCAACTGACTGGAAGAGACCTAAATATGTGCCCGTTCCAAAAAAGTGACCCACCAGAATGCAGTAATTATTAAATAATTCCATTAATATCACACGTAAAATTTTGCTGAAGATAATTTTTAAAGTGTTTGCAGCAGTAAGTACATTGACAAGGAGCTGCCAGAAATTCAAGCTGGCTTCAGAAGAGGCGTGGACCCAGGGAGAGCATTGCTTACATGAGACGGAACTTGGCTGAAAGTCAAGAATCTCAAAATGATGCTTACCTGGGTTTTATGGACTATGCAAAGGCATTTGACTGTGTGGGCCATAACAAACCATGGGTAGCCTTGAGAAGAATGGGAATTCCACAAGACTCCATTGTGCTCATTTGGAAAATGTACATAGAACAAGAAAGAGGCCGTCATTCGAAGAGAACAAAGGAATACAGAATGGTTTGCAACCGGGACACACGTGCACCAGAGATGTTTACTTTCACCACACGGAGTGTTCAATCCCTATGCCAGGCAAGTAATCCAAGAAGCTGGACTGTGTGACAGGGAACATGCCATACAGGTTGGAGAAAGGTTCATTAACCACATACAGATGAGAGCCCTGGAGGCGTAGTGATTACGCACACTGGGCTGCTGACTGCAAAATCAGGAGTTTGAAACCGCAGTGGGTCCCATGGAAATGTATAGGCTTTCTACTCCAATCAAGGCCTAGTCTTGGAAACTCACAGTAATAGTTCTACCCTGTCCGACAGGGTCACTGTGAGTGGACACTGACTGGAAGGCAGTGGGCTTGGCTTTTGTTCTTGGTAATATCCAGATGATGCACGCTCGCTCGCTGAAAGCCAAGAGGATTTGAAGCATTTACTGGAGAAGATCAACGAACACGGCCTTCAGGATGGATTGCAACTCAAACTAAATAACAAACCTTACCAACGGACCCATCGACAGCATCCTGATAAATGAATGAAGTTGTCGGGAATGTTATTTTACTTGGATTCGCAGTAAATGCTCATGGAAGCAACAGTCATGACATTCGCTGATCAATCACAATGGGCAAATATGCGGCACGGGACCAATTTAAAGTGTTGAAGAGCTGGGATGTCACTTGGACGACATACCCAAGTCCCGGCATTTTCAATCGCCTCATCTGCATGCGAACACATACATGAATGAATAAAAAAGCACATGAATGGGAAAGGCTGCGGAAGAATGGATGCATTTGAATTTTAGTGCCGTGAAGAACATTCAAAGTACTATTTGCCTCAGGTGCTTCCAGCCTGTTTTCGGAAGGGACTGGTTCTTGGGTCGGGCATCGGGCGTGGTAGGGTCGAGGGCCAGCGTGAAAGAGGAAGACCTTCAGTGAGTTGACCCAGTGGCTGCCACAAGGGACGCAAGCATGAGAACAATCAGGGGGATGCTCCCTGACAGGGCAGTGTTTCATTCTGCTGGACGCAGGGCGGGTGTGCGCTGGAATGGACTGGAGGACGTCCACACCAAACACCAGGGAATAGTAGTTCAAAGGGGACTGGACACTATTTGAGTAGAATAATGTAGAAAAGGTATAAGGATGGGATAAGCTACTGGATTCAAGATCTCCGGCCTCTTACAACTCACACTCTGAAAGGCTACAGTCCAGGTGAGGAAGCTATTTCCTTGCGGCATCAAGCTACTCAGGTAGGACAGCACTGCAGGCTTTCTGGCCTCTTCCCCTGTGCCTTGAAGAATACTGTAGAAAACATACCTCAGCTCACACATCAAAACCGCTGGCTGTCCAGACTCTCCTTTCTGATTGAGCAGGCCTGCAAAAAGTGGACCTGACAGTCTCTGCTGTAATCTACCATGACATTAACACTCCGGAATTTACTCCAGATGTATGATGAATTTGCTGAAAGTGACTTAACTCCTGGTATGCTCTTTTTTAAAAGGGAGAAAATAGACTCCTGGAGCAAAAGGGATATTTAAGCTTAAAAGATGACCTCATGAAAGAATCCGCCGACTTTTAAAAACAAGCCAAGCACTCGATGTGGTGCTGGACAATTTATCTGAGAAAGCTGGGCTCTGGAGATTAAGTCGGAGAGTGTTTGAAGTGGCAACAGAAATGTCTCAGCATCCCTCACAGAAGTCTTATTTTTCATTTAACAGGATTCCTTCTGGAAATGCCTCAGGCAATGAAGCTTAAAAGAGACACTTCCAGTCCAGGTGTGCAGACACACATCTGGGGATGTGGATGCTACATTCAGCTCTGGCCCTGACTATGCTGAACTGTCACGGTCTCTGTTAATAAAATAATTCCTCACTTTGAGAAGCAATTTGAGCTGACATTTATTAACAGCAGCAATACTTGCCTTATCACCTTGCTTAAAAAAAGCCTTGATATATATTATTTTTAATCAGAAGAGGAATACACGCAGACTGATACAAATGCAGAAAATAAAAAAAAACACAACAAGTAAAGCACAGCACAGAAATGACTGCTATCATTTGGAATTATGCTGTTTTTTTGGCCTTTTTCATATTGTGTGCCATGAAGATGGATTTCTCCATAACAATGCTCCTCTGCACCGTGATTTTTCTCGGTCAAGTAGTTCCTTGTTTAGCTGTGCCGTCCTGGATTTAACCACGCTCAGACTATGGGGACATTTAGGTAGCTTTCCATTTCTATTATTTAAAATGCTGTCACGCACATCCTCGGGTACAACACTGGACGCATATTCTTGATGCTTTCCACGGAACGCATCCCCGAGTCCCTATTTCAAAGGCTGTGACTCTAACATTCACAGGACACATTTACTGCCCCACATCAGTATTTGATTACAGGCTACTTCCCTAGACCCTACTGGGGATGTTCTCACATATCCTACATGGATCACATCACCTGGCTTTTAGCTTTCAGATGCTGCTTGTTGTCCCTGGCTTCCATTGCTTCTGTGAGATGTCTGACTGTCTTAACTTTGGCAGCTTTAAGGTTTCCCCTCTATTTGGTTTTAGCCAATTGACTACGGCGATGATGTACCTGGGTGTGGTTTTCTCTGTTTTACCCTATGAGGGGTTTGGTGAGCTTTACAGATCTAGAAGTTGATGTTTTCATCAAACTGGGGAAAACTGGGACATCACTGGGTCAAACTCCTCCCTTCCCCCTTTTCGCTCCCTCTCTTCTCCTTGGAATCCAATTACAGGCAGTCCCCTTATGATGGGATTATGTTCCAAAGACTTTGACACAAATGGAATACTCAACATTTTTTCTTTTATTTTTCATTACTATGCTTTTTATTATCAGTATCTTGATAAATCTGACCTTTGTCTTGGGGATTGGAAACAACATATATTTCAATATGTGATACACAACGATGATGAAGAGGTGTTGGATGATGTTGGCATTTTGTCAATAGTGGAAATCACTCCACTTGTGAAAAGTTCTAGAATACTCCAGGGGATAGGGATGCCATTTCCAATCAGAAGATTAGTGAGAATTGTTAACATGGTCCCTCTCTTTCTTTTCTTTATCTATTTTGTGGTAACATCTCACTGTTTCTCCAATTTTCCTGTTTACTTTAGCAAAGTGACCAGTGTTTTACTCTATGTTCTCAAGCAACTGAAGCTGATTTTTTAGTTTAGAAAAGCTCTGGGTAATTTATTCACTATAAAAAATATGGACTTCTCTCCTACCTCTTCCTCATTATTTTTCTTCTTCAGGATTTTGTACCTCTTCAATATCCATTAAGTCCTGCTCTGTGAGTTCCCTTCTCCGTGATTTATGAGCTATTGCACATCTCAAGTTCTAAATTCAGTGTTATTACCATATGGGCGATTTTTCTACTGATCTTCCATAACTCAACAATTTTCTCTGTACATAGTGCACAATACTAATGCAAAATTTCTCCTCTGCCTCTGCCGCCCTCTAAAAAGTCTTTAAGTATGGTTCACTGTAACTTGAATGTCATAAACAGATTACCTGTATAAATGTCAACTTCTTTATATTGTTTCAAACACGGAGAGCTCTGTTTATTATTTCCTCCCATCCCAGTCCCTTCAGTCTCTGTTAGAATTATTTCTATTTCTATTACACTGTGTGACAGAAATAATTTATCTCGTGTTAAAGATGCTGTAGATATCTATTAGAGGGATATACAAGGGGGTACTCCCCCAAACCAGAAAAATTTCCCTAAAAGCTATGTATTTAAATTGTTTTACAAAACAACCTTATCACCTTCAAAGTATTCTCCACTTAATACATCTGAAACACTTAATACATTTGTCAAATCGGAGATTCCATTCTTAGAAGCATTTTTCAAACTCATCTGTTTGGATGGCTGACAGCACCTCCCTCATTTTTTTCTTCCCCTCTTCTACTTGTCAAATTGCTGTCCTTTCATGTCCCTCTTCATTCATGGAAACAAAAGAAGTTGAAGGGAGCAAGGTCAGGTAAGTAAGGTGCGTTGGCAAAAAGGCATGCTGTGTTTTTTTTTGGCCTACAACTGGTGCAATGAGATGGCAGCATGAGCAGGTGCACTGTCATGGTGGCAAAATCTGTCCACCGTATGCCACAAATCAGACCTTTTTTGTCACATGCTGTCACCCAATCTTATCAGAACCTCTAAGTAGAGAGCTTGATTAACAGTCTGACCTGGTGGAACAAACTCCAAATACACTATGAGTCAACATTTTCATCTATTCCAGATGTTGACGGACATCCAGAACAAGGTTTGTCATCAACTGACATTTCACCTTTTTGAAAGAAAACCACTCATATACTTGAGTTTTTTCCCATAGAGCTGTCCTTGTAAGCTGTGATCAACATCACAACAGTTTCTGCAGCATTTTTCCCAAGCAGGAAATAAAATTTCATAGTCACATGCCGTTCTCTTAAATCAGCCTTCACAAACAATGGAGTTTGAGTGAAATTGCTTTTATGAAAAAATTCACTGTGACCAAGGAGAACCTTCCCAAGTGATGCCACTGGGTGCACTAACTCAGAGCGAGTTGCTGGATGCTCACCTAACGGAGAAAAATCCGTATTTGGAAAGCTCTGCTCTGCCCAGCACAATTCCGTTTTTGGGGGGTTACCCCCCCATACATATACACATAAAATTGATGTTCTATTGTTTCTCTCTGCTTATATTTTGTGAGAGAAAGGTGAGGCTTCCTACTTCCGCAGAGTTACAATCTCAGAAACTCACAGAGGCAGTTCTTTTCTGTCCTGTGCGGTCACCATGAGTCAGAATCGACTTGATGACATTGACTTTGGTGTTGTTTTATATTCTGTAGATTCAGTTTCTCTGAGATTGATGTTTTTCTTCTAAACCATCGTTATTTAAGCTCTTGACTTGTAATGCCCTCATTTCCTTCATTCTTAAGTCTGCATCTATTGATGCTTTTCCTCCCGATTTCTCCTGAATATTTGTGTGTGTATAACAAGGTTTTATATATATACATATATTCCCACTTCTTCCTTTTGCTCCTATGATAGTTTAGACTTTGGCGTTGCTAGGGCGGATTTTCTTCTTCTGATTTGCCTTTAAGTTTTAATCTTAAAGCATGGAAAACCTGAGGTGTTTAACAAGTCTCTAAAGTGGAAGGGGTTACACTCCACTCTGGAGTGCTATGGAAACGGTCTTTCATCCGCTGCCGCGGCCTTCTGTTGGCTTCTCACAGTGTTGCCCTTCGCACGTGCAATCTGACTGTGAGCAGAATCTGAAGGCACGCTGACGGTGTGGTGGGTGAAGCTGACCATTAGGGTCATTGCGAACCACAAGCTCAGTGGTTGACGTCGACCGGTTGCTCCATGGGAGAAAGATGAGGCTTTCTGCCCTGGTGAAGACTGAGTCTTGAAGCCCCAGGGAACAGTTCTACTCTGCCCCATAGGACAGAGATGGGTCAGAACAGGCTGGGTCTGTGGTTTGCCCTGAAAGTTCTCTACAGCACTCGTCTTCTGGGGTTCTCCCTCCGGTGTAGAGCTGTTTGAACTTTCTGAACGTTAGGCTTTGTTTCTTCATCTCCCCAGAAATGCTACTTCTTGTTAGCACCCTGAGGCAACTCTGCAGCTGCCTGGGGGGCGGGGGGAAGGTGACTAAACGTGGAGCTTCCTTAGTCTGCTTCCTGTTCCTCAAGGTGCGTGTTCCTTTTGGTTCCGGTCTGCTTCTGCTTACTCTCCAAACAACTCTTTGTATTTCTTCTGCAACTCACCATTGTGACTGGCAGGTGGGGGAGTCCTATGACACGACTGGGAATGGACTCTGTCACCTTTCTTCAAATAGTCATTCTGGACGCCCTTCCTCCCAGCTTCTTTCAGAACGCCAACTGCAAGTCCACTTGGTCCACTTGAAGTCACTGCATCATTTACCTCCCCAGCCGCGTGTCCCATCCCCCCATCTACTCTCTCTGATTTGATTTTGGATAATTCAAGTTCACGAATCCAAGACCATTCTGCTATTAACTCCATGCAGCATTCTTTTTTAAAAATCTATCCTTGCTGTTCTAATCTCTAGATGGGAATTTAGCAAATTCCATGATTCTGTTTAACATGCAAGATCATTTCTGAAGCATCTTGAACATATGAACACCATTACAGTGACGACTTTAAAGTTCTTGTGTACTCATTGTGTATTTTGTGTCATTCTGGGTCAGTTTCAATTCATTAATTTTCCTCCTTCCTCATTAGCACTTGTGTCTCCTTGCTTCCTGTATACCTGGCGATGGTTGACAGGATGCCAGACATGGTGAATTTTTGTTTGTTTGTTAGGTGTTGGATGCTTCTATAAACCATTCTTGGGTTTTATTCTGAAATGTCAAAATACTTGGAAATAGTTTGGCTTTTCAGGGTGTTGGGTTAGGCTTTGTTAGTGAAATAAAAGCAGCATTCAGCCTAGGATTAATTTTCTGTCTCACTAGTGAAGTGAGAGAGAGCAGAGGACACCACCACTGAGGGAAGCCAAAACTTGCTTACTACAGTCAGGGATGCCCTGGGGAGGATGAGGGTCCTACCTGGCTGGGCGGACAGGCACTATTCTGGGCTCTTTGTGTCCCTAGGTCGTGTGCCTCTAATTATTTTGAGTGGTTCTTTTTCTGCCTTGCAGGGTGGGGGGAGACACACACAGTCAGCAGAATACTCAAGTCGGCCTTCTTCGATGTGTGTGTGTGACTTGTCTCTGTGTGTGGCTCTCTCCTCTCCAACACTCAACCCTGCCAACTCTGGCCACGCTGGCTTCTCTGGGCTCCCAGAGAGACTGATGAGCGCTGCCTGGGCTCTCTCTCGTGGAGTCCTATGGGATGACAGGGCTCCCTCGGTAGCCACTGTTCTTCTTTACCTGAGAACTGCTGCTCTCCCTACTCTGTCCACTCTCTTGCTGAATAATGGAAGTCTCGATTACTTTTCTGCAATGTAAAGGACTCAGAATTTGAAGCATATCTAGCCACTGGACCTTGTAGGGACTTGTAGACTTATACACATGTGCATGTCCACTGGCACAGAATAAGAGTCTGTAGCCTCACATCTTCATCAGTAAATATGCGCGTATCTTTTCTAATACATGCCGGTTTATGATGCATTTAACATTTCAGGGGGGGGCAGTTTAGTAGCGTATTGAATCACACTGGCTGTTTTAATTTGCATTTCTTAGCTTACTGGTGAGATTAAAGAATTTTTCTTTCACAATTTTGGAACGATAGACTTTTTTGTCCTTTGCAAATATTTCCAACAAAGTTTTAATTACATATTCAAAAGCACTTTTAGTACGACTGCAAGCTTTGGGTCTCTTGGACCTATAAGCTTAGTTTGGGTGAAAGGGAGGTCCACACGCTTTTAGACCTGGAGAGGAAGATCCTTGCTGAGGTGGACTGACACAGTGACTACAACAGCGGGCTCGGACATAACAATTATGAGGGTGTGCAGGGCCAGGCAGTGTTTTGTTCTGATGTGCATAGGGTCACTCTGGGTAGGAATTGACAGATGGCCCCTAACAGAACAAGAATCTGACAGCCACACTGTGCTGGAGAAGTGGTGGCGGCTAGCCTGGCCACAAACGTGGCTGTCTGTCTATCCTGCACAGCCACTACCACTGGGCCCTACATCCCATTTTAAACCAATTGTTTTCCCTATGGTTTATAAATGCCCAACTTATGCAAAACTAAGAAGCAATCTCTGTACAGCTTATGAAAATGGTTTGCAATAACAAATGGGTGCTGCTTTGGGGCATACATCAAAACATTAATACGACTGTATTATTATGTTGGGGATATTTGCGGGTAACAGCAAGTGGTTCTTTAGCGTTGTTTTATGCATAGGAAGGGACACTAGCGACTATGAAAACCATCCAATGTCAGATACAAACCTTAACTAACTGCTCAGACTTAACATACACATTGATTTAACGACAGGCTCAGACACAGGACTTGCTCGTCATTAGGGGCCTGTCTGTACTTAAGAATAAAACCTGCTCAGGGACGATAAAGCTATGACGGGCCTGGCCCTGTCAGCCTTTGCAACCTCATCTCTTGTCCTAGTCTTTTGTTCCAGCCACGGATCTCCTTTCAGTCCCCTGGAGGCCCAATCGCTTCCCTCGTCAGCACCGTGGGCTTGCGGGTTCTCTTGCCCACAGTCCTTTGCCTCACACGCCTTCGGGTCCTGATTCACATGTCAGCTCGGCATTGTGCACCAGTCTCATGCAGTCTGGTCTCTCCTCACAGCATCTCCCGCAGGGTTTCTGGTTGCACATCGAACCCCCTTACTAGATGAGCAGCTGCAGGGTGGTGGACACCATGCTTGTTTTGTTCACTAATGAATACTCGATACCTCGTACCGTGTTTGGCCCACATTCAAACCCAAACTCCCTGCCGTGGAGACGGTATGGGCCCCTGGTGACCCTATAGGACAGTGCAGAAGCGTCCTGTGAATTTCAGAGCCGGGAACCTTTTAGGGGAGGAGAAAGCCTTGTCTTTCTCCTGAGGAGTGGCTGGTGGTTCCGAACTGCTGATCTCAGACTTAGCAGCTCAATGCATAAACCACTAGGCCACCGGGGGTCCACTACACTGATGGTAGGCATATGTTAAAATATCGGTTGCAGTAATAAATCGCTCAGCATTAGGATATACTAGCAAGATGACTAAAAATGGGCACAGTTTTCCTTAAAAACTTCATTTATGTTAAGATCATTATTTATTACATCTTTGCACTTTTGAGACATACTAATCTTCATTTAATTTGTACATTTAATTTAGAAGATATCCTTTTGAGAAATGATGCTATCATCAAAGACTGAAATCTCATCTCGAGTATTTAATTTAAATCTAACCTGTTTAAAATGGAAAGCGAATACTCTATAAAAACTGACATATGAAAACAAGTCATTAATACTAATGTTCTTCTTTCATCCAACAGCATGTACACTAAATCTCTGACTTACAGTGGGAATTCAAATATGCAAGCAGTATACAATAGTTACAGAAAAGTATGACTGGTGAGCATTAATAAATACCAATTACTGAATAATTACGTACTTGCAAGTTATAATACTTCCTTCTGACATTATTCATAAATTTTCTCTGAAAGACGAAACAACTGAAAATTTAGAAATATAACCACTTTTAATGGCTGGCGAGCAAAATCAACTTACTTTCACCCCACTTCTCTCTCTGTGATTTCAGAAGCGGGTGAAGCTACTGTGGAGCCCTGGCGGCATAGTGGTTAGTGTTGCTAACCACAAGCCAGTAGTTGGAATGCCCCATGGAGACCGACAGTCTTAACAACGCGCAGGGAGTGTGACCGGGTCCCGAGTCAACTCGACTGGGTGGCAGCGTGCTTTCTTGAGTGCAGCTCTGCGCTTACCTCCAGGCCCTTTTTTCTCAACGGTGAGCGGAAATAGCAAAACCCCAAACCTACCATTGTACTAACGTTCCTCACTCTCCACTGACAAACAAATCTGACTCACACAAACCTAAAATGCCTTCCGCAGTGTATTAGAGGACCCCCCCCCCCAACAAATGGCTAGTAGGATCTTGTTTTTCAGAGTTTTCAAAGGCGGGGCAAGTTGAATGTTTCTGATACACAACAGCATGTTAGTGCAGACTCCGCTCCCCAGAGCCCCAAGCCCTGCGAGTAAGACCCTACTGCTTACGCGGGCACCTGCCAGATCGCTGATGCTTTTTCTTTTGACTTCAACCAAGTGGACCACTGATCAACAGGTTATCATTTTAAAGATAATTAGCACACACAAAAATTAAAGATATTTAGCAAGCTAATTTTTGTTAAGGCAAATTTAACAAAGAAGTAATCAAATATGAAACAGATTACTTGACTATAAGTGCAAAACATTGACTGAGGAGAAAAATACCAGGACGAAGAATACTTCCTCTGAAAGTCCATTTCTCACCTGTGAAAGCAAAACAGATTCTGACAACAGCGTAAGGTCGACACTGCTGCCCAAAGGTTTCCAACGGAGGGATTATAAGCGGGAGTGTGGAAGGCTGGGCAGAAAGGGAATTTGGGTCATTTCTCCCATTTGTGAAAAATCAAAGCTGCCCTCCGGGGTGGGGTGACTGATAGCTCTGGTCAAGTCTGCGTACACCCGAAGACAAGCAGCGAATGCGGCCGGGCTGCGGGCTGTACATAGGACCAGTTGTGAGAATGGGCGGGGGGTGGGGGGGGTGGGGGGCAGCAAGACTCCCTCTCCTCCAACAGCCGGGTTCTGAGGGGCAATGGCAGACTGGTAAGTGGGAGTCAAAAAGTGACAACATGAAAGTCATTTATCAGTCTTAGCACAGGATGAAACAAAAAGTTATTTGATAGCAGGATCATATTACAAAGGCAGCAGAGGCTGCAACTGCATTCAGTATCTTCTGGGCGTAGCCAAGCAACAGGGGAAGCTGGTTGATTCCTGAGTCTTGGGGACCTGGGATGAAGTGCAGTATCTTACTATAGCTCCTTAATCCACATCTCCGTCAAAACCCAAACACCAAACTCCCTGCCACAGAGTCAGTACTGACTCACAGCAGGCCTGCAGGACAGGGTAGACCTGGCCCTGGGGGTTTCCCACTGTACTGGGTGGGGCTATGCACATGAGGATGTGAAACAGTAAGACAGGGAATCCACTGCCGTTCCTGTGTGTAGACGAGAGCCATCTCAGAAGCAGAGAGAGAACATTCCAAGGAACTACCAAGGAAGAAGAAGGACCAGTGGAACATGTTGGAAAGCCCTCCCTGAACTGGTGGAGGCAGCAGACTGTGAGACTAAGAGCCCGAGGCAGAGCAGCAGGTGGGCTTCCTGGCTCCAGGAGGAGCCTGGGTCAAGGAACCACGTGGCTGAGAGGCTGAGAAGAGGTGTTGCTGTGACCCACTGATGGCATCCTCACGTGTCCTCTGATGCTGGCTTGTGGGAACCTGTTCACTTTGCTAATGAACCCACCGACTGGTGAAGACTGTCTGTGAGCTGTGCGTGACCACGGCACCAAATGACCGAAGCCAGCCGAGGGGTGGAGTGTCACGTCAGACTAGGGAAAGGAGGAGGGAGGGTGGAGGCACGTCTGAGCTCTGCAGTGAGCTGATTCTGCGCCTTTCCTGTGTCTGCAGGGGAGGTCACGTGGAGCCCTCACGCCATGTCTGCAAGGCCTCGGCGGTGCTACAAGGCTTAGATGCTCTGTGCGAGCACTTCGCATAACCAGAGCGGATGGGTTTCTTTCACAGGAAATGAAGAGAACAAAGTCGACTTTCGTGAAAGAAACTAACAAGACATCATAATAGATATTGAATAATTTAGTTTTAGGAGCCCTGGGACACTGTGGGTTAGGCACTGGGCAGCTAACACAAGATCAGTCAAACCATCCGTCAGTCAATCTTTGAGAGAACGAGGAGGCCACCTCTATGCACCTATACAGATGTCAGAGTCTCAGAAATCCAAAAGAGGCGTCTATTCTGTCCCACAGGGTCATTATGAGTTAAAAATTGACTCAGTGGCAGCAGGTGGGTGGAATGGATTTCCATGTTCAATTTTCTTACAAGTGAAAATGTGAATCATTTACACAATGCCAGACACCACGACTAGTAAAGTCAATGCAGTAAAGACCTGTCAGTGGTGCCAGGTTTCAGTAAAGCCAGAATGAGAGAGAACACGGTGGGGGTGTGGTTGGGTAGAAAGTCAATGGGGTCTGGGGAGAATGAAGAGGGTCACGTATCTAGAGTTTGAATCCTGGCTCGGCTCTGAGCTACAGTTCCTTCGGCTGTAAAACAAGCCCATCGTCTGCATCAAGCTGTTGTGAAGGCGAACTTCACACAAACCCCGCGACAACACCCAAAGGATCAGTCCTTGTCGCCTCCCACCAATCCACAAGGTTGCTGAACAGCCTTTGAGGAAAATCAAGGGATGCAGCTAGGAGGGAGAGACGTTGTAAAAAGGCAAAATGGTTACTTTGAAATTAGAACATCCTAATAATGTTATACAAGCTGTAACTCCCAGCATACTTATTCCGTCAGTGTGCTGAGCAAACGACCAGAGAAGCGAGGACTACATGACTTTATGAAGAAGAACGTGGCATCGGGGCTGGAGGAAGGCTCACTAAACAGCTTTAGATATGCAGATGGCCCAGCCTTGCATGCTGGGAGTGAGGAGGACTTGAAGCACTCGCTGATGAAGATCAAGGACTGCAGCCTTCGGTACGGATTACGACTCAATGAAAGGAAAACCAAAAATACTGCACCAATGCGTAACATCATCAGTGAAGAACAGATGAAAGCTGCAGAGGATTTCATCTTGCTTGGATCCATAATCCCTGTTAATGGAAGCAGCGATCAAGAGATCAAATGACGAGTTGGACTGGGTGCATCCCCTGCACATGACCTTGGCTTTGTGGAGTGCTGAGAAGCAGGGCGGTTCCTTTGAGGACTGAGATGCGCCTGACCGAGGGGAGGCTGGGGAATGGGGATGTCATGACCATGCGCACAAGAAAGAAGGAACTGTTCTGAAATTGACGGTGGTGGTGGCTGTACACGTCTTTTTCATGTTTGAACTACTGAACTGTATGCTATGTGAATTACATGTAACAAGAAAAGTGCCCGGCCCCTAGCCATCATGGGTTTTCAGTCGCCTCCTGCGCCGTGACAGCTGGACACTGAGTAAGGAAGACTGCTCAGCATCAGTGCGCCTGCGTGCTGGTGCTGGAGAAGAATATTGGAAGTGCCACGGGCTGCCAGAAGAACAGACACATCTGTCTGGGAAGAAGGACCGCCGGAATGCTCCTTGGAGGCAAGGAGGGGAGACTTTGCCTCACGCACTTGGGACGATGTCAGGAGAGACGGGTCCCTGGCACAGGAGCTCATGCTGGTAAGAGAGAGGGGCTGTGAAAAAGAAGACGCTCCACAACACTGACTGACAGACACAGCGCCTGCAACAATGGGCTCAAACCCAAAGGCAGCTGTGCGGATGGTGGGGACCGGTGGCAGGGTTTCGTTCTGTGGGACACAGGGCTGCTTGCTATGAGTAGGAACTGACTCGATGGTGGCTCGCAGTTCTGCGAAGGGGGCAGAGCAGCACACAGGCCAGGCCGCTGCTGCATCTTCAGGGAAACTGTTTTGGTGCCAAGGTCTGCTCTACACCAAGCAGTCGAGTTCAAACTTGCTGCACTGCCTGATCTGCTAGCAAAAATTACAACGGTACAGTGGGCAGATGTTGCATACAAGGAAAACGGTCAAACTCTAGACTCTACAGGCACTGTAAAACATTCTCAGATGAGCAGTACTGCGCAAATGCTTTGAAGGAAGTTCCCCAGCTGAGAAAAATCTCACCTAGAGTGCACATGTGCATGCATATGTATATTCCAGCATCAGCCTCACCTACAACACTCTAACTCTGCACACCTGCACCGAGCCCAGCACTGCAGCATGCTGACGTGTTGACAAAGGGTCTGCAGTCGGCTGAAGTGTGTATATCCTCTGTTCAATTAGACTGTAAACTCCAGGGAAGGAACAGTCTTATTGACACTGATGCCCCTTCTTATAGGATCTTTTAACTTGTGGACGAGTCTCATTTAAATGGATGCAATACACAAACCCCTGCTTTTCAATGTTGGACAGAGGAGAGGTTCATCAGACAATGCATAAGTCTGAACAGAATATACTGTGCACTGTGTACACATTAGGTAAATTTGTCAAAACTTATCAGGCAGGATTGACGCTTAAAAACCCAACTCACTGGCACAGAGTGGATGCAGACTCACAGCGACTCTGTAGGATGGGGAAGAACTGCACATGCGGGTTTCAGGGACTGTCACTGTTTATGGGAGTAGAAAGCCTCATCTTTCTCCTGAGGAGTGGCTGGTGGTTTTGAACTGCTACCTTGTGATTAGCAGCTCAATGTGGAATCTCTGCCACCAGGACAGGATTGGCACAGTGGCTGCAAAAAGTGTGGTAAACACCTGTGAGGACGGTTACAGGTCCCTGTAACTTTTCCTTCTGTTGTTTGTGAGCTAGACATGAATCAGAGCGACCTTGATGACCCCCAGCAACAACAAAGGACCTGAGGAAAATAAGGCCAGGTCCAAGAGATAGTCGTGCTGGGTAAGAAAAAAACCACCTCTCCCTGGCTGTGAAATAGGTCTTACCTGTGAGGCAGTTATCCGTCCCTTCTTCATTTCAGATGCATTTTCGCTTAGTTTTCCTGCTTTGTTGCTTGAGCTGCATTTGTAGCATGTCCACCTCGTTTGGCCCTCGACTTCGATGGTACACTCTTTGCTTTGCAGGCAAAATGAGTGACACAAATGGCCACAGCTGGAAATGAAGGCAATCAATTTTTACTTCTCATTACCACAAAATCCATAAACGTGAGCTATGCTCGAGTGTATTTACGTACAACAAAGACTTCTACTATGCTGGAATTCACCCTCGTGGTTCTCTAGGGCAGGAAACAAGACAGGGAAATCACTTGTTGCTGCCTTTCTCTCCTTTCTGAACTGAGACGGACATCTGTGCACACTCAAATAGGAGAAGAACCAGCGTTCTCTGACTACCAACCACCTGGGAAACGAGTTGAACTTCACAAACTAGAAATACTTTGAGTATTTGGGGAGAGTTAATTACAGAAATTCACCATTATGCTGAGTGGTCTGGCTCATCAGAGTCAGGGCAGGATTTGTGATTTGGTGAAGCATTTCCAGAAATGTCATTACTAACCAAATGCGTCATGGGCCTCGGAACTTTGGTTTGGAGGTTCGGGGTTCACGGTGTCGTAAGACATCCCAGTTAACTGGCCTGATAACCTGTTCAGTGCGTCTCTCTCCTAGATGACTGCATCCTGCCTGGGCTCTAGGAGCGGGCACTGCAGCACAAATGGTCTCTATCACCTGGAGCAAGAGGGGAACGAGTCCAGACAAGAAATGCCTGCACAACCGCCTTTGCTACGAGACCTGAGCAGTGCCTTGCTTCCACGACTGCATACTTCCATCAAGACTCCATTACAGAACCCTGATCTAAAGGGAGGAATGCAGAACAGAGTTTAAACTTCTTATGGATTTGAAGCCAGGTTTTCTGGCGCTTGGAAGCTGAATGAACTATTGAACTTATTGCCCTGAGACACCTTTGAACAGGAAACCACAAACAACCTCCAAAAATTGAAAACCAATCCACCTACTGAGTCGAATCCACTATGAGTCGATTCTAACTCATAGTGACCATATAGGTCAAGTTAAAACCACCCATCTGTTTCTGAGACAAAGAATCTTTAAGAGAGTAGGAAGCCTCACCTTTCTCCCGCAGAAGTCCCTCACCTCTTCTACAACCCAAACAATAATTTAACTAGTGTCTCTCTTCCATGGGTACATTTAAGTCTGACAAAGCTGCCGATCTGTGCGTATTTACCTTTGCTGCGCACATACCCATGAATGTGGTGGACCACACAGTGGGCAGAGCTATGCAAACTTCTTGACATAATCAAACACCTCGAGGGAATGAGCTGTTGGGCCTGGGGGTTCAGGACCATCGTCTTGGAGGACACACCAAGGTCGATTCACATACTATAGCTCACAAAGACAATGTTCTACATCCTACTTTGGTGAGCAGTCTCTGAGGTCTTAAACGTTCATGAGCAGCCATATTGGCTTCTTGCCGTCTGGAGGAAGGAAGAGCAATGAAAATGGAAGGACACATGGAGACAGGTAGTCCGATGGACGAGTGGACCACGCACACACCTCAGTCTGCAGAAACCTGCACCGGAAGAACCAGAGGATCCTTGGCTACTGTTTCCAACTGCTATAAAAGAGATCACCCCTAAAGGTTCTGGACAGAGTGGGAGAAAAATGTGGAGTAAAAGTCAAAGTGCTAAAAATAAAGCCAGGCTTAAGGGCTACATAAGAGGTTATAGGAAGCCTTAAGACTATGACCCATAGTCACCCTTCAGGTCTGACACGGAACTCACCCTCAGGACGCCCCTTTTATTTTTTTTCAAATCATCTTATTGGGTGCTCGTACAACTCTTATCACAATCCATCCAACCGTTGTGTCAAGCACATTTGTATGTTTGTTGCCATAATTTTCAAAACATCTTCTTCCTGCTTGAGCCGTTGGTATCAGCTTCTCATTTTTCCTCTTCCCTCCCCACCTCCCTCATGAACTCTTGATAATTTATAAGTTATTATTTGTTCATGTCTTACACTGGTCGATGTCTCCCTTCGCTTTTCTGTCGTCCAGCCCCCGATCATTGTGATTGGGTCTCTCATCTCCCACCACCTTCCCCTTCCCCTCCTATTATGGCTACTCTCAATATTGGTCCTCGGGGGTTTCTGTCCTGGATTCCCTGTGTTTACAGCTCTTATCTGTACCTGTGTACATGCTCTGGTCTAGTTGGACTTGTAAGGTAGAATTGAGGTCATAATAGTAGGGAGGGAGGAAGCATTAAAGAACTAGAGGAAAGTTGTATGTTTCATCTCCTCCCCGCAACCTTACTGTAAGGGGATGTCCAGTTGCCTAAAGATGGGCTTTGGGTCCCTGCTCTGCACTCCCTCTCATTCACATTGTTGTGCTTTTTTTGTTCTGGGTCTTTGATGCCTGATATCTGATCCTATTGACACCTGGTGATCACACAGGCTGGAGTGCTTCTTCCATGTGGGCTTTGTTGCTTCTTAGCTAGATGGCCGCATGTTTATCTTCAAGCCTTTAAGACCCCAACACTGTATCTTTTGATAGCCAGGAACCATCAGCTTTCTTCACCACATTTGCTTATGCACAATCGTCTTCAGCGATTGTGTCGGGAAGGTGAGGATCATGGAATACCAGGTTAATAGAACAACGTGTTCTTGTGCTGAGGGAGTATTTGAGCAGAGGCCAATGCGGGACTCCCTTTTTAGCCAGACAAGTCATGAGGGACTTGACAAATCATCAGGGAATAGACAATTCAGGAGAACAACACCACTTGGGAGGTATACGGACCTTAGAATAATCAACCATTTCAGATCCAAAAAAGCAACATTTATCCAAGGACAAAGCTCAGAAAGGTTGTAAAAGGAGAAGGAATAGAAACAGGAATATAGGAAGTGAACTAAGTGATGCTACAATGTGGGGACTGCACTGAGCGAGATGAAGCGAATGACTGAATGGAAAATACGGAATGTGCTCTGTAAGGCCAACTCCCCCCAAAAAAGTTCTGAAAAGAGAATACCCGTCTTCAACATTATGCAGCTAAGAGCTAACAGTAACTGGAAAGATCGGAACCTTGGGGTGGCAGTGCATTTATGTTGATGGAGGAGGAACAATGCGCAGAAGGACAGTAAGAATGGGTGCACAACTCACGATGTGCTCAGTGTCACTAACTTTCACGTGTGAAAACTCTTGGTGTGTGCTTTGCTATGCATGTTCTCAACAACCAAATCAAACGATTGAAAAGCCAAAACAACGTGTCTCTACCGTAGCAAATTCTTACAACAGCCTGTGAAGAAACCAAGTGGCCAAGTGACCCTCTTAGAAGCTGGGCAGTGCATTCAGAAACGTGCCTTGGAAACCACTGGCTTCCAGGAGGAACAAGGCTCCCAAAGTACAGATTCTCGAGTCAGGCTCAGTAAGACTCATCCAACCAACCAAAGCTCCAGTGCCAAAAGAAACCACCTTTTAAAATGTCCTTATATAGCGAGATGGCATTTTCTGGGGCACAAATAAGGCAGCTGCCCCCCTATCTCAGCACGGGTAAGACCCTAACTCTCATATTGGAAGCAGCTGTGAGTCTTCACCAGAATGCGCTCTCACGACTGGACTTAGCTGCTCTGCCGGCAGTAAGACTGGCCATTAGTTCCGCTGCTCACAAGTCTACTCCTCTCTCCCAAAGTCTCTTGAATTTCAAAAGACGGTACATGTGATCTGTACTTGCTGTCTCCAAATTGTCCCCTATTCTCTCTTGAATCATCTCTTAATCAGGCTTTCATCCCCACCGCTCCCCTGAATCAGTGCTTGTCAAGATCACCAATGATTTTGCTGCTACACTAAAGGACAGCTCCCAGCCCTCATTTTCACTAACAGTAGCATTGGACAAGTCCTTGAAAACCCTTCTTCAATCGACTATAAAGTCCCATCCTCTTGTCATTATCCATTTTCCTCACAAACCACGGATTCGCAGTCATCTTTGCTGATTCCTCCTCATCACTTTAACTTGAAGCATCAGTGTCCCAGAAGTCAATCATTGATTTTTAAAAAAAACTGGTATCCTTGTTGTTAGTGATTACATTCAGTCCTACAGCTTTAAAATACCACCTATAAGCTGAAGACTTACAGGTTTATACCTGCATCCCAGATAGATCTCTCCCCCGAGCCCTGTATCTGTTTCCTAAGAATTCCACTTTGGATGTATAATATGCATATGAAAATAAAAATGTCCCAAACCAAACTTCTGAATCCCTTACGTCTCTACTCCACATACACTCCCACCCTTGGCTCTCCTGTAATCTTCCACATCTTAATGCATTGCTACTCCCAAGTTTTCAGGGGGAAAAATTTGAGCCATCTTTGACTTTTCTCTTTTCGTTAAAAAAAAAAAAATTGGGGTGGAATTGGGCTTAGAACGCAGATCAGTTTTCCGTTCAGTAATTCATTCACATTTTACTTCATCTCATTCATTGCAGTTTCCTCAAAGCAACAGCTCTAATTTCACTTCCTGTATTTTCTATTGTTTCTTCTTTCTTAACCCTCTGAGCTTTGACCTTGGGTAAATTAGTGTGCTGTGATATGAAATGGTTGATTATTCTAAAGTGCAGATACCTGCTTAAAGTTACGTTTCCCTTATAGACCCATTGTTCAGCTGAAAATGGAGCCATGGGGTGAGTTAAGTCCCAGACTTGAAGGGCGACAACGGGGCCTAGTCTTAGGGGCTCCTCCAGTCTCTGTTGGGCTAGTAAGTTTGACCTTCTTTACGAATTCTGAATTTCATTCCACATTTTTCTTCGACCTATCCAGAACCTTCTAAGAATGTGCTCTCTTCCAGAGCAGTTGGCGGTGGTAGCTGAGTACCATCTAGTTTTGCTGGCCTCAGGTCATGTAGACTGAGAGGACAGGAGGCCATTAGTCTATTGGACTAATTGTTTTCATGGGCCTTTGATTTTCTTCACCCATCTTCCTCTGGACAGGAAGATGCCAACAGTTGTCGACTATTCCCTTTCTTTGTACCGGGCCAGTCCCAACGCCTCTTCACTCCCCTCCAGAATGCAGGGCCTACAAGGGTTGGGACTTCTGTTCACTGCTAGGATAACTGATTCCGTCCCCTCCTGGAAGGGTGCATCATGGGTATTCTTGCCTAGTAAGAACCATTCAGGGACACTCATTATGCATACAATGTTTCCTTCCTTCTCGTACCTAAAGACAATAATTTCATCAGCCGTTTCTTGGCGTCTCTTGTACTGCTGCAAACATACAGAGCAATAATCCTGCTTGGGATTCAGTCCTCTTGTGATGGAAGCTCTCAGATTACAGAGGGACCAATGGAGATCTTGGTTGAGAAGGCTAGTAGTTGTTTCCAGCAAGGTCTACGAAAGAATGGAACAAAACAACAAGAAAATAAGGATCAGCAGAGAGACCTGGAACTAGCTATTGTTTTATTTTTTGTCTTTTGCTTTTTTTTTCCCCCTATGTCTATCTGTATAAGACAGGCAAGACAAATCATCCCGAGGAGAAAACAACAGGGCCAGTGGTTCTGGGGGGACATGGGAGAGGAGGGGGTGAGCAGGGCTAGTGGGGAGCCAACAAACTCAGGGATCAGGGGTTTGATCAAGTGCAATGTATCTGAGGGGAAATACTGAGAGCCGAGTGGAGGGTGAGCATGAGTGTGGGACAGGAGGAAGGGGACAGGAAATAGAGGGAAGTAGGAAGCAAAAGCTATTTATAGAGGTATGACTATAGGCATGCATATTTGTAAATATATTAATGTATAGTGAAAGGGATAGAGGCCAATGTACATGTATTTATAAGTATTAAAATAGCAGATGGATTTTAGTCCTCTATTCAAGGCCTCCCTTAGCACAAGAACACTTTGTTCTAATAACCTGGCACTCTGATGCTCACCTTCCCGGCATGATCGCTGAAGACAAAATGGGTGCATAGCAAATGTGGTGAAGAAAGTGGATGGTGCCCAGCTATCAAAAGAGATAGTGTCTGGGGTCTTAAAGGCTTGAAGATAAACAAGCAGCCATCTAGCTCAGAAGCAACAAAGCCCACATGGAAGAAGCACACCAGCCTGTGTGATCATGAGGTGTCGATGGGAACAAGGGAGCAAAACACCCAAAACAAACAATTATGTCAATGTGAAAAAGGGGGGCTGGAGTGGAGACCCAAAGCTCATCTGTAGACAATTGTATATCCTCCCACAGAAGGGTTATAAGGAAGGGACAATTCAACCAGGGTGCAGTATAGCACCGATGAAACACACATCATTCCTCTAGTTCCTGAATGCTTCCCCCCACCACTACCATGACCCAGTTCTGCCTTACAAATCTGGCTAGACTGGAGTACACACACTGGTATGGAGAAGAGCTCTGGACACATGGAATTCAGGACGGATAAAGCCCTCAGGAACAGTAGTGGGCGGAGCAATGTCATGCTGGTAGGGGAATGGTAGGGGCTGCAGTGTGTGGGTGGGGGATGGGGAAGGCATCAGCAGGTTGGATACATAGCCTCCCCTCCCCAGGGGGAGGAACAACAGCAAGGTGAGTGGAGGCAGACAAGGAAGAAAATAACAACCATAATATATAATTGTTCAAGGAGTCGTGAGGGTGGGTGGGTGGAAGGGGTGGGGGGAAGTTGCTGCTATCAAGGGCTCGAGTAGAAAGAAATTGTTTTGGAAATGCTGCTGGCAACCTAGGTACCAGTGTAAGATTTGTAAGAGCCCCTCGATAAAATGATTAAAACCACAACAAGGAAAATAAGCGAATGCTTATAAAGTGAGAAAAGGGGTACAGAGAGAGAGCACTTGCTAATTTTAAACCACGAGTAAGTAAACTGCTCTCTGCTGTGTTCGTCGCCTGGAGTGGACTGGGACTCGAGGGCCGGCGTGTGCAGTGTTTCCCAGCTCCACAGCCTTTCAGGGCTGTGACCTTCCAGTGACCTTTCTATCAAGACCGTCTTCTAGGGGGCTTATGGGCTGGTTCACACCTTTCAGAAAGGAGACGACCTGCCACCCTTTGTGCCCAGGCAGGGACAGGACTTAAGAGGAAATCAGCATCAGAAACTCCTAAATTTAGGCAGTTGAGTTTAAAGGGCAGAGCCATGATGAATATATACATTAATATTCTCAAAATAATTATTCAACGAGTGTCACTAGTTTCTAGGAAGAAATGCATCTGTCATCTCGTCACTTAATCACTACTTTCAAATGACGGGGCAAGCCCAACTCTACTTAATTATGGCATTCACGTCACACCTTCTCTTGGAGTGGCTCAACGGTTCGTAACCAAGAACACAGCCAAGTCCGGATCCTGGAGTTTTTGTGGCAACTCCAGTCGTGGCCGTGTTTCAAATAACTAATGGTCAGAGACCACATTCTCCTGATCGGCACTTAGGAGTCACTTGAATCTACTCCAGATTGTGACACCCGTCAACTGTCACATAACAACATTTTCACAGCTCTCCCAGTGAGCCACTCTCAGGGTTCCACATACACTGAGATGGTACGGAGTTCTCAACATCCCCCTGTACCTTTTAAATGCCCAGTGGGCTTCTTCCCTGAGTGCCCGTGGTGCAGGCAGAGCTTGGATCTGCCACTGTCCTTGCTGGAAAGTGTAATCTTTTGCCTTTACTGCTCGTTCTAAATGTCTGAGTGCCCCATTTTTGCCCAATCAACTGCACGTTTTCCTCTTCTTCAATGGTTCCAAAATTGGCAAAGGTTTTCGGTTTTACATTTGGCTTTCCGCCTGCTCTCTCTGCCTCTAGGGCAGCAGGCTCACACCAGGCTAGGCTTAGGCAAAATCGAAACTCTTCCAACGCTTTAAGACATGCATGGACACCCGGGAGTTTGTTTTCCTTCTCTTAGGGGCTTAAAACATCCGACGCTGGCTGTACCTAACAAGCCTACCCGGCACTTTTCCTGGGAGGCTTCGTGACTCACTTTGAAACGCAAGGGAAACACCTGCAGATCAAGTTGGCTCCTTCTGAGCAGTGAAGCTGGGGACGATTCTGAGTGAAGGGAAGACTAGCGATTATTTTTGGTCAATGACAACTATCAAAAGCTTTGAGAGAGAACTTGCTTCATTTATTTGGCAGTTCCCTATATTCATTCCGGTTCTTCCTTTTCATGGGTGACACCCTTGGATTCAACTGTTGGTCTAGAAAAGTTTTTCTACCTTTGGAGAGGCTTAGCAATAGCAAGCAACTTACTTGTTCATAGTTAAAGGTTTCTAGCATTCCCAGTATAAGTCCCTGGATTTCTCCAAGTTTTCCTCTTCCATAAACTGGATCCTAATGATGGAAAAAAATGACACAAAAGTTATGATTTGGGGGATTTTAAAATTACTTTAGGGTCCCGGCCCTATGGCTCCCGAAAAGAAAGGTGGGGAGAAGAAGGGCCATTCGGCCATCAATGAGCTCGTGACCGGAGAGCACACCATCAACATTCACAGGTGCATCCATGGCGTGGGCTTCAAGAAGCTTGCCCCTTGGGCACTCCGGGAGATTCAGAAGTATGCTATGAAGGAGGTGAGGACACCAGATGGATGGATCCATTCCAGGCTCAGCAAAGCTGTCGGGGCCAGAGGAGTCAAGAACATCCCAGACCGTCTGTGTGTGCGGTTGCCCAGGGAACGTGATGAGGATGAAGATCCCCAAACAAGCTCTACTCACTGGTGACCTACAGGCCTGTCACCACTCTCAAGACCCTGCAGACAGTCAACGTGGATGAAAACTAGTGGCCGATTACTTAATAAAGGTTTTAAAACTGCCCCCCCAATTACTTTAAACAAGAAGTTGTCAAAAATCACCAGTCTTTTTTTTTTTATCACCAAATAGTCTTACATATTTTTCTACAATCACAAAGTTTACTCATTGTTACATCAGAAATGCACATCAGTCTCTCTATGGCCAGCTCAGCTATTTTTGAAAAATGAAATTTAAATATTCATGCTCACTGCTTAACATCAAGTTTGCAATTCTAATTAAACTTGGCTTTGCGTTTGTTTTTGTGCGCACTCTCGCCTCCGCACCATCAACATCTTGCTGTTTGTGACGCACAGTGCGCAGAGTGCCCCTAGGCGACAGTGAGAACCGCCTCATTGGGTTTCCAAGCTGGAATCTGTACCCAGCAGGCGACCTCTTCTTTCTTCCACAGAGAGGCTGGCAGATTGGAACTGCCAACCTTTCGGTCGGCAGCTGATGTTTAACCACTGGGCCACCAGGGCTCCCCATGCTTCGTGTTCAGTGGCAACGCTGAGCTCTAGTTGTCTGCTACAGTAAAACCAAGATACCTGCAGAACCTATGAAGTAATTCCTCCCGCATTGCTGGTCCAAACCAACATAGTGCTTCAGTTTAGAAGCTCAGGATCCGAGGAAGCAGATTTCAGTGTCTCAAAGCCTGGCCCACTAAGTCATGACTGAGAAACAGCTGAAAGCCGGGCACACAGTCCCTCTTCCGTTGCTTCTCCTGTGACCTACGCCAAGCAGCCTGTCCATTTCACAACATTGGGGGAATATGGAAGGGGGCAAAAGCCAACCCAAACAGAAATCCCACCACCTGCAGATAAACACTGGTGATGGTTTTAAATCACTTTCTCCTCTAGTTTCTGGGGAAAGTGAAAGGGCAGAGGGAAGTGCATTTCTTAGTGTAAAAAAAAAAAAAGGAGTATTTAACATATTTTTATATCTTTTTTTTAAAAACAAAAGTAACTGAGCACTTTCCCATCATCCCCAACCCAATGCTAGTGGTGCAAATCTTGGTCTGAATCTCTGAGCCTGTCCCGTCAGATTCATAAACGGCATTACAGACTGAAGAGCATCTTTTATGAATATTGAGATATATTGCCAATTTGCTCTACTATAAAGTTTTATTATACAATCTATGCTCTCATCGGCGAATCTGTGGGATCATTTTAGTGTACCTTTGGCTGGACTGAGGATTAAAATAAAAATTGCAAATAAATGCATACATTGAGTTCATTACTTTAATCAGAGGTTAGGTGTGCCATAAATGAGTCTTTCCTATGCCAAGTAGAATTCCAGTTTGCGGTAATGATAATAGTAACTGCTTCCCATTAATAGTAGCATATGTTAAATGCCGTGATAAGCACTTTACATGTATCGTCTCCCTAAGCTCATTGAAGAACTTTTATGAATGAAGAAAGTGAGGCTCAGAGGGGTTGGGTAAAATTTTCTAAAGTCACAAAACTATTAAGCAGATAAGCTGAGATTTCAATTTATGTACATCAGAATCCATGAGTTTAATTAACACACTCTAGTGGCCTTTAGAGTTACTCTGAGTCAGCCTGTGAGTTGAGGCTTATCATAGAGTGGCATGCCCCTGGGGCATTTATTAACAGACTTGACAGAACTTTGTAACATGTCCGGAATAAGCCCAGCCCTCGGCATTTCATTTCCTTACATTCACTGCCGGGAAGTCAGTCGTGACCCGATCGGACAGGGTAGAACTGCCCCTGCAGGGTTCTGAGACTGTGACTGTTTAGGGGAATAGAAGGCCCCATCTTTCTCCTGGAAAGCAGCTGGTGGCTTTGAACTGCCAACCTTGTGGTTCATAGCCCAATAGCTGCTATGCCACTGGGGCTTACTAAGTCCACTTGTTTTTCACCCAAGTATCAAAAGATACTGGAGTAATATATTACTACAAAGGATCTACTATGAGACCTACTATAGTATGTGTGTCCAATATGCCAATCAAGCTACAGTACAGGACTACTCTCATCTTTGTTCATGGTGGGGTGATTTGCAAAATAAAAAGGTCGATAGAAGGTCAAATTCTTGGAAAAAGAAGCTTTATAGGTCATATCTATATTTGTATCAGTGCTTTCACTTCAGTATACATAATTTAAAGGCGAATTCGTGAAAATTAACTCATGCTGGGAAAACATAAATTATAGACGGCAAAGGGGAGCTGAAGGCTCCCAGCACAGCATGGACACAACCCAAGGGCTTTTCAAGTTATTTCCAAAGATGTCAGCGAGATTCTACAGCGATGAGTGATTGCCGAGGTTTCTCTAACCTGTTTGTAGACTATGAAAGAACACGTGAACACATGGGCCCACGGAACACTGCTTTCTAAACGCACAACAGAAAAAGAGGTGGTGGCCATTTTCCCCCTTACTGCTTTCTGGGACCGAGTATCTATAAACACACGGGTACGTGCACACACACACACACACACACACCTAGTATCTATAAACACACATTTGTACATATGTTTTCATCATTTTCAAAACATTTCTTCCTACCTGAGCCCTTGGTAACAGCAACTCCTTTTTCCCTCCCCCACCACTCATGACCCCTTGATAAATTATAAATTTCCTATCTTATAACATCCTCTGTCTCCCTTTACCCACAGTTCTGTTGTTTGTTCCCCTGTGTGTGTGTGTGGGGGGGTTATACATCATCATTGTGATCTGTTCCCCCTTTCTCCCCGCTTTTCCCCTACTGCCATGGTGCCAGTTCCCATTACTGTTCCTGAGGGGTTCGTCTGTCCTGGATTCACTGTTTCTAGTTCCTATCTGTACCAGTGTACACCCTCTGGTATAGCCAGCTTTGTAGGGTACAACTGGGGTCATGATAGTGGGGGGCAGGAAGCATTAAAGAACTCGAGGAATGTTGTGTGTTTTGTTGGTGCTGTGCTGCACCCTGGCTGGCTTGTCCCTTCCTTGTGACCCTTCTGTGAGGGGATGTCCAACTGTCCACAGATGGGCTTTGGTCTGTGGAGATAGTTCAGTGGTTGAGCATTTGACTGCAAACCCACACATTTTGATACATTTTTTATTCAGTTCAAAATATTTTCTAAACTCGCCTTTTAATTTCTTCTCTGATCCATGGTTTACATAGAAGTGTATTTATTTTTCAAATATTTGTTAATTTTCCTGTTATCTGTCATTGACTTTTAATTCTATGATGATCAGAGAACACACCCTTTCTCTTGAATCCTTCTGAATTTACTGAGACTCATTTATAGTGCAGAATAGTCTATTTTGGCAAATGTCCCACGTGCACTCGAGGCGAATGTGGGCTCTGGGTACTGTGCTACAGAAATGTTGATTAAGTCAAAGTGGATATGAATGTTCTGCAGAACTTGGCTGCCATCCCTATTTTGTTCCTCTGTGTATGAGGTCTCTTCTCTGTAGCTGACTTTATACATTTTTTAAATGGTTGAGTCTGAGCAATTATGACATACCTTATAGTTTTCTTCATGTTTCCTGAGTTTGGCACCCGTTGATCTCGGGGGCCAATATCAAACAAAAACAAACCAAACACCAAAATACCCATTGAGTGGCCCGACTCAGGGCGGCCTGCGTAGGGTTTCTGAAGCCAGCCGTCCATCCTTACAAAGCAGATGGCCTCACCTTCCTCGTGCAGAGTGGCTGCGGGTTTCAACCACTGACCTCGGGGTGAGCGATGGGGCTAATGGCTCTCAACAGAGTTGAAACAACTTCAGCCAATATTTCTTTGGATATTTATCTCTGCTCTAACTCCTCCTTTGAGACGCATACATTTGCTGTTGTTAGTTGCGGTCGAGTCGGGCGCCAACATATGGCGACCTTATGTTTAAAAAAACAAAACCACGCACATCCTCGTATTCTTCCCTTTGGCGTAGCCACGGTGTCACCCCATCGTGCAGAGGGGGTCTTTTGCTTTTGCTGGACCTCTACGGGATGGTCGGGCTTCTTCACTTTGCTTACTTTGGACATGTCATCAGGCATGACTAATCGCTATATACATAGATCGGGCTGCTTCAAATTACTCCACAGCTCATTGAGACCCTGCTCATATTTTTGTTGATTCTCTAGCCTCTGTATGTTTCATTTTGAATTGTTTCTATTGCTGTGTCTTCAAGTTCCCTAACGTTTCCTTGTGCTCTGATGCCCTTCTCTGCCCATTCTAGTACACCTGCTACTCCGGAATCTCGCCGGCCAGCCTCTTTGCAGATCGATGGTTTTGCTGTGAATTTTGCACGATTGGATGCTCTTTTGAACTTCTAAAAGGATCTTCAACATTGTTCTGGGATGGGCCCAAGATACTTGAACTTAGCCTGATCCTTTCAGGCCTTGCTTTTGATTGCAAGGCAAGGCGAGTGCCTGCTGGATCCGGGGCTGACTGTGACCCAGGACTCAGTGGGAGAGTAAGTAACCAAGTTATGAAGCGTTCCGGTCTCGCTGGTGGGAAAGGCACTTTATTGGAAGTGGGACTATTAGTATTGTTCTCTAGAATCGTTTTCTTTTCTCTGGCATTTCCTCATATGTATGCACTGACCAATCTCTGCTGGACACTGGAGGGGGCCCTCTGCCCATCTCTGCAACCTCTCTCTGCAGTTCTCTCTTGGTATCTGCCCTGCAGACCACCGTCACCACTAGACTCCACCTCCACAAATGCAGAAGTATGGGAGACACTGCTTAGGGCGCCCCTACTGGCCTGAAAGCTCTCCGACAACACTGCAACAAAACAAAGCCAAACCAAACCATATAAAACCCATGGCCACGGAATCAAACCTGGGTTCTGAGGCTGCAGATCTTTACCACAGAGCAGGCGGCTGCAGCTTTCTCCCGCTACTCGAGTGGCTGGTGGGTTCGGGCCACCAAGCATGTGGTGAGCAGCCCAACACCTAACCCACAGCATCCCTGGGGCTCCTTCTCAAGACCTTCACGACAGGGCAGGTGGAGGCCCACCCTGTTTCCTGCTCCTCGGGAATCGCTGTCCTGTGTGATCTCACGTCCAGTGCACAGGTTCCCAAACCTGGTCCACTGTGCCCTTTTCAGAAAAAAGTTACCCAGTGCCTTCCTGGTAGTTAAAACCTTTTGTATGACAGCCCATAATCCAAGGGAAAGCGTCGATAGCTGCGTTTGCAGTCTCCCTCCATCGATAACCACCCCACTTTCAGAAACACGAGTGGTGTAAGGCACCCGAACGGCCTAGTGGTGATGAACTGGGTGGCTAACTGCAAGGTCAGCAATTCAATACCACCAGTCGCTCCGTGGCGAGGGGAGTTTTCCATTCCTGGAAAGATTTCCAGTCTCACGGGGGCATTTCTACCCTGTCCGATGGACAGGACCTACAGGTCACTACCAGTTGGCATTGACCCCACAGCAGTGAGTTTGAGCTCATTTATTTCGTCCATTTTTTATTAGAGCTAGTAGGGTAAACCTGGTTTTCTGTTACTGCATCTTAGCCCAAGGTGGAATTAATCCATGCTGAGGTTTTACTCACTCTGGGACTATTTATTGAACGCGTATTACCGCATTCCAGGTGCCTCTGGCCTCTGTGATGACAGTCAGAGTAGAGAGCAGAGTGTTTACCTCAAGACCCTGCAGTCCAACAGAAATAGACAGCTAAACTGACTTGTTTCTTTTTGTTCTTTTTTTAATTAATAAATCTTTTTATTGGGGCTCATACTACTCTTATCACAATCCATACATACATCAATTGAGCAAAGCACCCTTATACATTCGTTGCACTCGTCATTCTCAAAATTCACCTTCTACTTGGGTTCCTGGAATCAGCTCGGTTTCCCTTTTTTCCCCCATCCTCTCCCTCCCCGCTCCCCCCTCCCCCCTGGTCCCTTAATAGTTTATAAATAATTATTTTATCTTAGCTTACACTGCCCGGCGTCTCCTCTCACCCACCTTCCCATTGCCCATCTCCCAGAGAGGAGGTTACACATAGATCTCCAAGATCGGTTCTCCCTTTCTACACCCCCTTCCCTCCTGGTGTCGCCACTCCCACCGCGGGTGTTGAGGGGTTCGTTTGTCCTAGATTCCCTGTGTTTCCAGATCCCTACTGCACCGCTGTACATCCTCTGGTATAACCAGGTCCACAAGGTAGAATTGGGGTCATGATAATTGGGAGGGGAGGAAGCATTCAGGAACTAGAGGAAGGTTTTGAGTTTCATTGTTGCTACACTGAACCCTGAGTGACTCATCTCACCACTACCCCTCTGAAAGGGATGTCCAGCTGTCTACAGATGGGCATTGGGTCCCCATCATGCACTCCCCCTCATTCACGGTGATGTGATTCCCAACCCCCACCCCGCCTTTGAGACCTGGTCTCCTCTGCCCTTCACGATCACCTATGTTCGTGTGCTGCTTCCGTGTTGGCTTTGTTGCTTCTGGGCTAGATGGCCGCTTGTTTGCTTTCAAGCCTTTAAGTCCCCAGATGCTATATCTCTCAGTAGCCGGGCACCATCAGCCTTCTTCACCACACTTGCTTATGCACACTTTCGTCTTCAGCGATTATGTGAGGAAGGTGATCACACAATGATTGTTTTTGTTCCTTGGTGTCTGCTACATGGTCCATTCAACACCTTGTATTCGCTTAGGCCATGTGCTTCTTCTCTGTGGGCTTTGTTGCTTCTGAGCTAGATGGCCACTTGTTTGCCTTCAGGCCTTTAAGGCCCCAGACGCTATATCTTTTTGATAGCCGGGCATCATCAGCTTTCTTCACCACATTTGCTTACACACACTTCTGTCTTCAGTGATCATGTAGGGAAGGTGGGTATCATGCAATGACCGTTTAGCAGGGCGCGGTGCTATTGTATTGGGGGAGCATGCACGAGGAGGCCCAATGTCCATCTGCTACCCTACTACTGAACCTATAAATATATGCACATTAAGTCTATTGACCCCATAATCATAAATATATTTACATATGTACATGTCTGTATGTAGGCTTCTCTGTATGCACTTTGCCTCCTACTCCTTTCCTCTATTTCCTTTCGCTTTCCTCCCATCCCACTACCATGGTCAGCCTTCATTCTGGTTTCAGTAATTCCTCTCAGTTACCTTGCCCTTGGTACTCCCTACCAGTCCTCCCTTCCCCTCCCTCCTCTGGTTTTGAACCACTCGCTGTTCCCTTGTCCCTGTGTTGGGCGACACCTCCTCCCTTCCCCTACCTCCCACGCTCTCGGACTTGTTTCTTAATGTTCTCTAGAATGTCATCTTCGCCTCTCTGCTTGTCTCACAAATTCATTCTTCATAATGCTTACCTAGTCTCAAAAATGTAAGTGCTACTTTGTGTTCTTAACTTCCAAATTTACATTTCCACTTCTGCCTCGTTCCCCAAACACCAGAGCCCTGTATTCTTCTCTTGCTCACTATTAGGCACATGGACCTTAAATCATGATTAACTTGGTGCTCTCATCTCCCCCTCCAGTTAAACAGATGGCCCAGCAGATTCTATCATCTAAGTAATGCCCGAATGCATCTTCTCTTCTTGACTTTGGATAACACAGACAAATGCTGAGGACCTGTTAAATCCTAGGGACCTCTCAGACCTCAGCAGCTTATCTTCTATAATCCAGCCTGAGTAGTCTTTCTAAAAATCTGCTTAAAACACACTGATGGCAAGTTACTAGTTTTAGAATAAAATGGAAAGTCCTTACCACGGTGTACGAAGCATTGTAGGGCCCAGCCCTTGCCTGTCTCGGACTCCATAACTGTGACTCTCCTTTATTCTCACTATGCTCCAAGCAGGCTTACAGTTGTCACTCCCACGTTAAAGTCTTTGTATGCAGTCCACGCTGGTAGAATACTGCCATCTCTTCTCGGCCACTGATTCCTTTTGCTCTCTAACATTCAGTTCAGACGCATCCTTGTCCCTATCCTTTCTAATCCCCTGTCTGTGGCGGATAGACACTTTGGCCCTCCGCTAGTTGCAGATTTTCAGAATCCCACGCAGTCTTACATCGAAAGAAGAAGATGGCAGAGATGCTGCCGTGCTCCAGAACCCACACAGAGGGATGGAGGTAAGCCCCCACAACCAGCATGTGAGGTGCCGCCAGCACTTCCTCTCCAGGTTGTCGCCTCTTTTCTCTCTTCTCCTCTCCACACAACTTTCTCTACCACTCTCTCCTCTGTGCCTGCTTTGTGCCTGTCATTCCCTCGGAAGATGTCTTTACCCTGTCCTAGCTTATGTGACCGAAGAGCTATCACTGTCGGCCCCCCAACTTCGTTTCTTATGTAGTCCAGCAACCTGCGGGGAGACCGACTGATCTTCAAGTTCAGTGCAGCGAACAGTTCCTGGGGAAGACGCTGACTGGCCCAACATGCCACCCTGAGTCAGTGACCGGGGGCAAGGGGGCCGGGCACGCTCTCCACGGTTGTTCCTACAGCAATCCTGTGGGCTAAAAGCGTTGGACTGCACAACTGGCAATTCCTCCCCTCTCCATGGGCTGTGGAGCACATGGCCCCACTATCACCTGCATGGAGGCCCAGGGCGGCCTGTATCAGAACACTGTCAATCTCTCATAGCAGAGTTTGTTTAGGGTGATAACTGTGACACTTCTCTACATATGGCGAACACCGGAAAGAGTGAGTGACCAATAATCACTGGCTGTCACGATTCAAATGTGTAATTACCCTATCATTAATGAACTGAATTCCTCAAAAGACGAGGGACTGGATCATGTGGCTAAGCCTTACATGATGTAATAAGAAAGAACGTGAATTAAGGGTGGCAGGCTTTGGCAGGAGTATAGGTTGTGCCACTAAGGGGAGGCCAGATATTTGGGTTCTCCATAGTTTCCTCCTTCACCAATAAACACTTTGGTAATAGTCATCTGCCTCCAGCTGTGGGTGCCCTAGTGGCACAGTGGGTTATGTGTTGGGCTCCCGACTGAAAGGTCAGCAGTTCAAAAGCACCTGCCTCTCCAGGAGAGAAAAATGAGGCTTTCTACTCTCTTAAAGATTTGGTCTTGGAAACCTGCAGGGGCAGTTCTATCCAGTCTTATATGGTCGCTAAGAGTTGAAATTGGCTCAATGGCAGCTGAGTTTGAGCTCAGCTTCTAGCTGGTGCCCTGATGGTGCCATTGATTAAAGAATCAGGCTGCCCACCAAAGGGTTGGTAACTCAAACCCCCAATCTGCTGTGTGTGAGAAAGATGAGGCCGTCTGCTTCCATAAACATTTACAGCCTGGGAAGCCCCCTGGGGAAGTTAGACCCCAAGAGGGTCTCTATAAATTGGAATCTCCTGAACAGCAACAGCTCCAGTGGAAGCACCTTGAGAAAACAGAGATCTCCATGTAAATGTAAGGTGGGAGCATGACTACAATATTCACATGTGCAAGTAAGAAATCCAAAAAGAGCAAACACTACTCATCATTAGAAATTAAAAGCTAGTTAAAGTAGAAAATCAGAAAATTATAATGAGTACCATCAGCATAACTCAAAAAGAAATGAAGATTTTCAAATGCCAAAAGCTTTCAAAGATATGACTCATGAAGTATACACACACACACACACACACACACACACGCAGAGTTCATGTGCTTTGCCAAGAGCAAAAGAGGTTTTTATTTGTTATAACTTATGTTCACAATTTATAGTTAAAACTTAACGCAAAGCAAAACGTACATACTGAGAGAACTTGCCTTTAGCTCTAGGACTTCAATTCTTTTCTAATTTACTTGGTAAATTAAAGTGTTCCTGCCTTAAGGAGATATTACTTTGTGTATGATTAAAAACCTCAGGATTAACATATTTTGAAATGGGTATAAGAGAAGTAGTCTATATCAACAAATTATTCAACACACAAGCCGTTACTATGGCTCAAATGAGATAATCTGTGTAAAAAGACATTCTATAGAACAGTATTCTACATCATGACAGGGACTACTAGGCACAGACTGATCAGGAAAGACCCCGAGGCTTCGCCCCTGATAGGATGCAGAGCTTGGATACAACTCTTTAGAAAATGAGACCAATGGCATCATGACATGGTCGGAGATTGTTGCACCCCTACAATAACAGGTACAGGAAGACAAAAGGGTTCTGAGTACAATTCCAATGATGTTCCCCAGAATTTCACAAGTCCTTCTGAAAATACAGAAGGGAGGCAGGGAGGGGACGAGCAGTCAGGGTGCAGGGTAGCAACAATGAAACATACAACTTTCCTCTAGTTCTTAAATGCTTTATCTGTCCCCCTACCCCACATCACGATCCCAATTCTACCTTACAAGTCTGGCTAGACAAGAGGATGTACATTGGTACAGACAGGAACTGGAAACACAGGGAATCCAGGGCGGATGATCCCTTCAGGACCAGTGGTGAGAGTGGCGGATACTGGGGGGGGGGGGGGGTGGAAGGACGGTGGGGTAGAAAGGGTGAGTTGATTACAAGGATCTACATATAACCTCCTCCCTGGGGGATGGACAACAGAAAAGTGGGTGAAGGGAGATGTCGGACAGTGCAAAATATGACAAAATAATAATTTATAAATTATCAAGGGTTCATGAGGGAAGGGGCAGGAAAATGAGCTGATACCAAGGGTTCAAGTAGAAAGCAAATGTTTTGAGAATGAGGAGGGCAACAAATGTACAAATATGCTTGACACAATGGATGTATGCATGGGTTGTGATTAGACTTGTATGAGCCCCCAATAAAATGATTTTTAAAAATACAGTTTCTCTTTGATAATGTAGGAAACGTTAGGCTTTTTGCAAAAGAGAACTAGCAGGTATGGAGTTTCCTATAACGGCTTTGGACGCAGTTGGCTAGATTTGAAGAGATCTAGAACCTAAAGGTTTTAAGATGAGATCTAGAACCTAAGAAACGATCGATTCTGTGGTTTAAAAAGCATAACCAGTGCTAATTCTCTCTCCGGAAGCACACAGTAGGCAGCTCATCTATTGGAAGCCCAAGCTAAGAGTGAGCCATGAAGGGGGCCCGCTGTAACTGCAGGTCACAGGCATGTGCCAGCAAACCCATTCCAACGGAGGCCAGGGGGTACTCACCAACGAGGGCCATTTAGGACTCCGGAGAATGCGGGAGTTTACCAGCATCATGCTTGAGCCGGACGTAAACATTAGCTTGATTTTGCTGTTATTTATATAGAACTACACTGTTAGCTAAAACGATGCAACCTTTACTATTTCCCCCCTTTTACTCACCTGTAAGATTCTTTGCAAGATGGACGGAAGGGCAATGAATGCTGCCATACTGTTTAGAACCTGCATAGTTAAAGACTTCAGAGCTGGTAAGATGAAAGGGGAACATTAAGGTTAGCTTCAAATAAGAGTGTTCCGATTTTCCTAAAAGTCAGTGCAAAACAGCAAATTTACATTGCTTCTTAGAACCTTAGCTGGCCGAGGCCAGTTTGATATTTGTCATAAAGTAGCATAGACGAATGACATAATCAGTGTCACAGAAAGAGTTAAACACGAAAACGTGAGACCAGCAAGTATAGGCTCGTTAAGAATAAGAACCTGATGTTAGGGAAAAGCACCAGACGGGTAGTTTTTAGCAGATAAAAATTGAGTGGGTGATGGGAGGACCGGTGCTCTGATGAACTCACCTTCAGAGTGTGGATGAGGTGCCGCTGAGCCGGAGAGCTTCTGCGGGGCCATCACCGCCTCCAATAATGGGAACCAGAGAGCCTGCAACAGCACAGGAAGCAGAGAAGAACCAACGTGTGATGTTTCTGCTAACAGCCCACGCCGGCAGGGAGCCTCTGCGTGGTGCAAATGGTTAATGCATTCTGCTGCTGACGGGAAGGGAGGCAGTTTGAGCCTGCCCACAGGTACCTTGGAAGAAAGGCCTGGTGGTTGACTTTCAGAAAATTATTATGAAACCCCTGTAGACACTGTTCGACAGAGACAGACAGGAGGCCACCATCAGTCAGACGGCAGCTGCCTTTGTCGGGCTGAATTGTACTTCCACGTACATTTGTTGGGAAAGGTTGTAAGAAGGAAGCATTTGACTGGGGGAAGGAAAGACGTACAAACACCCACAGAAGGAGAGAACATAGTTATAATAAGTCAATTTACAATCTAGGCTTGGGAGACGTAAGGAAGGAGAAGTCACACGGTCAAGGCTTTGGAACTGCAAGCTTGTGTGTCTTAGACGAGGGCAGGGCACAGGAGCCATGGCAGAGCTTTCTGCTAGGTCTTAAATCTGGTGTCAACTTGTGGAGGGGTGGAGTCTAGCCTGTCAATCAGGTCACAGCTTGATGACCTCATTTGGAGGTGCCAAGGAGAGAAAATAGCTCACACTCCCTGCGAGGCATTCCTTCTGGCAAGACACATGGAGCTATGCTAGAGCCCTCGAGCTGGAGGAGCCACGTGCTTCTACCGCCACTGGATCCACAAGACTCTCCACCCACTGGCCTGTTATCTTCTTGCACTCAGCATCATTGAATGTGTTTCATGAGTCTGAAGAGGTATTTATAGATTGGTATTGGACATATGGGCTATTATCGGACTTCTGGACTTAGTCTGGGCTTGCCTATATAAAGCTCTTTCATATACACAGAGGAGTGTCTATGAATTTATCTACCCAGACTAACACACCCCTTTTGAAGCCCCATTATGTACTCTGGTACAACTGTACCACTGACAAAAGTCTGCATAACCTTAGTACCACAAGCAAAGTAAATTAATAAAGGCTGTCCCAATCATCTCCCCTCTATCCAACATTATATTTCTGAAGTCATTCAGAGCAGGCAGGAGCTCCACTGGTGTAGTAGGTGACACAGCTGCCAAGCACAAGATCAGTTCAAAATCACCGAGAGAGAGAGAGAGAGAGAGAGAGAGAGAGAGAGAGAGAGAGAGGGGGGGGGGGGGGCTTTCTATTCCCATAACATCACAGTCTCAGCAAGCAACGGGCAGTTCCACTCGGTCCTGTAGGGTGGCTGTGAGCTGGAATCAACTGGAAGCCAATGAGTTTGGGATTTTGGCTATGTGTCCAGCATTACATTAAATGCTTTACCTACACTTTTGCATTTGAATGCCATCATAAACCTTTATAGAAGGGATTATCTTATGCTGAAATAAGGAACTAAGGTCTAGAGAAATAATTTCCCAGTGTTCACTGCCAGTACATAGGCTGTGTCTGACTCTAAATTCTGTGTTCTTCCAAAGCCCGAGGACAAGGCCTTATTATTAAAAATCAAAGCAATCCATTTTCACATTTCAAGCACGCCTTTTTTTCTGCTGGGAAAGGATTTATAAAGGCTCCAACCCAGTGTCTTTGGAGGAGCCCATTGCTGGGAACATGCAGGAGACAGGAAGAGCTGACAGAGCAGAACAAGAATGACTGTTTACAAAAGAGGGCACGCTCCCTACTCTACCACCTGGGGCTGCGGAATCTGCCTGGCAACAGAAACAAGGGAGGCGGTTACAGCCCAGGGAACACGCTATGGAGCTAGCGTGTCTCGTGTCTCCCCACGGGGAGGCCGCCACTGACAGGCTTGGCCTGTTGCTAGCTGCCATCCGGTAGATTCTGCCTCAGGGAACCCGTGTGTAGGCAGCACTGCTCCATGGGGTCTTTAAGACTGATCACTGGAAGCTGATCACCAAGCTTGTCTTACAAGACACCTCTGGGGGGTGGTGTGTGGGGTTGAATCCCCAACCTTTAAGCACCCATGTGCCCCACCCAGGGGACCCACCAGGGACTGCCCTCACTGGAGGTACTGGAAGCGAGGATTTTAAGTTGCTGTCTCTTTAAGCAACTCGGCAGATTTTTAGGGTATTAGTATTAAGTGTTATCTACTGGCTAGTCTTTATTTTGTCCAATATTTATGAACTTTTAATCTTTTTATTCTTAGACTGTATTGTTTCATTTACCTTTTACAGTAATTGCTATTTTGACTTGTCCCTAAATCACACCATTTGTTTCTGTGTAATTTATGGTTCCTTTAGCTGTCTGTGGCATAACCATTTTTTACCTTCTGACTTACATCTCTTTATGGATTTGCCTTTGATCTTTCTTATTCAATTCTAACAAGTGAGAAAATTTACCTGCTTTTCAAAGCGTACTTACTCTTGACCTATGAGAGGCAGCCTGGCTGTAGTTAAACATATTTAACATAGAGCCTTTCTCATTTTTTTTTAACACTTCCATCCCCTCTCTGATTATCTATGTGATAGTCTGCCTTCCTTTCATGGAAAACTTAAGAAAAGATGAGTTTAAGAAAGCTTAAGAAAAGATTAGCAGAGTTTATAAATAGAATAATAAGGCTCACCTAAGCTGAGACATGTCCAGATTTCATGGCAGCATGGATCTAATGGATAATAGATTTTATAATGGGTATAAAATTTAGATCTCTAGGGAATCACTCTGGCTATATTTAAATTCGGTTTCACACAGAGATGAGAATGAGAATTCCTTTGGTGGAGCAACAAGAAAAAAGTATTTTACCTTTTTTGACAAGGAAAAAAACCCCCAAAGAACAAAAACACAACAACCGTGTCTGAGTTGGGATTTGTTTACTTTAATAAAGATATGACATATCTTATTCTAGCCTTTAAATGTATCATTTCCCCAATACTCTTTCTCCTCATTTATTGGCTGTCTGTCTCTGTCTCTTTCCTTCACATATACATATTACACTCTCTATTAATCGGCCCAACAACTCTGCCTTCTGCTGTGTTTCTGACCAGTAATAGTAACAGCAAATGCCTTCTTACGTAAACATTATTTCTATGAGAATCCTAGACTCTAGACTGGTTTTATGAATCGCTGTTGTTACTATTATTGTCATTGGGTCGGTCTGCACTCGGAGTGACCCTCAATGTAACAAGGAAGCACCAACTGCAAACCCCTGCTACGTCCGAGGCCATGGCTGTAGCCACTGTGCGTCAAGCCACCGTCAAGGGCCTTCCGCTTTTTGTCTGCTCCCTACTTAACCAGCATGATAGAAAACTACGCCTTCATTTGGGGATGTGAACGGGGCTTGTCTTCGCTTTATTTTAGAAGAAAGAGAACAAGAGCAATTGTCTTTATCATAAACTCTAGACTACGTGGAAAATATGAATTGTATCAAAGCTTTATAATTAACTATCTATAATAACTCATTACTGTTTCATCAGAAGATTAAATATCTTCAAGGGGTCCCTTACCATAACTATGGGAATTATGGATACAAATTGTAAGTGTTCTAAACCTAATGATGCAAAATAGTAATGCAACTAATTAAAATTAGGAAGGATGGTTGGATTAGGTATGGGCTCATGTGAATTACTGGCATGTGACACAGATAAAAACACCAGAAAACAATTATTTGACACAGTAATTAAGCACAGTAAATCTGAGCTATTACATTTATTTAATTTTTTACTTCAGAGAGATTTATTAAGAGATACTACAGATACATTTCTCTAAAATGTATAAATTCCTCATTTTATGTAAGCTTCCTAAATTAATTTTATACTGTATTTATTTTTAGGAGCAAATACTGTCTGATCCAATTTGGTGGCTATGCGTTGTGCTGCTAACTGCAAGGTCAATAGTCTGAAGCGACCAGCCACTTCCCGGGAGGACAAGGAGGCTTGTGCTCCCGGGAAGGATGGCCGTCTCAGACTCCCAGGGTTCTTCTCCGTTCTACTGCTCTGCAGGGTCACCCTCATGGCGGTGAGCTTGGGAGAAAAATCATAGCTACAGTGATGGTCACTGCCTGCGGATGATGATTATGTCTGGGTAGGAATGGAGCCAGAGTAATGGTTTAAGATCCACAGGTAGCTTTTGTATTGCATAATCTTTTAAAATCATGCGTATCACCTCACAAAAAGTTTTTTTTTTAAAGGGAATCACATCCACGTTTACATGTATTTGTTACACAGTTTCTATTCTAAGGGGCTTTCATAACATGACCTTGAGAACTCCTAGACCAAAATGTAAATCTGAAAGGTATAGAAGAGAAATGTATCCATCTCATAAGATCCGAAAAGACAGCAAGATTTAGTATCTTTCATCTATCATGTATGGCTACATATGCGAAAAGCGAACACTGCTTTCCATTTCAGAAACCCTGGCAGGAGAAAGAGGTCCGATGTAAGTTGCAGGCCTGAGCCCTGAAAGGGCAGTTAGGTTATATCAGCCCACACTGTACTTGTGAAAACGGCTATTGGACTTAGCTGTCAAATCACATCTCACCTTCAGTTTCTGCATTAGCACTGTCACCCCCATCTAGACCACCAGGTCTTTCCCCCTTCTGCAGCCTGGGCTCAGCTCTAGCACTGGTTCCCAGCCTTGGCTGCACACTGGAAACGAGGCCGCTGGGAGAGGATGCTGACGGCCGGGTTGCTACTCCAGAGCTTGCAGTTAGATCGGTCTGGGGAGCAGCCTGCGCTCTGGGGGTTTACAGTGCTCCCAGGTAACTGGGATGGGCAGCCCCCACTAAGCACTGCTCCACCACAGCCTGCCCTGCCCTTTCCCAGCTGTCCTTGTGCCCCGGACTCTCCCCCTCTCCTGCCACAGGGAATCACAGAGGTGATAAATGGCTACGGATGCACAGAACCTCTACACCTGAATACACACATCTCAGTGCAGAGGACAAAGATACCTGCTGGGCATGCCTCCTAGGGTCTGCAGCCCAGCCAAACCCAGGACACAAAGCCTTTTTGTGAGAACAAAGAGACCAGGCCAGGCTCAGAATAACTTCAGGAGTCTTGCTCCCCTGGGAGCTCTAAACAGTGATTAAAATCCAGTTGAATTAAACTCAGGTGGCTGAGAGGGCAGTGGAAATAGAATTAATTCCTAGTTTCAGACCAGCTCGGCTTTGAAATGCCTGCTAGTCCTCTTACCTCTCGTTGCTGCTGGTTCAGATTATGCGAGTTTCTCTGGCAAAGAGCAATGGTCTCGACCAAGGTCCCTTCCACATCCTTCAGTGGGGGCGCCCCTCTCGGCTCTAGAGCAGAGACAGAATAAAGCACTGCTCAGCTCAGAAGTCTGTGGAAAATTAAAGCGTCCTTTTTCTATGCGGAGCGCTAGTTCTTTATTATAAAATCATCCATCAGCCCTGACACTGTTGGAATTAAAAAACCAGATGATTCTCTGCAATAGGAGTTTTGATATTCAGAGAACACATAGGCACATCATACTCAGCACTGCAACACGGTGTACTTGTAAAGAAGGCCCCGTCATCTGCTTGTGCGCCTTAGTAGCAGAAGGGCAATCCTTCACTTTGCCCTAAGAGCAATTCTTCCGCCAAATTCCTGAACGGAGGCATTTCCCCAGGGCGCTATAGGAGGCATCTGTTGTCCTTTTTTTTTCACTCTTGTGGCTTCAATCCTCCGCTCCCAGCTGCATAGCATTAACATTACGCCTTCAACCCTGTTTCCTTTCACCAGCTGTGAGCTGGCTGCTTCCCGGCCTCCGGGACATACATCACGGATGTTCTGCCAGCACCCGGAACTATGTTGGACACTCAATGGAGTTCTCTCCTCATTCCAAACCTGCTCCCCCGCCCACTTTTCAGTAAAGTTCCTGGACCCATTGCCAGTCTCTATCAAGTTTCAGCATCTCTAATGCCCCCCTCTCCTTTACCCCACCATTTCAGATGCACTGCCACATGTGACTCCCACCGGCCCGCGGCGTATGTCCACTGCTTCTACCACGACTGCAAGTGCCTCAGTTAAGCTGAAGAAGTCCAAGTTCCAGCTGGCCACTCCCACCAGGGTTTCCTTGACAGCAGCCCCTTGCTACAAACCCACCCGACTTCTAATGCTTCAAATGGAATGGAAGCCAACCGCAGTCCTAAGAGAGTTTCGGTGCCCTTGCACCTGCCTCCAGTCTTCTCTTCTCCCAAAAGCTGCTGGGCCGCCAGTGCCAGGCTCACCTGTGCCCAGAGCTCACCTTTTCTCGGTGCTTGCTTACCATGCTCCTCCTCACCCTGCAGCCCGAGTCTTTCACAGAGCTAGTTCCGACTCAGCGGTGGCACATCGGCTCCTAATTCTCCAGCCTCCTTGTGCCTCCTTGATACCACGGCATTATTCATAGGTCAGCTTCCTCACAGACTGCGGTCCTTTGGTGGGGGTTGTGTGCCTGCAGTCTACGAATGGCCCAGAGGAACTACCAGAGTGCCTTGCAATGCCCAGGTCTTCAAAAGCACCTGCAGCACACTGTCCAGACCGCACCTGTGAGTAGATGGCATGTACGGGGCTATTCGTGGGAAATTCCTCTTTGTTGAAATTCAGAGACCTGGTGTCTGTAGATACACCACCTGCCAATCACTGTTCTCAGTTTGGGAGACTGACCTTCTCACTCTCCTCTCAACCCCTGTATTGTGTGCAAAAATCAATCCCATAACACTAAGTTGAAAAATAACAACATCCTAAAACCAATAATTACAAAAAATAACAATATCCTAAAACCAATAACGTAGCATAATTAAATTGATTAGACATCTACTCACAGGACTAAAATAACAATTCACTGCCTGGTTGGACAACCGATATGGCAAATCCAAGCAAGGGCTTAGGGACTCCAAAAATACTTAGTGTAAGAGAGAGCTGCTCAAGAAACAACAGAGACCCTGCAGGAGCTACCAAAATACATAAACAAGCACTCTTCAGACAACTATGGGGAAAGGTTGATTAGTAGAACAGGTGGACCAAGGGACCCAAGAAATACATTGGTGCATTAAACTAATAGAATCTAAAAATCACTCCTGAAGTGATTCCTTGACCTCCGTGTCAATTTGGAAATGCCAAAGAGTCCATAATGATTAAAATGTTATGTCTGTGTGTTACAAAGCCACTCAGGATCCCCGGAGGCCGAGCTTCACTGCTCTGGGCTAGAACTGTACACATTCAGTAATAGTCACACTGGCTCAATTACTGGCTGTATGCGCTGGTTTGCTGCGGCCGAGTACATTATCATAACTTTTTAGACTGTTTATTATGTACCGCATTTCCACATAACTAAAACACAATACAGATCATAATCAACGTAATAACTGACAGCGACAAATGCTAATTCTCTACACAGTTAACACCATGGGCAATTATCATGACGAAGCTACAATGGTTAATGTGACTTCCCATTATGGATCCATTGAGAGCTGGCTAAAATTTAGATCACTCTTGAAGTGGATAAACAGTCATTAAGTAGATGGATGAATATAATTACTATTTAATTAGATGCTGAGGTCAAAACACAGGGTCCAGCAGAAAAAAGAATTGTAATTTTACACCCAAAACTTACTTTCCTCCTCATGTGTGATTTCTTGAAGTTTACTTTGTAGCCTCTGGGAAGTAAAAACAATACAAGAGCTGTAAAGAATGCTTTGCTTTTCTAATCTACTAAATATTTAAACTAAAACACTTAAAGGAAAACCCCCAAGAAACAACAGAGTTACTTAGGAAGGCCCCTAGCTGCCATTCCGGAGAGAAGCCTGTGTACCTGGAAGCAGAGCCGGTGGTGTTGGAGGGACCCGAAGTACCAAGGACAGGGAATCCCAGGTGACAGAGGTGGAACTTCGAAAAGTGGGTAGAAAAAGTCCATTATCCACAAACTTTTCGAAGGCCTCCCCTGGTCCCATATCAGACTTAGAGACAACTCACACTTGCTTCTTAACGTTATGTGAAGTGAACCCCCTCTGGAATCACCGAGCACCCCGACTTGCCATTTTCTTCCTAATCACCTTCACTTGCTGCTCCTATGCTGCTTTTCAATCATGAAAAAGGGACCCAGGCCAGAGAAACACCATATGCACCCGTTTGAACTTACCTACAAGTTACACTGAAAGACACACTTTAGGAATCGATGTGGTTTGTAACTTGGGGACTGCCTATATTCATATAATTAAATGTTACTCAATAATAAAAATTAAATCTCCAAAACATTCTGCTTAGACAAAAAACCGCTTTACGGACTGGATGAGTCCATTAATACAAATAAAGAGAGAAGGTGAAACGAATCCTCCGTAGCCTGGGGGGATGGGGGCTGGGGGTGGGGGGGCAGGGGCACCAGCAGCTGTGTGGAGTTAAGAGCTGACTGGAAGGATCGCGTGGGAACTTTCTCAGGTGATGCTAATATTTTATATCTCATTAGGGATTTGGACTACAATGGTATAGGCATTTGTCAAAACCCATCAAACTGTACAGCTAAGATATATGCATTAGGCTGAATGTAAATTTTACTTAAAAAAAAGAATCACTACAAATATTGACAATGATGTGGTTGATAAAAATATTCTGGGATAAAAGGTACTTATTTTGAGACATAACAGACGAAAAGCAGATTGGTGAATTGATAGCGGCATATACAGAACACGAAAATCAAACGCAGTAAAATGTCACCTCTAGCATTATTAAGAAGGCACCGTGAATATCTCCTTTTTTCTCCCACAGATAAGCTGTGACTTCATGAAGTTGATACTTTTGGGTTATCTAGGAAAGAAGAGGGAGATACTTTTGTTCACAAATCTTATTTGCAGAGTGAGATAATTCTATCAAGAATGCAAAACCAAACCAAACAAAGCCTCGCTCAGAAAATAATTCACACCTTAGAAGACCTTACTTTATATTTACATTCTCCATCTGCAAATATTTGACTTCCGGAATTTTTAGGGCCCACTTGGCAATTCTAATTGAACTAAGTTCATTCACGTTCTTTACCCATGACTTATTAGGTAATGCATGCACCCGGTGAGGTGAAGCCCTTGGGCAAAGGTAACACACGTCAACCCAACACTGTAAAGTAGAGATGAGTGTTGGGAGAGGTTGACAGTCAGAGCGAGGCTCATTTCAGGCGCTCACTCACTGCCACGGAGTTAGTCCCGACTCCAATGAGCCTGCAGAGCCCGAGGACGCCATGGGTCCCGAGACTGTCCTTCTTGATGAGAAGAAAAACTTCGCCTTTCTCTCACGGGAAGCTGGCTGGTTTGAATTGCTGACCTTACCAGCAGCCCAGGGAGTAAGCTATTTTGCTATCGGGGATGGAAGGAGAAGGTAGGTAAACTCATAAGTAGGAGCAGCTGACCTGGCTGTTAAGTAGCGACTAACATTGGGAAATGTTTTCTTACAAAATCCCATTCAGAGTTGAGGAGGTGGCAGAAGCAAAGGCACCCAGGAGGACACACCCTGACTACTGAGTCACGCAGCGGCTGTGACAGGGAGTGTGAAAGGGAGGGAGGGAGAAGGTGGAAAACCAGAGGGCAGAGCCAGCTCCCCAGTGAGCACGGGCTGAGTACTCTAGGAAAAGCAGAAGGGGTGTAAGCAGACAGGTCTCAGTAAGACGCGTCTAAGAAAAGCAAGGCTGGCCTGATGGAAACCACAGGAAGTAATTTCGTATCAGTAAAAGAGTAATGAGAGTCAAACAAAGGAACAGCGGAGGAGAAGACAGCAACAGTCTTAAGAAAGGATTACAGGTGTTGATGAAAGCTGAGAGCCAAAAATGATGGCAGAGTTAGGGGCTATCCTGGAGCCATGGGGCTAAGGTCAGGCCTAGAACAGAACTGGCCGATATAAATAGGAGGTGAACTGTGTATCTAATTGAAAGTTGTGTGGCTCTGAGGGCGTACTGGTAACAAACTGGGCTGCTAAGCACTAGGCCCACAGCTTGAAACCACAGCTGCTCCTTAGGAGGAAGAGGGGGCATTCTAACCCCGGAAACAGTTCCAATCTCAGAAGGCCCCAGCGGCGGCAGTTCTACCCCGGCTTACAGCGTCACTCAGAGTCGGCATCGCCTCACTGGCCCCGAGTGGCCACATTTGAAAAACAAAGAATAAACATGTCAGATAAACATATTTGATTCAGTCCAATATGCCTAAGATATCATTTCACCCTGTGATCAATATTTTTAACTTGAGATGACTTAAGTTCTTTGCACACTCAGACTTTGAAATCCAATGAGCATTTCACAGTCACAGCGCATCTCCATTTGCACGGCCACGTCCCCGGTGCACCGGCCACACGTAGGGTCCAGAGTCCACAGCTGGGAGCCTCTCCCGGAAAGGCGCTGCGGCCATGTGCTTTGTGGGTTCTCAGGGTAGCAGGGAGAGGCCACAGCACGTGCAGCCAACACCGAGCACAAGGATAAGAAGTCAGGGAATTCAGAAGGGAAACCGTGGACACTGAATTGGGGGGCAACTATGGGGGCGAAGGGGCAGCGACTAGAGTTTACAAGACCAGACAATGAATGCTATCAATGTGACAAGAGGTCATGGACGGTAAGGGCTGAGGAATGATGACAATTTGAATATAATGATTACGATTTATGACTGGTTGGCAAGAGGCGCTAATGCACCTTCCTTCTGCTAAAACATGCATGTGCTTTACAGGCTATAATGAAACAATTTTTTAAAAACTGCACTCAAAACACACACACTCCAGGTGCCAGAAATGAAGAAGAAAGTTACAACACAATGACAACTTTGCAAGCCTGACTGGTGACACTCAGATGGGTTTTGAATGCCTAGATGGGTTCCTGAGACATGGGCATGGGCTGGGAGGTAGGGAGTGACCACAGCTCCACTGACCTGTCAGCAACCCAATGCTTAGCCCATTGTCACCAAGGCCCCTTAAAGCCACCAGGAAGGGAACAATCCTGTGTTTTATGTACATCACAATGTGACCTAGAAAAAGAAAAGAAAAAGGGCAGGCAGGAAGAAGTGGACACACGGAGAGTATCCTCAAGAATTCATAGGTCAGACAAACCTGCATCTCGCCGATAAATGCAACGATAACAAGGAGTAACTTTATAATTGTCAGGAGAAGAGTGGAGCCACAGACCAGCAGCTGAACATTCGTGTGAACAGAGACAAGCGGCAAGGACAAGGACAGATGTCGCCACCGATCAAATAAAGAACGTGCACTGTTTTCACGCACTCCAACCGAACACTGGCAAAAACTGGCACGCTGGGTTTTCATCGACAGAGAACAATATTAATGTAAGAGGGGACTTAAAATTTCGTGAGCTTTTTGAAGCTTCCTGGTAATTAAGCACATTAGCAGATCAAAAGAGAAACGAAACATAGGCCAGAAAAATTCTTTGATAACATTCAATTCCCACTAATAGCAGTTTCTAAGTGCCTGGCTGGTGCAAAGGGGTGCACTTAGCTTCTAGCCAACAGGGGGTTCCAACCCACTTAGCAGCACCTTGAAGACAGCTTGCCCCTCTGTTGCTGCAAGGTCTGGTTAAAAAGTAGTGGGCACTAGAGTGAGCTCCTGGATTTGAATCCCACTGAGCAGCTGTGAAACTAGGGCCAATCGCCTAATGCCTCTGCCTCTTAAAGGTTTGATGTTACACAAGGGGCCACCTGGCAGGGAAGCAACAAAGCCCACTGAAGAAGCACACCAGCCTGGGTGCTCATGAGGTGTTGATGGGATCAGGTATCAGGCATCGAACAAACACTCATATTGATGCCAATGAGGCGGTCCGAGGGGAGCCCCAAAGCCCATTTGTAGACAATTGGACATCCCCTCACAGAAGAGACACAGGAAGGGACCAGTCAGCTGGGGTGCAGGATAGCGCCGAAGAAACACACCACATTCCTCTAGCAATGCTTCCTCCCCCACTATCCTGACCCAGTTCTACCTTACAAATCTAGCTAGACCAGAGCATGTGCACTGGTACAGTGAGAGTCCTCGACACACGGAATCCAGAACAGATAACCCCCCAGGAGCAGTAATGGGGGTAGTGATACCATGAGGGGAGGGAGAAGCTGGGGGAGAAGGGGGGTAAAAGGGGAACTGATAGCAGTGATCAATGTATAACCCCCCCTCCCCCGGAGGAGACAGCAGACAGTATAAGATGTGAAAATAATTTATAATTTATCAAGGGTTCACGAGGGTGAGAGGGTGGGGGATGGAGGGAAAAAAGAGGAGTTGACATCAAGGGCTCAAGTTGAAAGAAAATGTTTTGAAAATGATGATGGCAATATATGCACAAGTGTGTTTGATACAATTGATGTATGGATTGTTATAAGAGCCCCCAATAAAATATTAATTAATAAATTAAAAAGTTAAAAAAGAAGAGAATTTAAACTTGTGGCCAGATCTAAAACGATGCTCAGAAGGGAGCCTTCCAACACAGCAACACTAGTCAAAACGAGGATGTCGTTTCATTTATGGTTTTCTACCGTCATTTTCACAGAAACTATCATGCATACAGGAACACATTTAAGAAAGTGTGTTCAAGAAAGTTTTAGAAAAATTACAATAAAATCTCACTGTAGAACATAAAACATCATATTTAAAAGGCAACCATATTTCTGAATGGGAATAATTAATACCCTAGGCCAATTGTCCCTGAATTTCTAATAGAAAGGGCAAAAGTTTTTTGCTTTTTTACCTTGACAATGTGATCCCCAAGTTTATAAGGTCTAATAAGCGGCTGAAGGAGTCCTAAGAGGTAGGTGTTGTGCTGCTAACTGTAAGGCTGGATGTTCAAGCCTATCAGCCACTCTTCAGGAAAAAACTGAGGCTGACTACTCCCGTAAGGACCTGATGCATGACAGAGGCATGGCAGGGGAGATTAGTTGGGCATGGCAGGGGCATGGCAGGGGAATGGCAGGGGAGGTTGGTGGGACATGGCAGGGACACAGCAGGGGCATGGCAGGGGCACGGCAAGGGCAATGGCAGGGGTAGTTGGAGGGGTAACAGCAAGGGCACGGTAAGGGCATGGCAGGGGTATGGCAAGGGCATGGCAGGGGAGGTTGGAGGGGCATGGCAGGGGCATGGCAGGGGAGGTTGGAAGGGCATGGCAGGGGCACAGCAGGGGCATGGCAGGGGAGGTTGGAGGGGCATGGCAGGGGCACGGCAGGGGCACGGCAAGGGCAATGGCAGGGGTAGTTGGAGGGGCAACAGCAGGGGCACGGTAAGGGCATAGCAGGGGCACGGCAGGGACATGGCAGGGGAGGTTGGAGGGGCATGGCAGGGGCATGGCAGGGGCACGGCAGAGGAGGTCGGAGGGACATGGCAGGGGCATGGCAGGGGCATGGCAGGGGCATGGCAGGGGAGGTTGAAGGGGCATGGCAGGGGCATGGCAGGGGCACGGCAGGGGCACGGCAGGGGAGGTCGGAGGGGCATGGCAGGGGCACAGCAGGGGCATGGCAGGGGCACAGCAGGGGCTTGGCAGGGGAGGTTGGAGGGGCATGGCAGGGGCACGGCAGGGGCATGGCAGGGGAGGTCGGAGGGGCATGGGAAGCTAACAATGAGTATGAGAAAGGAGAAAATGTGCTGAAATCGATGGTGGCGATGATTGAACCTTTCTTACTGTGACTGGGGTATTGAATTGTATAGTATGTCAAATTATATGCCAGTAAAATGGTTTTTAAAAAAGATTAGAAGTCTCAGAAACCCTATATAGGGTCTGCTATGTGTGAGAACCAATCACTGGCACTTAGGTTTTTGCTCAGCAAGAGGTGGTGGGACACTGGTTCAGTGGCTCAGTGGTAGGATTCTTGCCTTTGATAAATGGGAGATTGGGTTGGGTTCCTAACCAATGCACCTTCCATGTAGCCACTAATCATGAGTGGAGGCCTGCACACTGCTATGATGCTCACCAAGTCCCAGTTGAGGTATGGAGTCAGACAAGTTAGCCAGAGAGGCCTGGTGCCCCACATCCGAGAAGTCAGCTACTGAAAACCCCACGGAGCACAGGCCAGCTCGGACACGCATGGGAGCACCAGAAGTCCCAGCTGACTTCACAGCAATTGTTTATTTTGTACCACTAAACTATATTAATTTAAATGCACGATACTGCCTCAGTATAAGCAGACAATGAAAGGAACAGAGCAGAGAGCCTACAAACATACATTTGAGAGTCTGGCATGTGACAGCATGGCGTGAAAAATTAACAAAGAATACGGACGACTTGCCACTCACATGGGAAAAACATAGAAATCCCTCTTATCTGCAAAAATCAATTCCAGATAAAGTCAATGCCTAAATGTAATAAGCCCAGATGTAAAATATTTATTTGTACAGAGAATATGCTTTAGGCCATCAAAATAGTAATGAAAATAAGGCACACACAAAATACTAAATCTTGAAGGAAAACTTCTATAAAATAGCAGTCATTAAAAAACAAGTTGAAAAACATGCCACAACACATTGGGAAATAATATTTCATCAACACATATAATAAGCAAAAGATTAAGGATTCAGAAACCATAAAAAAATCAATGCAAGAAAGACAAAAACTCGATATGACAGTGAGCAGAGAACATGGATAAATAACTCGGAGACAAGAAAACCTGAATGGTCATTAAACATATGGAAAGATGTTCGATGTTATTAGTAATCAGTGATATCCATCACCTTGGCAAAAGCTATTTTCAGTCTGAAAGTAAGGGTGGGGGATGGTCCGGGAGGGGGAGCCCATTACAATGTTGGATATACAGCCCCCCACAAAGGGGACGAAAAACAGAAATGTGGGTGAAGGGAGACAATGGACACTGTAAGAAAAGAAATAATAACAATACATAATTGATCAAGGGTTCACAAGAGTGGGAGGGTGGGGGGCGGGAAGAGGAGCTGATAGCAAGGGCTCAAGCAGAAAGAAAATGATTTAGAAATGATAATGGCAACATATGTACAAATAGGTTTGATACAATTGATGTATGGAATATTATAAGAGCTGTAAGAGACCCCAGTAAAAATGACTTTTCAAAAAGTCTAAAAATACTAGGAATTAGCAAAGCTGTGGGAAGGCAGCAGATCTCAAACACTGTTCATGAGAACAGACACACCTCGGCGGTCAGTTTCGCAGTCTCACATCTCTGTCCTATAGGGTTGCTATGAGTCAGAATCAGCCAGTGGCAGGGAGTCTGGTTTGGTTTTATTTGGATTGTCTAGAACAGAGCTTTCCAGACCAGAGCTCCGGGGAGCTACAAAAGCAGACGATTACACCGTATCTTGGGCTATGGCTTATATAGTACAAAAGGCTTTAATGGCTGGGGAGGGTGCTGAGCAATTTATTGTTTTCTTTCTGAAAGGATAGTGGTAAGACCACATAAGTTTGGGAATGTACGGTCTAAACCAGGGGTCTGCAAACTTTTGACAAAGAAGAACCAATCGTGTCCTTCACGACATTTAAAAATCACTGAGAGCCACAAATGTGTTTTTACAAGCAAACGAAATCATTATTGTCTGAATGATAGCCTTTAAGAATTTTATCAATGAAACTATGAGAGTTTTTTCATTTTCTATTTTACTTCAGAGGCACATGTACGCACCGAAAGAGCTGCATAAGGCTTGTGAGCCAGTCTGCTGGTCCCTGGTCTAAACAGTTCCGTTCCAGGTAAGTCACCAAGACAAATCTCACGGATGAAGTCAAAGATCAAGAAGATGCTCATTTGTTTTGTTGATGGGAGGGGAATAGCGCATTTGGAGTTGGTTCAACAGGGCAGACTGTTCATCAAGCTTTCTAGTTACAGGCTCTGAAAAAACTGTGTAACAGTGTGCCCCCAATACGGCCTGATATGTGGCAGAAGAAGGACTGGTTTTGCCACCACAGTGCGCCTGCTCATGAAGCCCTCTCAGTGAGCCAGTTTGGGCAAAACCAGCATGCCTCTCTTGCCCCACACACCTGACCTCACTCTGTGTGACTTCTTTTTGTTTCTGCCAATGAAGACGGACATGAAAAGACAGTGATTTGACGATGTAGAAGAAGTAAAGGGAAAAACGAGGGAGGTGCTTCAGCCACTCAAACAGAGGAGTTTGAAGAAATGTTTCCAAGAATGGAACTGCAGATTTGATTACTGTGTTTAGTGTAATGGAGAATACTTGGAAGGTGATAAGGTTGTTTTATAAAAATATTTAAATGCATAGCTTTGAAAAAAAAACAATTCCAGTTTTTGGGGGGGGTGCCCTTAGTATCTGTGAAATATTCCACAGTTTATGAGCAGTTCAGGTGGGACTAAAGATACCAGTCACCATGTCGAGGGGCTGGCAGTAACAGCGGGCAAGGTGATGCAGGGCGGCGGTGAGAGCCAGAGCTCCCCAGGACCAGCAGGTTGTCCTCCTCTGACAGGTGCATGCCGTCGCCACTTTTCTGTCATGTCTTGGTGGAACACAGTTTTGTTTTCCTTCTTTAGCAGGCTCCTGCCACGTACAGGTTCCAGCTTTCCCAGGTTTCATGGCCTAGCAGTAGCTTACATGGATTTTAAGGGAAGGGCGTACTAGACTCTTATAGTAGATGATAATATTTCTATTTGGAAGGAGGAACACGGAGGGAAATCAAGACAGACCCTGTTGAGCCTCTTGGCACAGAAGGGTTGTCTGCAAACACGAGCGTGGCTATGTCCTAGTAGTTTCACTGTCATTTCTTTTTCTAGGCTTATGGAATCAGCTAGAGAATTTCTCGAAGAGCTTGACTGATGGCAATGAGGACCATGGATTGTTCAGACTTTAACCAACGAGAAGCAGTTTTTCACAGCACCGAAGAGCACGCACTATGAAGCTGGGCTCGTTTGGGCTTCCTCTCAGGTGCTGCCATTGATTAGCTATAAACTTAGGCAATTAACTTGCTCTGTGAGTCTCTTTCTTCTCGTCTGTAAAATGGGGTACGTTTAAGAAACCTTTACGTCCATCGTCTCTAGCTTGCTGGACTTACCTGAATCGTTTCTTCTAGGCGGTAGCACTCAAGGACTTCCAGCGTCTCTATCACCTGGTGTGGGCTGAACTGGCACAACAGGTCCACGAACTGCTCGGTGACACTGGGGGAGATCTGCAGCGGTTCTGGATGCATGGAAACCCCTTCCCTACAAACAGAAAAGGGCCAAGAGTGCTCACTCTTTCATCACCTCTGCAGTTACAGGACGACAGGCAACTAGTGGATTAGGGTACAACTAAGACTATCATGTAGTCAGGCAGCAACATGAATTAAAAAGTCAATGTGACTGAGATTACTGGAGAAAGTGCCTATTATTCCAGAGGCATTCAAAATCCTAGTCTTTCCCGGTTTACGGTGATGACTGGCGGTGCCGATGTACAAACGTTACACTGCCACGCTCAAAGGGACCGGGAAACACAATTCGGTCTCAACAATGTGGTCCCTGGGGTGACCAGACATAACAAGCCATCCTGCCTCCCCAGAGAACCGAATGCACCCTGTGGCCCTAACGTGGCCCATCAGGTCTTCTTTTACAAACTACAAACTCACTGGGGCACAGGAGGCCTCCGAGCCTGGCCCCGTGAGCCCTGCGTACATAGGCTCCTGCCATGGGCGTCGCGACGATAAACACAACAGTGATGCGAGTGGGCTACGTATGAGTTTATGTGCCTTGCGTGTCCGCTACTCCCCAGGCCATGACTCCTGACAACACACGTGTGCTGGGAGCATTCATTTCCGCCTGCTGGGCAGGCAGGCAGTCAGCTCCCGGTGGCTGAAAGGCATTCTTTGGAAACGGCTCATTGGAGGCCTAAGAATGATCTCGCGAGCTGTAGGAAAAGGGTCTGTTCCCAGAGAGAATCCCTCACAGAGCTCTAACTTATCCCGAGGGCCGGCACGCGTTAATGTACAAAAATGGCCACCGGCGACCCCAGCAAGCGGGGAGCAGCCATTCCAGCACAGCCCCGCCCAGCTGTCCCGTGCCGTGGGAGACCCGCCAGCGCACAGCGCGCAGATTGCTCATGGGGACAGTGGGTGCGACAGTGTGCGGGGCGAAGGGGTCAGCCCCGAAGCACACCTGTGAGCCACGTGCAGCGCACCCGCTGCCACAAGGTAGAAAGGTTTGTACTCCCAAGAACAGACGATTTGGATTAAATGACATTTTATAAATGATAATTAATAGCTCTCCTACTTTTACCAGCCTGCAGAACAGAGGAAGAATGGCACTTGGATACAGGACACTTTCCCGGGCTGACCTCTGTGAACTACACAGACTCTGCTGCATGGCTTTCGATGTGTGCTGATGGGTTCTCTCTTCAAGCTTCCTGAAGCTCCGCCACCCCCTCCGCTGTTATTACTATTAGTATGATTTCTTATTTCCCAATGTTTTTGAGACTTTTGTTAGGTGACTGCTATTCCCTATGTATAACTGCTACCTGAGTTCTTACCGCATCATTTGAAAACTGCCTTTCCTGTGTCTGCATCCCCAACTACACGATCAGCTCCATGGGAGCAAAAGCCATGTTGTATCAGCATTAGCAACCTTAGCACAAAAATAAATCGGTGCTCGGTCAATGGAGACGGGACTGACATGCATGGTCAGACTGAACTGGACCGGACTGCAAAGACAAGGGAAACCACAGAAGGGTGAGAATTACGGGGCTGGGGCCAATGACCGTGAGACTTCATCTCACATACTAAGACATGCTCACCGGGAAACCAGTCCCTAGGGAAGGACGTTTCACTTGGTAGAGGGTGAATGAAAAAGAACGCATGGGCATTGAGTCTGCACTAAGGAGCCGACCCACAACCACAATTGTGAGGGTGGTGCACGACCAGGCAGGGTTTCAGTCCGATGCATCCCAGGGTCGCTAGGAGCTGGAACAGACGTGACAGGACCTAGCGGCAACAAGAGCAGGGCTCAAGGGGATGGATGGACACGATAGCCAGCCAATGGACTCCTGGACAGCAATGATCATGCATATGGCATGGGTGTGGGTGCTGCTCTGTTCGATATACTGAGGCCACCAACAGGGAGTCAGCGCTGACGCAACAGCCACTAACAGCAGCAAGGACTAGACAGTCAGGCATCGCTGGGAGACGGACGCTGTCAGAGGCTCTACTGGACCACACAGGATGGCCATGTGATCAACGCAGGGGAACATGGTAGTTCTCTCTGTTGGTCCCTCCCCCCAAACTTTTGGATTTTGTGCATCGAGAGCATACGATTATAGAAAAGGGGATGGGGATAGTTAACCCACATGTCTCCACATTAGGATGCACCAAGTGTGTACGCCAGTATTGTAAGCATTTTACCTGCGTCGGGCTTCTGTTAATACGTCTTATAAATGCAAGACTATGGAGGAAATTAAGATTAGGCATAAGCATCTGCTGATGAATCGCAGTGCTTAATTCCTTCTAGAACATTTATTGACAGAAGATGTGCATGCACATCGAACCCAGCAAATCACCCAAATGAACAGACTCTGATGCACTCCTTTGTGAGCGAAATAAGGTGTCTGCTGGGGATGATCAGGCAGCATCAACATAATCAAAACTTCAATAAATAAACTGTAACATTAATGAATTTACATCCATTTCTGACAGTTGCTCATCAGTCTTGCATACAAATACAAGTTGTTAGATTCATTTCCTGAGGCAGTTTCTGTTAGTACTGCTTTGCTACATACCCACTGCGAACTTAAACATGAAATATTTTGGTCCTACCTGTTCCTTTGTCACTTTTATTTTAATAGCAAGCAACATTGACTAGAATAATTTAGACATTTAAAGTTCTGTGAAAGCTAAATTTTACAAGGCACATAGGTACATATTTCTCTATGTAGTTGATAACACACACATACACATACCCCAAAAAATCAGATTGGAGAAAATACCATTTAGGCTATTAAAATCATTAAGAATTATAATCTTGTATATCGAGCCACTTCTACAGAAAGCAACATGACACACTCCCATGGAGAGTTAGTCTCAGAAACTCACAGGAGCAGTTCTACCGTGTTCTACCGTGTCCCATGAGTAGGCAACCACTCGATGGCAGCGAGTTTTACATTAAACATATTCTAAAATTTTAATTCTGACTTCAAAATATGCAACCAGGAAAATGAATCAGCTCGAACAAATAAGGACAAGGCCCGTCCAATCTCATCATTCCACATGGTAAGCCAGTCGACACCATCATACACAAATGGGCCAGCATTGGCTGTTCTTCAGGGGCAGTGGTGGTTCAGGGCTACAATTCTGCCTCCTCCATGGAAACTCAGGCTAGAACCCTGGCCCGGGCACCTCATGGGCAGCCACGACTTGGCTGTGGTGACCAGGGGTTTGCAGGTTGCTAGTGTGCTAAGCCTTTCCATGGGTGAAAGATGCAGCTTTCTACACCATAAAGACTGACAGCCATGAACACCCACAGGGGCAGTTCTACTATATCTTATACGGTAGAGAACGAATGGACTCAATGCGCCCTTTACTGTTTTAATGACACTAAAAAAAGGTGTCAGTATTGCTTCTAGACTAAGGCAAATTAGGAGGAAAGACTTGATGATCTACCTACAAAAACCAGTGGAAATCCACAACAATCCTGCCCGGGTTAGACGGGCCAGCAGTGAACACCCTTCTATATCTCTAGGGAAAGTATCTGACAATCCCCTCAGTACTTTGTGCTGACAATGTGGCAGCTACATAATCTGTCATTGTGAGCGAAGGGGTGGGATCCAGACTGCCAATCAGGTTGCAGCTTGATGGCCTCATCTGGAGGTATTGAGACATTCAGAGAGCTGGGGGAGACAGTGCCCACATTGAAGTGCTTCCACTGCCACTGGGTCCGCAAGACCTGCCACCCACTGGCCTGTGATCGTCCTGCATTTGGCATCATTGCATGTGCTGTGTGAATCTAAGGAATTTATAGACTAATATTGGACACATGGGTTAATATTAGACTTATGGACTTGATCTGGGCTGGGCTTGGCTGTTTTCTCAATATATAATTGCTCTTTCATATAAAGGTCTTTCTTATATACATGAGTGTCTATGAATTTGTTTTTCTAGTCAACTCAGACTGACATAGACAACTTAGAGGCACTTCCATTTGGCCTAACTTCCGTTAACTTGAATTCTCTGCTCGTTGCCACACGACTAGCCCTTGGAGATGGTGGCATCACGATGATCACCGGCATTTCAGACTGAGACCTCACATGTGTCATTTGTCACATGCAAAAGGGAAGAAAGCTATTTTTCATATACTCTTACTCAAGTCAAGCTGTCAGAATTCTGTATGGCCTTTCAAAGCCGATTTTTCAGCATTCCATACACAGTCCTTGTTTACAAAATGCCACTTGTACAAAACATGGAAAGTGAGCCGAACCGCCTGCAAAGAGAGTTTTAAATGTGCCATTCCAGGCAGCAGAGGCGGTGCTGACAAATTGACATGAAGTTGTAACACAATCATAAGCAAGTGACTTCGATGGAAACCATCCCCTGGCAAGAATCCCGTGACCCTGTATGGCCCCTGTCCCTGTGACCTCCAGGTGGGCCTTCACGCTGTGCAGCCAGGGCAGCCCCTTCCTAATCCACTTCCGTGAGGCACAGACCAGAGCAGAAACACTCGGCATTCTGTCTCACAACAAGGTTCTGCCGCATCAGACTGGAGTAATAACAGATCTAAGCAAGCTGGCTTTAGGGAATTCGGCCATTTCCCATTTCCCTCGTTTCAGGCATAATTAACTGTCAAAATGTCCTCCTTCAAATCTCATGGAGATTTTTATTTCTCTGATGTTCATGAAAAAGAAATGTGTACAGTTTCCATTTCCTCCTGCATCTACAGGAAGAGTGGATTTTAAAGGCAAGCAGAAATACGGTTGTAATAATTCTTGGTAGAAAGAGCAATTTCACTCCAGAACTCTATCAGGTGTAAACAAGGAACCGGAGCAGGTCAGGTCTGCATAAATTTCAGTTACAAATACTGTGAAGACAGTCATGCAATTTCCCCTAAATATCACTATTAGTAAGAAAGTTCATGATGATCATAGTGCCAGTAATAAACAGGGATGATGCCCTCATCATCACCATCTTGTTCTGAATGCGAAGCTCTCCACATCTCTACCACCTGCTCTCAAGAAACCAAAAACATGATGGAAACTGAGCGACCACATGACCCAGCAAGACCAGTCCTGGGCATCTACCCCACAGAACTAAGAAACACAAGCAGACATTTGCCCCCCATGTTCATCACAGCGCAGTTCACAACAGCCAGAAGGTGGAAACAGCCCACATTCCCATCAGCACAAGAGTGGATAAAAAACTGTGGTACACACAATGGAGTACTGTGCATCCCTAAAAAAATAGTGACGAAACCGTGAAGCACCTCAAGTCTTGGAGGGACCTGGAAGACGTTATGCGGAGTGAAGTCAGACAAGCACAAAAGGACAAACACTGCCTGAGTCCACCGAGGCAGGAACAAGCAGCACAACAGGCACAAGCTCAAGCTGACAGGCCACCCAGTCTTCTGGCTGGGGACCAGAGAGCCTGGTAATGAGCCAGACCAGTGCCAGTGAGTCACACGTCATCCGCTCCAGGTCACTTGGCCGGAGGGCGGCTCAGGACAGCTGGGATCAAATGGTCCAGGGAGGAGGGAGATGCTCTCAGCTGAGTGGTGGCCATGAGGATTTGGGATGAGGTCCCGGAGAGGGTGGCGGCCCTGTCAGAGGGAGGAGGCTCACTGAGGGGAGGGGCAGCACGGGTGTGTGGTGAGGGAATGGTCAAGTTCGGGGAACATAAGTGCATGTCTGTTGAGGGGAGGGAGGGCTGACCTCTAGGTGGGGGAGGAGGGACTAAGGATGCTCTTGGGAGCACTAAGTGGGGAGGGTCGTTAGTGGTATACAGCGGGTGGGCAGAATTGACCCAGGGTGTCTCTGGGTATCCCAGGAACCCAAGCTGGTGCCGTAGAGCTCTGGACCCTGAATTCTGCATCTTCAGGGCACACGGCACGCTCCAGAGGCTGCATTGGGGAGACCCTATACGGGACCCCCATGGGCGAACTGGACTCTACCTCAGACACACTTGCAACCTGCGTGAGGACTCAAGCCGGAAAACACATGGTGTCTGAGGAAGCAGAAGACAGCTGTACCAAGAGCGGTGTCCTGCCGGCTGGTGGACAAACAAGAGCTTGCTACATCAACGCCCTGTGCGCTGTATGAAGAGAAGGATTACGCTGGCAATCCTGTGATGGCCATTCTGCTAATTTTGCTTCTGCTTGTGTATAGTAGGGTGGATCTCGGGGGTGCGCTGCCACTGGGGAGGTCATTCGCTCGAAGTTGTGCTATTTGTTTCATTGCTGTGCAGTAATGAAACCCAGGGGTGTTGAGAATATAAGGAAAGAACAACGTAACAAGGGTTTAAGGCAGCGGTTCTCAACCTGTGGGTCATGGCCCCTTGGGGGGGGGGTCCAACGATTCTTTCACAGGGGTTGCTCAATTTATAACAGTAGCAAAATGACAGTGATGAAGTAGCAATGAAAATAACTTTACAGCTGTGGGTCACCACAACGTGAGGAACTGTATGAAAGGGTCGTGGCATTAGGAAGGTTGGGAATCACTGGTTTAGGGAGAGGGGGGATATATAGGGTTCAGGGCGATGACATCAAGAAGCCCGGGAAGGAAAAAGTAAGTTTGGAGACTGATTATGGAAGCAATTGTATAATTATGTTCAACATGATTGGACTATGGAATGATATGACATATGTATCAATTCCCATCACAGCAAAAAACAAAACAAAACCCCCAAAAAACCCCAAAGACAAAAAACATAGATCTAGGAATGAGTTCTGGGCTCACACTAGACCCTAGCTCCAATTTAAGAACAATTTATTCTTACATCATGGCCCTGCTCAATACTCACCTTGATGATACGATCACTGAAGACAAGGTGTGATAGCAAAGTGTAGTGAAGAACCTAGATGGTGCCCAGCTATCGATCGGAATTGTGTCAGGGGTCTTAAAGGCCTCTATTGACAAGCAGCCATCTAAGCGAAAAGTCAACTAAGTCCACACAGAAGGAGGCCACCAGCTTGTGTGATCCAAAGATGACAATTATGAAATTCAACTATGGTTAAGAGAAAAATATCAAGGCTAGAATTAAGAATACCAAATCTATGGAAAGCTGTGGAGGGCAGCTGAGCTGCTAGTATCTAGTCAGACTGAGCTGCTGGCAGATCCGCGCTAGCCAAGGGCAAGAGTCTGAACAGCTTTACTCTCAGGCAGAGGCCACTGTAATCTTGAGTATGCTTAATTGAACACGGTACATGGTCAGCTGACCTCCCTAAAGACATGATCTGAAATTGTTCTGGGTGCAATTATCTTTTGGTTGTTCCATGACAAAAACGTCTCCCCTGGCTTTGTGAATGCTGACGGGGGTCTCTTCCCTTTTCCGCAGTTTCTGTTTTGGTGTTTACACTAATATGACCTTATCCTTACCACCTCAGTTCCAGTTGTTATTCATGGTTTTCTATTGGGTTTCCCAGTGGTGAAGCCCTGGTGGGGAGGATGTATAATGGTAAGGGCTGATACAAGGTGTTTTCAGGGAGGCAGGGTGGGGGATGGGCGATGGGGGATTTCGGGAATGGAGAATGAGGCGAGAGCCCTGGAACTGATTGTGGTGGCACAGCTCATATTGAAGACGACTTAACCTTGGGGGTGAGGGTTGGGATGCTCTAAGACAGATGTGGTGGCGATTGTACAATTCCCCTTGATATGATGGAACAAGTGAACTACTCCGTTGTATGATATGTGAATTATGTGCCAATAAAACTTGGGGGCGGGGCGAAGAGAAGTCAAAACACAAAAGCAAAACTCAAACTCACAGTCATGGAGGCGATGCTGACTCATAGTGACCCTGTAAGACAGGGTAGAACTGCCCTGTGAGTTGCTACGGCAGTAACTATTTATGGGCGCAGAAAGCCCCATCTTTCTCCCTCGGAGTGGGCTAGTGATCCTGAACTGAGGACTTTTTGGGCCACAGCCCAACATGTCACCACTATGTCACCAGAGCTCAACAACCTGCTAGTCACCTATCAGCAAGGGCCATCTGGCCCCAGGAAAAGATAGACGGGGTCCTGCCTGTACTTGTCAACACGGTCTGGCATCTAGGTTGGCTCACGTTCATGTACTGAGACACCTGGCTCTTCCACGCCATTCTCTGCACAAGGAAGAGACAGAGACGGTAGTTCTGTGACCCATCCCAGGAACCGACACAATTTCCGGAGGTGGTTTCTGAACCAACACTATATCAGTCTGCTATAAATCTAAGATGACATCGCATAGTAATTTGAAGCCATACTGCTACAAACCGACTTTAAAATGTTTCTTTTCACTGTGACAGAAAAAGTACGAACATTTGGGAAGTTTCCTTTAACAAAGATCAAATGTAAATAGTATAAATTAGAAACCAGAAAAACATTTTAGTATATAGTAGTACTTCCCAAATTGGGACATACCGCCCCCTGGGGGGCACTCGAAGGATCCAGGAGGGCTGTGAAAGCAGCTCCCTATCGTTATCCTGGATTATGGGTGACAGAGAGAGTAGAAGTTTTTAATTGTCAGGGGCGTGTGGAGGAATCTTTTTTCTGAACGGGGGCAGTGGTCTAGATACGTCTGGGAACTTAGACACACAGCAACCACATGCCAGTTTTGTAGGAGAAAGTTTAAGGCAACCAGCAGACTCTTCCAAGCCTCTCACATGTACTCTCATTTTCATTTAGACTCAAGCAAATTTATTGGGGGTGAGAATATGGGGACTATTAAACGATACATGTTCTCACTATCCAGTCATACACAAATAGTGTACATCAACATACTATTAATATTAGGCTTTTTTTTGTACTCACATTTTCCCCTGGAAGCCAATTTAGGTTCCAAGTGGCCTTACCAAAGGAGTTGGGGGAAAAGTTTGGAGGGAAAAAAAATCCCATTATCTTAACTGCAGTTTTCCGTGAACTTTTTGAAGCCCACGGGGAGTTTATTTAGTCATGTAACTTTTTAAAAAAATAGCCCTTTCTCTAGCCTAAAACGCATCTGCAGAGTATCTGGTCAGAATGAGCTGCTGGCAGATCTGCTCCAGCTACAGGCAGAGTATCGAGCAGCCTTACTACGAGGCAGGGACCATTATTGTCTTGATGATCTGGATCGAATTTGATGCTTGGACAGTTGACCTCTCTAAAAACACGGCCTGAATGTGTCCTGGGTGCGAGCATCCTTTACTGGTCCCATGACAGGAATGTCTTGCCTGGTTTTTGAATGCTGATGGGGGTCTTTTCCTTCTTAGGAATTATTTGAACTTTCATCCTTACCAGCTCAGTGTGACTTTGAGTTTTACTGGTTTCTGCAGGGGCTCACAGCGACGATGCGCAGGCGTGGAGGAGGAGTAGATGCACAATGAGAGCAGCTGATGCAGTGGTTGCAGGGAATGCAGGGGCACGGGGTGGGAACGGGGACAATAAAGACTGGGGAGGGAGCACTAGAACTGACTGTGACTGCCCGGCTCATTTTAAAGGTGATTTAACCATGGCGTGTGTGGGGGGAGATGCTCTAAGAATGGTGTCCAATTCTCCTTGATATGACTGAACGATGGGATTATATGATATGCAAATTATGTGCCAATGAAACTGTTAGGAAAAAATAGCCCTTTCTCTATTATAAATACTAACATGAACATTGTCATATGAATTACTTTCTTTTTCCAGAATAGTCCCTTAAAACATAGTTCCAAAGTGGGATCAGTATGTCAAAGCATGTATATAAACTCCAGCGGATAATCCGCTTAGGCAGCTGTTCCCAGGACAGCACAGTGGACCCAGGAGGAGCAACACCCATGCAGGGGGAGGGGTAACAAGTGCAGCCGTGGGCACACAGCCCCGCCCTGCTGAGGAGAAGGGCTCTGGGAGCGGCAGTGGAGGGAAGGAAGCTGGGCAGTTATGCTGGAGTCAGACTAGGACAGGCCTTTGTACCGCGAGGATTATGGACTCGATTCCTCTTGGGCAATGGGAACTGAGAAGAGGGAGGCGGGCATTATAACAATGTGCTTGTCCAAGCAGTAAATAGAAGGACTAGGAGGGGTGGTGAGGCCAGAAGAAAGATGCTTCCTGCCCGAACCAGACAAGTGGGGCTGCAGACCACAGACGACCCACACGTGACAGACAACCCAGGTCGGAGCACACACGGCTGCTCATGGATGGGTTCTGTGTGGGGTGGCTTAAGGAAAAGTGAACATTTGATCGTCACTTAGAATTCTAAGTAACATACTTAGAATTACTTGCTTACTAGTCCACATCCTCCACTGGAAAGTACATTCTCTGCAGGTAGGCCCTGTACTGTTCACCACTGTCTCTCCCGTGCTTACTTGCTCAATGGAATAAATGGGCAGATGATGCTATTTGTTGAATGAAAAATAGAGGAGGAGGAGGTTTGGATTGGAAAAAGTGAATGTAACTTTTAGCCATTTCAATTTCTAGCATAGCAATTATCGAATAACAAAGTCACTGTAAGTAAAAAAGGAAGAAAGAAATTCATGTAGGTTAAAGTACTTGTGTGTGTCTTTCTCTAGGCATGTGTGCAGCATGGGAAGAGAGCAACTGAGGGGTACCATTTGAAGTGCCAGCAAAAAACCACCCCTCTCACCTGCCGTCAAGCCGACTGGCTCACGGCGACCTTACAGGACAGGGTGGGACTGCCCTGGGCTCTCGGAGTCTGTTACTCTCTGAGGGAGTAGAAAGCCTCCTCTCTCTCCTGTGGAAAAGATGGGGTGGTTCCAACTGCTGGTCATGCACTCAGCAGTCCAACACATATGAGGGTACCCCCAAGCCCAGAATCCACCCCCCACAAATTTATGCATTAAAAATTTTTTTCAAACCACCTTATCACCTTCAAAGTACTCTCCATCACACTTAATACATTTGTGAAGTCTGTGGTTCCATCCTTGGAAACATTTTTCAAACTCCTCTGTTTGGATGGGTGCCTGACAGTGCACAGCTAGGGTCAGGCGCTGGCTCTCCACCTTTTTGTGTTACCATTTGTTGGGTGTACACGCTCCCTACATGCAGGCTTAGCCCTCTTCCCGTACATACTGTCAGGTTTTAGGGAGAGAAAGAGAGAGGCTTGGGGGCTTTGGCTGTGTCCAGTCTAGGAAAAAAGCGGTGGACAGTTCATGCCCCGGCCCTGGGCAGAGCTGCATCTCACAGCGGGTCTGGACGGAGGTTGGTGACTGAGGGGTAAGGGAGTCTTCCAGAAGCACCCTTGGGAGGGAGTCACGGTGGGAGACTGATAGCTGGTTTCTCAGGAAGTCCTCCACGGCGGGAGCATTTCAGCCCAGGTGAATGGCCTGCGGGGGAGGTTGTGCGAGGCAGACAGCGCCCTCTGAGCAGAGGCACAGCAGGCAAGATCAACAGATGCGCTGCATTGGGTAAATGTGCAGCACGAGGCCTCTTTAGAGTACTGAAAAGCCAGGATGTGGCTTTGAAGACTAGGTTGTGCCTGACTGAAGCCGGGCTATTTTCCGTGGTCTCATCTGCACGTGAAAGCTGGACCCTGAATAAGGGAGACTGAAGAAGGATTGATGCATGTGAATCATGATGTCGGGACCATCCTGAAAGTACCACGGACTGCTAAAAGGACAAACGGATCTGTCTTGTTAGAAATAGGGCCAGCGTGCTCCTGAGAGGCAAGGATGGCAATACTTACTCTGAAATACTTTGGACCGTCTGTTGTCAGGAGAGACCAGTCCCAGAGAAGGATGTCGTGCTTGGTAAAGGGGACGGGCAGCAAAAAAGAGGAAGGCCTTCAACTGGACGAGGGGCACAGTGGCTGCACCAATGGGCTCAGCACAGAAACCATTGTGAAGACGGCACAGGACCGTGCAGGGTTTTCTTTAGTTGTGCACAAGGTAACTCGCTATGGGTGAGAGCCAACTCAATGGCATCTAACAAGAAGAACCTTTTTTCATTATGACATGAATTGATCTGGTAGACGTGACCCTGCCATTGTGAATTAATAGTACTGAAAGATTTTCCATATCACCCCATTGTTTGTGCAGTTCGTGTCCAGCCACTTAAGAGTTTATCTGTACAAGTCACCAATTCATGTATTGCTTGCAATTTTAGCTGGTCTATACCCATATAATTTCACTTTCTCAAAAGTGTTTTAAATTCTATACCGTTGTCTTGACGAATCACCCTATCAGTGTGTCGTGGTCATGAACTGGGCTGCTAGTCGTAAGGTCAGCTGTTTAAAACCACCAGCTGGCTCTTGGGAGTAAAATGAGGCTTTCTACTACGAAAAAGATTTACAGTCTTGGAAACTCACAGGGGCTGGCCTATGCATTGCTATGAGTTGGACTGACTCAATGGCAGTGGAAGTGATGCCACACGGAGCTGATCGTTAATGTTCTCTAAAATAAAAGGAAAATAATGTGTCTAAGGTGAACAGACACATGTATAAACCATAGATTTATGAAAGGATTTGGGGCTTGCACTTAATTCTAGTCCCAACCTGAGAACAGTTCTTTTGACATGGCCCTGCTTAACGCTCATCACCATAAAGGGTCACTGAAGATATGGGTGCCGTAGCAAAGTGTGGTGAAGAAACTACATGGTGCCCGCTAGAAGGAATGGCGTCTGCAGTCTTAAAAGCTTGTCTCAAACAAACAGACATCTAAAGGAGGTGTGAACTAAGTCCACGTGGAAGAAGCACACCAGCCTGTGTGATCCAAGGATGATAAAAAATAAAATCCACATCTGAAGGAGGGAAATGGTATCAGAGCTTAAATTGTTAAAACCTGGTTTGCAGAAGGCCATGGATGACAGTGGAGGCCCAAAATCCATTTTCAGGAACCAGACATGGATTAAGCCCCGCTGATCATAGATGAGGGATGTGAATAGGCTGGTTATCAGACAGAGAGCAATGTAAAGTCGATGATGGCAGGCACAGACATCTTATCATTTGATCTCCCTTTCTATCCATTATAAAGTTATTTCAGTTTTTAAAAAAATGGAGAGAAATGCACATGCATTAAACCTCTGAGAACACCCCCTGCCTAAAGACCAAGGATATGAGTAGTCTTGCTATTACGCAGAATGTACTGTAAAGTGGATTACTGCAGATGCAGTTTTGCTAAAATCTAGTATCATTTAATCTCCCTTTGACCTATTTTAAATTTGTTCTAATTTTCAATGTTTTTGGCTTTTTGATTAAGGTTTTATCTTTTTTGTTCTTGTTAATTTTATTTCTTTTAAAATGATTTTTCAGCATATGAAATTCAGGATGGTAAATCTATAAAGACAGTAACTGGGTTAATGGCTCCTTGAGGACATGGTACAGGAGGTTGGGGGGATACAGGGAGCTACTAATGATGAGTACAAGAACGAAAAAAATGTATTAAAACCGTGGATGATCGTGCAACTCTTCTTGATGTGACTCAACTCCTGAATTGTATGACACGTGAATTAAATGCCAATGAAACTTAAAAAAGGAAGAGACTGTTGTAAAATTGATTGTGGTGGCGACTGTACAATTTTTTATTTAAAGTGTTGATTCGTATGGGGTGTGAATTATATGCCAATAAAACTGCTTAAAAAAACCCAATCTTTGAGCTTTAAAAAATTTTTCACTTACCTAGATGTAAAGAATGAACCGTGTGTAGGTGGGCAGCGTTCTGGCATGGAGTGACTAACTGCATCCTGCTGCTGCATGACCAGAGCTGCTAAACTAAAGTCCTTACCTGGTGGTAAGCCTGACCTAGCCGACAATGTCTTTGGCTGCTGTGTGCCCCATGCAGCAGGAACGCATTTTTATATGTTCTGTGAATATATTATATGGATGCATTTTACATGTTCAGATTTTTTTGTTTAATTTCAAATTAGGCTGTCTCAACACTCAGTGCCAATTTCTTGAAATACTGCAAAATTATTCACGGAAACAGTGATAGGTTCAACTTACAGCCAGGGTATACTCATTTTAAAATCTATGTTTTATTCCTTGGCAATGCTGCTCATGTTCTTAGCAAAGTTCACTTTTAATTTCATCGTGATTAAAGGCTAAGAAATAGAATGTGGTATCTCATGTGTTATTTTCTATAGAAAATCACACCACATAAGAAATACTATGTATTTCAAAGGCCTCCAGGAAATTGCCGACCACGGCTCAATCATCACTCCCAAGAAACCCGCACTGAGGAGAATACCGTAACTGGGTATTTCTCCCTCGTGCAGCCAAGCCCACAAAGGACCCATGTCTGGAGGTAAAGCTCCTGTGGAATTCGAGGCCAACAGGGGCACAGAGAGGGCTGGGCTGGGGGCTTTCTGCAGCAGCTGCCCCAAACTGGAGAACTGGGAGGGGATGGCAGTTCTTCCTCTGCCAGCAGTTGTCCTCAATTCACACAAGTGATTTGCCTCTGGAGGATTAACTTCCCCTTCCTCCTCCTGAAACGAATCTGTCCAAGTACAGAGGCCACACCAATGTCTTTGCATGACAGTTAATCCTCTGACCAAATAGCCTACATAATAAAGATGGAGAAAACTGGAAAAGAGAGATACATGCAAGAATTCAACTAGATGGTTTGTTCCTTTAAAAATACTGTTGACAAATAAAGTAAAAAGCTACCCTCTCAGAAATGGCTCAATGCCTAGATATAATGTTAAATCAAATAAGCAGAAATTATACAAAGAGGCGTGAGAAGACTCATGGCAAAATGAAATTTAGAAATAGTGGAACTCTTCCACGATCTTTTAAAAAATACTTTTTATTGTGAACTGGAGAAGGTTAGGTCCTTAAGCGAGAGAAGAGAAAGGGGCAGGGAAGGAGGCAGCTGATGAATGGACTAATTGCTGAATGCAGAGTTGGTCGTCTGAAATGTAAACCTCTTCATCTAATTTGCAATAATTTTTTCACTAAAAAAAGAATCAGCCGGAAAAATAAAAAAAAGAGGACCTGATGCAAAGGGCTTAAGTGGAGAGTAAATGCTTTGAAAATGATGAGGGCAAAGAATGCACAGATGTGCTTTAACAATTGATGTATGTGTGGATTGTGAAAAGAGTTGTATGAGGCCCTAATAAAATGTTTTTTAAAAAACAATAAGGCAAAACATGTTCAATAAAAAAAGAATCAGCCATTGAAAATCTGAACACAGTACTATTATTTGATTTCAGCATCAATCTAAGTAAGCTTTATTTGTCAAGTGCACTAGCAGCAGCTAAAAAAAAAATTCTAAAAAACCTCCCTTCCCACACTTCCAGGAAAAGAAATTTTAAAATGAAATACTTCTACTAAGCACTAAGGTAATGAATTTAGAGGTAGGCTGGGTACTGGTGTTTAGTTTGAAACGTGAAACCATCAGTCTACAGCATGGAATAAACAAGAGGTGGAAGTGATGCAGGGGAGAAAGAGGAAAGGTAGGTGACCAGCAAGTTCTTCCTGGAGCACCTCCTTGTGGTACGTTTCCTATTGTGTTTACACTCATGAAAGCTTATCATGCATGCTCATGCTCAAGTGCAAAGCACTGTCTCTAGGCGTAACCCATTCTTTTATTTGGGGATACTCTATGTAACGGTCACTCCCACGAATGTTAACAATTAAGTGCTGGCTGTACTACGTCATTTTCCTATGTATTATGAAAAACTGAAGTTTATTTACATACCTTGGGTCAAGAAGGCTCCTCAAAAACTTGAAAAGCAAAACCTGGTTCTGAATAGAAAAAACAATAAAAAACACAATTAAACGCGAGCACAGGTTCTTCACACTGTGCACGGTCAAGAACTGCCACCCAGTTAGAGTCTCCACGTACGTGACTCAACCCAGGCTCGTCAGCAGGCCCTTCCCGTTCTTCTCAGCATCTCTGATCTTGGCCGCTCTCGTTCAATTTTGTGTGCAGCAGGACTACACACTCACACACACACGCACTCACACTCACACACACTCACACACACACATACGCACTCACACTCACACACTCTCTGCCACACACCTCTCTTGAGGAAAATCCTGAGCTGCCCCAGCAGGAGGCGTTCAAAAGGAAGCGGGGCTCTGAGTTGGTCAGCTGTAGGAAATGCTACCTCACCACATCCTCCTTGTAAAATGGCCTATGGGACGATCCCTAATCCTGGAAGGTGGGAGTTTGAGCCCCAAAGTAACTAAAACAGTGCTCATTAACCCCCCAACATAATCCAGCCAAAGAAGTGAAGACAAGAAACTGCGGCATGTTTGCAGGCAATGCCAAAGACGTGGGCTCTGCTTCCGACTTCAGGAGCCCTGCTGGTGCTGCAAGCTCCGGGACTCAAACCCACAGTCACTCCGCGGGAGAGAGATGAGGTGTCGGCTCCCAGAAGACTGACAGCCTCTGAAAGCCCATGTAGGGTCGACATCAGCAGGGATTGGTGGCAGTGGATTTGGTTTGGGTTTCTAATTTATTAGACACGAGACTCTGTGGCAGTCACTTACCCTTTTAGCAATTGAATTTCCTTATGGGAAAAAGAAAACAAATTCACTGAATAGGATTCAATGAAATAAAGCTAAGAATACTTAGAACATCAGTATAAGTAATGATTCTAACTTTTTATAAACCTGAACAAAAATTACTAATGGTTGTGTTTATCTAACTTGGGGTTTTGATTTATTTTGTATGTGTGCATATTCAAATTGTACCCGTAAGAAGCAGGGGACTCTCAAAACTGAGAAGGATGAACGACTTTTAGAATTGGAGCTTCAAAATATATATATATTTGACATTCTATCTTCTCCCCGTCCTACAGCTTTGTTTTACTTTACACAATCTTCCCACCGTTGGTGATCCCATAATTCAGCTTATTTTTCACTTCAAGAATTCTGAAGACAATTGGTCAGAAGCATGTTTCTGTTCTGAAAGGTAAAGATACTTTATAAGACCCGGGCACGTTTCTCGCAGAAATCAACAGGACTTTTTGCATAAAATACTTCACAAGTAGCCACCTGCTTCTATGTACTACCCTTCAGTTTTCATATATCTGTCTGATGATTGATATTATACTCACTGTCTGGGCCTCTAAGCCTGTTAATGTCTTAGCGACAAAATGAAAAAGGAAACTCTCCAACTCACAATTTTACATTTTAAACAACAACAACACGGGCAAGAAGACTCGCTAAAGCTGCCAACTTCTTTAAGCGTCAAGCGGCTCAGTGGGTCGAGAGTCGTTTTAGCACAGAGAACGCCCGGGTGCTCCTCGCCAGGGCGAATCCTGGGCAGGGCCTTATCACCACTGACGTCACACCACGGTCTTTTGGCTTCTCTGCCTTCGTCCTTCAGGGCAACCCTGGCCAGTGCCTGGGAGTCAGTTTTCACTCCTCTCATCACACTCAGCAACAACCCTCCGCGCGTCAGTTCACCACGACTTCGCCCTGGTCCTCACCGTCTGTCACCCCAAACTCCCGCATTCCACATGGCCTCTCTCCTCATTCTCCTTCCTGGTCTGTTCTCTGCACTGCAACCCAGAGTGAATTTTCTATAAAAGGACTCTAACAGTACCACTCTTCTTCTTACACAAACGTAATTCTCCAGTAGACATTTAGAACTACACGAGGGGCTTCAGAAAGTTCATGGAAAAATGGAATTAAAGGATAAAGGATATTTTCCACCAACTTCCCAAAGCCCTCTTGTACAGTTGGGCCAGCATTCTCTCCTGCTGATCTCAAGCACGCACTGTCACCTATTTCTGGTCCAGCTCTTAGAAGATGGGGCAGCAGTCAAGTAGATGCTTCTCTGCACCACAGGGAAAGTGAAAGGAAAGAGAGTGCTCCTCATTGGTGCCCCAGGGTCAAGCACGCCGTGGTACAGGGTGGGGCCACAGCAAGTATTTAAGTGAACGAATGGCATCCACATGACATCAGTTGCCTCCCACACAGTGTTTCAGTTTCCTTCCCACAGACCGATTCCCTCCCAGTTTTGCTGACACTTGAAAATGATGCTTCACTTCCCTGATACCATCCTATTGCTGCCAGGCTCACTTGTGAGCAGAACACATCCACTAGTGCTCACATAGTACACCTACTCCTTGCTGATCGACATGATTAGGTTACAAAAACCTGGCCATTATGTGAAAACTGGCATTAAGAGAAAATGGAAGCTGAGCACATCAGATCACAAAATGGAGGACGACTACATCATTACATGACTGCCAAAGGACACCACGGCATACCTGCTAAGCCACCGAGAATCACAGCCCAGTCAAGTTGACACGCAACCTTAACTGTCACAGCCAATGTTACGAGTGCTCTGTACCTCAGTAAGCATCACTGCTGGATACCCGCCATCAGTGCACAAAACAGCCAAACCGAGATTTCTGACCATTATTGTAAATGTGAAATGTCATCTACCAAGCTAGTTAATAAGGAACAACTTTAGTGATAAGTGGAATACTGGGGCCATTTCTGTTTCAAACCGAGCTTAATCATCAACATTAATAAAGCTAAGTTCGAGGTCCGATTTGCCATTAAAAATTCTAAATAATCAGCATTAGCCCCTGTCTGTTGGCTCAAACCTCACGATAGCGGTGAGGCCGGCACAGGACTGGCTTCACTCTTGGTGGGACACAGGGTTGTTAGGCGTCAACACTGCATGGGTGCAGATGTGGACAAGTAAGATGCTGCACCTCCCCAGGAACCGAGGAGTGCTTCCTGTCTGGAAGAGCATGGCTGAAAAAGGTGATCTTCCATGGCCCGAAGTACAGATCATAGTTCCAACAATGTTTGACTGAGGTTCGTATCCGTTATGTACAAGGAAGAACTCCCTCGTTTCTAGGCTCAGAGTAACACACACACACACACACACACACATACACACACACACACACACACACACACACTGTACAGGTGGTTTCTCAATGTCAGCTGAGATAAACTGACAAGAAACTACTACCATCAAAGGCTCTCTGAGAGTCCGCCCTTGTTTCTCCACGAGATGATGTTTTCCCTCATGTGTTTTGATGAGTTACCTGCAGTTTTTTAATGACAGCTTCAATCTGTCCTGAAAAGTGGGTGGCGACCAGCTCTGCAGCTTTGCAGGGACTCAGGGACACGAGTTCCTAGAGGGGAAGACACAGACAAGGTCATGTGCAACGTTCGAGTTAAACAGAACATCCCTCGGGGTGGGGGTGATGAGCTGCCGTGACACTGCTACACTGCACTTCAGGGCCCAGGGCTCGTTTTAAAGAGCACAGGGGCAAACCTGGAACTGTGCCACATAAAAACAGACTAGGCTGGACGCGGGCAGGGAATTCAGCATGCGTAGAAAAAGAAAGCACTGAAGCGCTGGCCTCAGGCCACGGCCTCTGCAGCGTGACCAGAAGGAACAAAAGCTCCCCCATTCCCTGTCAGAGAATCTCACCCTTGAGCTCAGAGTAACAACTTGAAGAAATGAAATCAGGAGTGTAATTGTGATTTCTCTGGCTACAAATCCTAGAACTTTACTGCTGGTGCCTAGTACTTTTAGACACTGGAAATGTCCTAAGAAATCAAATGGAGCTGAAATGTTGATGCCTAGCCCAGTGTTAATCGGACCTATTTCTGCCAAAGGTAAGACCTGCCATCTCCCTCCCCTTGTGGCACAGCTCCTGCCGCTCCGAACTAGCCTTTCCTTCCTGCCACTTGGGGCCCAGCACCTCCTGTTCCACCTCTTCCCCTGCCCCTCGCCGTGGGCACCCTGTGAGCGGAGACAAGCATGCTACACGCTAAAATGGAAAGATCACACATACAATACACAGAGTATGTTGTCAAACAAAAATTAGGCACGCTATGACTGCAACAATCATTATATTGTCTAAAATTGCTGTTTGGTAATATTTATAAATTAATTTACTGACACGAGCAATTGTAATTTAAACTGTTTATACAATTTCATAAAAGAGAGAAGGCTCAACTAGTATCACAAATGGGAAAGGGGCTATTTCTACAGATCTGCAGAAATTAAAAAGATCAGATGCTATAATGAATTAATACATGGAAAAATCTAATTGAGACAAAATTGATAAATTCCTAAAAATTAATAAATAAGCTCATAAAGAAATAAAAAATAATCTTTAACCATTTAAGAAATGGAATGACTCATCAAAAATCGTTCCACGTAGAGCTCCAGCCCCACACAGCTTCACTACAGAGTTCAACTGAAAGTTCAGTAAGAAAAAGACAAAGAATCCCATTAGAAATCTGCAGAGGAACACCCAGGAACACCCAGTTCACCAGAGAAGGCATTGAGGAGGCCAAGAAATGGATGAAGAGTTGATGGCAATCATTCACCATTAGAGAGATGCAATTCAAACAATGAGACTCATCTCCCCCAACATTAATAATATAGTTCAAAATTAAAAAAACAAACAGAAAACCCCACTGCTGGCAAGGGTGTGGAGAGACCGAAGCCCACACTCAGCTGGTGGGACTGTACAATGGTGCAACGCCATGGCAAACAGTGGGGAGCATCCTCAACATGCTGGACATACAAATATCCCATGACCTAAAGAAGCAAGACACGAGTAGCCATGTTTACCGCAGCACCATGCACAACAGCTGAAAGATGGACACAACCTAAATGCCCACCCATGGAAGAATGGATAAACTACGGTCCAGAAGCACAATGGAATACTTAGTAACTTTTAAGAATAATGATAAATTTTAAAAAACAAACAAACCCTTTTACTATGGATGAGCGTGGCGGACATTTTGCTGAATAAAATTGTCCATCACAAAAATACAGATATTTAGAACCACTAGTGTAAAAAGTTAAGAAAAAGGTTTTCACATGAAAAGAAACCTTAATCGATGGCACTGGGGTTGGAGGGGAAGGGAGAGGAGTGACTGGCTAGAGAGTAGACATGTATTAACCCGGATGAATGGAAAAGAGGAAAATTGGCACAAAAATATCCTAACAATACAGGCATAGGAAGACACTGGGAGGAGAGTAAAAGTTAAGGGCAACAGAGATAAATGTTGTATAAGCGATGCTGCAATAATTGTAATCTTTGAACAAACACAGGTTTGACAGAGGAGGTTTGTGTGTGGGTATTCCCCTTTGCTACAAATGCATCCCTGAGTGTGATGGAGCACACTGGGGCAAGCGATGAACACGCCTTAGACCTAACCAAGCACCCTAAGGGGATAAGTGGCTAGTCTGAAGGCTCGCGAGCGCAGTCTCAGCAAACAGCAGGGTCAACTGGCATGACACAGGTCACCACGACTACGTTCTACATGCTACATCCATGAGTAGTCGCTGTGGTGTTCGTAACACATGAGCAGCTGTGGTAGTTGGATAATTTTATGTCAACTTGAAGATATAAAAGTAGAGGGGTGGACTCTATCCGGTCAATCAGGTCACAGCCTGGTGGTGCTTCCTTGTGGGTGTGACCTTCTCATACCTGGGAACCTCCCCCTCTCTTTCTACCTTCACCTTCCTGTGGACAAGCCATGCTGAGACCTGTGCAAGCCTGTGGTGTGGCCACCGCCATTGGATACCTGCCACCCTGCACCCACCGGCCAGTGATGTTCCTGCATTCTGCATCACTGCATGTGGCTGCATGAGCCTCAAGAGGGACTTATGGACTGGTATTGGGCTTATTGACTTGAGCTGGACTGGGCTGGGATGTTTTCTCGATGTCTAGTTCGCTCTTGATATCAAGCTCTTTTTTACACATATGAGTGTCACTGGATTGTTTCCTCAGTCAACCCGGACTAACACAGTGGCCATGTGGCTATTTAAGGTACAGCTAATGGCCTCTGTCTGTCCGGAGGAGAGAAGTGTAAACAAACTGGAAAATACATGGAAACAATCAATCTAATAAACCAATGGACCACCAGAACATCAGTCTTCATGACCCTGACACTAAGCAGTCCGATGATGCTCAGCAACCACCGCCAATCACTCTGGAAGGTCCTGGGGCAAAAAGACGGAACAAAACCTCAAATAATCACACACACACACACACACACACACACAGGCTTAGGGGTCAGCCAGAGACTGGCGAGACCCTCAAGACTGGCCCTAAGTGACCCCTTTTGGTCTCTAAATGAATTCACCCCATGGCTCCATTTTCAGGCAAACAACAGACAGGCCTACCAGAGGGACAGTAACACTAGGGAGGAATGCACAGTCGCATGGCCAACATTTGAGATCAAAAGGGCAGCATTTCCCCGAGGACAGCGTTCAGAAGAGTCAGGAAGAGGAGGAATGGAAACAGGAAACACAGGGAGGAAGTGGGATGAGGCGCTACCTTGCGGGGATCGCAATCTGTGTCACTGAACCAGTACACCTCGATCAAATTCACAATTTAACAAGCATGCCAATACTAAACAGCCTTTTCCAGAAAACAGAGAAAAAGGAGACTCTTCAACTCATTTTATAAGGCTAGCAGAAACTTGGGGCCAAATCACCAAAGGAAAATAAAAGAAAGGCGAATTAGAGCTTCCTGAGATTATACATGTGTTATTGAATCAGGAACATTGTTATAAACGTCCTAAATAAATAAAAGGGTCATAAATCAAGATTAAGTTAGGCAGATCCGCAACATTCAACAAGAAACTCTATCAATGAATGCATCGCAGACATGCCTTAGTAACCCACAGGGGCAGCTCCACTCTGCCCTTTACAGTTCCTATGAGTGGGGACTAACTTGGCGGTAGTGAGTTCCTTGAGCTGTGAGTGTCGGTGTTGGTGTCAGGCTGGAGGCTCAGACCAACGAGCTGTGGGAGGAAGATGAGGCTGGCAACACCTATGAAGATTCAGATCTTGGAAACCCTTAGACAGAGAGTCACTGAGTCAGAAGTGACTTGAGGACAGCAGAACTGGTTTGAGTTCGGTGATACCTGAATGAGTCCTGGAGTTGAGATTGATGGAAACACAATGGATTTGGCTTGATACATATTTGTAACAAAAACTATGTTTCTCTGCACGTGGGCAATATAAAGAAACAGGCCGGGCCGGCTCTTTCATCAGCATCTCAAAGAGGTCTAGAACCCAGAAAATGTTGAGCAACACCAATCTACATATTGTGATGATTCCAACCCCCCATAGATTGAATCTTGAATTCATTAACATTGCAGACACAGAAGTCTTTCCATAAAAACTCTCCATATTTGTAATAGTGGCCTTCAGAGGCAGTAAAAGGGTCAGGGGGTCAGAATGTGCAGATGTGGGGGAAGCACGCAGCATAAATAACTATTGCGGCTTCGCCAGCCTGAGTTTTCTGCAGAGTCATTTGTTCCCTCGTGGACGAAAGCATCAAGCCTCACATTATGCAGAGACACGCAGCTTCGCTTCTGCGGTCTGGAGTCCATGTGTGCGCACCGCTGCACAATGCAGATGAGGTGGAATGAAGAAGGAGCCGCATCGTAACTATGGAGACTCAGAGCGGATGATGAAAGGCAAAAGAATACAAAATGATTAAAGGACAAGAAGATAAAACTCAAAACAGAAGGTCTTGCTGGGTTCTTTCATGAAGATACGTTCACGTTGTACTTAGCAGGAACATGATAGCATGCGGCAGCACCGTGTTCTCAAAGCCACAGATGAAAGCGTGGGAATTACTTCAGCCTGCACTTCTGACGACTGGCCGTGCCGCCTCTCACGCCAGGTGTTCCGCCTCAGGCGCTGTTGGCGTATCGGCTCTCCGCACGCGTCGCGATCGCAGCGGCTACGACCAAGCTGCGCTGCCTCTCACAGCTTGGGAGCTCAGGCTCCATCATTTTCATACGGAGAGACTAAAACCACCTTACAAACACGTGCGGAATCATTTTCTCACTGCACCTCTGAACCCATCACCGAATGTTGATTCTCTCCTGATCCTTGCTACCGAGGAACAAAAGTGATGGCGACTTTCCCAAACGAGGGTAACTCTGTACCTTTTCTTACTACTTGTTGTCAGTCAGCAGGGACCCAATAAAACAGCCCCGATTAAAAAAAAAAACAACAACTGCCCACTCTGTTGGTTCTGAGGTAGCGGTGTGCTGTGGACCCCAGGCAGGCTCTGTTGGTTCTGAGGTAGCGGTGTGCTGTGGACCTCAGGCACTCAAACAACGGGGTCCTTGAGCCTGGTTCAGACAGTCTGAGCACATGCTCATCACACACGTGTTAGTCTCTTCCTTCAGGCGTCTATGTAATCCTGCTTTATGAAGAGCTTGAATACTAAAGTCAACTTGAATTCTTTGTAAAGGAAAATTTGGCGAGTCAGTTGACCATTGCTAAGTTATAACAGTCACTGTCCTGTTTCAGAAGGGAAGGAAATGGAACAGACAGAACAACCCATCACAGCACGGTGTCTGAAACTTCCCTGAGCCACTGCAGGGAATGGTTCCGTGTTCTAGGAGGCAAAAGACCAGGCACACTACTAGATCCTTCTAAGAGCTTTGTAAAAACCCACTAACATTCCAGTTTGTCACTCACTGATGGAACATAAGACGTTAAATATAATAAATTACACATATGTTTTATGAATATGGGATAGAATAAATTATACAAACATGACAAATGAATCAATAATGACATCTGCCGATGGTGAGTAAACAGTTCATTGGGAGATATCGGTTCAAATGAGGAAGTCTAACATCTTTCTTGACCATTCAAAACCAGAATAAAACAGATTTACTGGTCAGATGGAGACTGGTGGAATCCAGGGGACTGTGGCCTTAGGTTCCCTTCAAGTCTGAAATCGAACCTGACCCCAGGGATGAACTTTCAGTCAAACAACAGACTCTCACAGATGTAGTAGTAGCAAGTGGAACGGACTCCTCACTACAATAAGCATGCCAGACCAAAAGGGGAGCCTGTCACCAAAAGCAAAGATCAGAAGGCTGGAAGGGGCAGGAACAAAGGACGGGAAACGGAAATGCAGAGAGGAAGCAGGAAGAATGCTATACATTGAGGAGATGGTAAACAATGCCACGAAACAAAATATGTATAAATAAGTGAACGGGAAACTAATTTTCTCTGTAAATTTTCCCTCAAATGATAATAACCAGAAAATTATGGAGCCTTCCCAAGATGTTAATAAGGGATATGACAGGGAGATATGACATAGCATGTCTGGGAACAGAGGTAAGGCAAATTAAAAACAATTTTATGTTTATACTCTGTGTTAATCTGGGTTGACTAGAGAAACAAATCTAGGGAGACTCATACATGTATAGGAAAGAGCTTTCTATAAAGAGTAATTGAATATTGAGAAAACATCCCAGCCCAGATCAAGTCTATAAATCCAATCCTAGCCCATATGTCCAATACTAGTCCATAAATTCCTCTTTAGACTCACGAAACCATGCAATAATACCAAATGCAGGAAGATCACAGGCTAGAGGGTGGAAAGTCTTGTGGATCTATTGGCGGTAGAAGCATCTCAGTGCTTGCAGGGGTCTCCATGTGGCTCCTGCAGCTCCCAGGGCTCTGGTTATATCAGTGTAGCTCCTTTAGGCTCATGGTCAGTCATGTCTCACAGGGAGTGAGCGTGTCCCGCATCCAATGAGCTATCTATCTCCTTCGCGCCTCCAACAGGTCCTCAAGCTGAAACCCGACTGACCAGCTAGACTCCACCCCTCCACTCTAATGTCTCAAACTGACAACAGATTATGTAACTACCACACACGCTTACTGAATTGAGACTGCTCAATAAACTAATTGTTTATACCAAAAACATTTTTTTTAATTGGTGAATCTGTACCTCAATATGATCCATTGCTTTCTGCCACACAGAATGCTTTTCCTCTGCGCTGTGTCCAGGAATGGATAAGATGTTGTGAATATAATTAAAGACTTCTTCCTGAAACACAAGACAATATACTTTTATCCACTCATTCACTCAGGCCATATGGGGTCACTTTCCACTATGTGTAACAGCCTGGGTAACCGTCTAGAACATGGACACGGAAACCATCTGGGGGTACTTAACGGACGGGTACTGACACTAAAATGTAACCACTTAAAATTCAGAGTACAGTCATTGAAGGTGCAAACTTGTTCCAATTAATTTCGGTGTCAATTACTGACCTCTAATAATTTGATGAAGGAAGATTATTTTTGTCTGTGGTGGTTGTTGCCCACATTGCCAATTTCATCTCAAGTCCTCCTTGGACATGTCTATCGAGCTGTTCACTTCAGCTACAGGGTCTCCCCTTAGTTCTGTGAGTGTGTGCACAAATGTCCCACGTCACGGCCACTGACTGTTCCTAATCCGGGAGGAACACTGTTCTTTCACTCTGCAAATCGCAAAACTCTGTTTCTGCCACTTTTGTTACGTCTCTGTTCAGTCTGTGTAAGTCGGTTTTCCCACTCTCCTCTAAAGTGACACTGTTTTATTTTTCCTAGAACTTAGTATAACTTGCAGTTATTAATGTGGTTTTTTGTTTCTTTGTTAACTGTCAGACTCCCCCCAAAATCTAGCTTCAAGACTGCAGGTACATGTCTTTTACATTTGTTATCCAGGTACACAATGAAAGTTATTACTCAGTAACTTATTTAAGTGAAGAAAACTTTGTACCAGTAAAGCCTGTCTAAATATATCTATTGAATAGTTGTAACTACTGAACAGTTTTTTACCCAAGAAAGAAAACGATTGAGTAAGAAAGGAGAATCCATCAGTGTCTCAACTCACCTCCCTCAGAGGGTCACGTAAGTAGCAATCAATGATCTTGTCATACTGGTGGTCTCGCTCGTACATAAACTCACAAATTTGGTAGCTAGAATGTACAAGAGAAATGTCATTGTACTAGACAGGCTGGTGGGTATTAGCTTATTGCGTTGAGACGCTTTCTCGAGCATACAGGTTTGTATGCGCTTTCGATTGTTCAGTGAAGGCTATAGGTGGAAGATGCTGCTGCATACTACGTTTATAGGAAATTCCAAAGCCTGGTACAAGGCAACACCAAGTCACACGCAAAAATAGTTAATAGACTTGATATCCATTACTGTCTCATAGAAATTTTACATGAAGTCTTTGTTCTACATTAAATAGACTCATATGTCAAAGAAAACAATGTCAACAAAACTAGATAATGCCAGTATAATCAGCATCTCATGTCCTATATGTTGTTAACTTTGCATTGCTAGTAACATCTATAACTGCTAAAAATAGAGAAAGTATCATGGACATTCTAAATAATAGAAACACAGAAGGGCTTCAAAAACTTCATGGAAAAAATCCATTATCTTTCAATTCCATTCTTCCATGAACAAATAAAACACAAGATTTCACTTTTATACTAAAACAAATATAGAAACACTTGACATTTATGCATCATAAATTTCTGCAAATTTTACTAATTTCTAGATTTCAATAGAAAGGCAAAAACATTTACACTTAGGTGTTGCTGCTATTTTCATAATCTTCAATTATTAAAAAGGCAGCCATGCATTAACAAGCTAGGTTTCAAGTTAGAGAAACATAACTTGATCGTTCTATGGGAAGCCAGCAACTTACAACTCAGCTTTTTCTGCCATGCGGATCAGCCGACTCTCTTCAAATTGAACTATGCCTCCAGCATGCAGCAGTTCCAAAAGGACCTGCACAGATCAAAACAATCATAAACACACTCTGGGCCTTGACTTACTGCCGCTTTAACGGTCCATGCAGTCAGGCAGACTGAAACTTTTATTTCTGTATCATCTGAATTGATACTTGGCTTCATTTCAGGTAAATAAAGGGTCAGATAAGCATTATAATATTGATCGTACTATATGTTATTCTTATAAAAAGATGCATGATTTCTTTTTTCACAAATGAAAGGAACACCTCAATGGTTATATGAATCAAAAGTCCTGATAGAATTTCCAACGACTCCTACACTAAGCTCAAGGGAGCCCGGGGTGCACAAAGGGTTCACTGTTAGGTTGGAGAGAGAGGGGTCAGGGGTTTGAGTCCACAGACTCTTGGTGGGGAGGAGCGCACTGCAGCCTCAGAAACCCTAAGGAGCAATTTTATTTCTCCCACAGGGTCCTCGAGTCGATATCAACCTGATTACAGTGACTAAACGAAAAATGCCCCACTGTAGGCTTTCTTCCAAGAAGTGCGTTTTTCTCTGGTGTTTTTATGTTTTACATAAAAGTCTAAGGTCTAAGGTCAACTCGCTACTATTTCTATGTGGGGGGCCAGCCTCCACAACCAATCGGGTCCTCAAGAGCTGTTGTGCAATGAAAAGGAAAGAAATAAAGGACAACAGACAAAAACATGCAAAGGCTCACCTCTTCGATGGAGAGCGCGCAGAGGTACTCTCTCGCAGGCGTACATAATCTTGGGGCATGCAGAACACACACACACACACACACACACACATAACAGGAAGGGCCTGTGCCAGAGGCACACAGGTAATAGGGAGGGGAGGCACTAGGGGCATCCATGTGGCAGGAAGGCACACACTTAACAGGATGGGCAGGTCCTAGAGTAAAGATGGCGGCTTAGCCTTGGTTGTCCCTGAGCTGGCTTGACCTTAGGTGTCCCTGAGCTCTGCTCCAGGGGAGCAATCTGTGATGCATATCAGAAGGGAGGGGGCTGTACTTGGTGTACCGCCTTAGGGTAGGGAGGACAAGAGCGTCAGATTGTTCTCTACGGCAGATAACCTTCAAGCATATTCTAAGTGACCATGTGCTTCTAAGAAGCATCTTAAAAATTGGTATTACTTTAGGGGGACATATGGGGAATAACTTTTAAAAAAATCATTTTATTGGGGTTCATACAACTCTTATCACAATCCATACATGCATCAATTGTGCAAAGCACAGGAATAACTTTTAATTAAAGAATGTAATTAGGATTCAGCTTCAGCTCACTAGCGTCTCATCCTCCCAGACACCTTAAATATATGCGTAGGGAATTTGTCCACATACACTCTCTTCCAGGTTCTCAGTTTCCCACATTTCTAACGAAGCATTTGAGATTCATGTTTGTTTGTTTTTGTTTTTATCAGCCTAAGTCGCTGAATAAAAATGTGACTAAGCTGTTGAACTTGACGCATCAATATCTTACAATACACCTCAAATAAAGGCAAGCAACAGTCACTGTACCATCAACAGAGCAATGGCAGAAAGCTCCCTCCTGTGTTTAAATGAAATTCAGGACGCAGAGAAATATGTCCCTTATCAGAATTCCAGAAAACCGTTTAACCAAGTACAGTAGTTTTGTTAAAGGCAAAACAAAAACTCTTATCCAAATTTTATGTATTTCAGAAACCCAATATAATCCAGTTTGAGTGTTATATAGAGTGTTAACAGAATTAATATCAAATAGGTCACAGCTTCTGGAAGCTTCCATCTGGAATGACGTAACAGGAGCACCAGTGCTGAAGCCAGTCTTTGCAACTCACTGGAAGTATTATACTTTTAGGAATTTTGCCAGTTGGTTGTTTTGGTTCGAATTGTGTCTCTGCAAAGATAGCTAGTCTGTGAATGTGACCCTGCTTGGGAATCTGGCCGTCTGGGTTTATGTCCATGAGGGCGCACTGAGTGAAGGACAGCTCATAAGAGCAGAACAGATAAGAGTCACAAACGGGTGAGCTCCTTGTGGCCGTCCACCTAAAAGCCCAGGCATGCCAACAAATGCCCGGGGCTGCCAGAGTCAAGGACGGCACTTTCCCTGAAGCTGACCCCCTGACTCGGACTTCCTGTTGAAGCCCTGTATTTGAACTTCCCGCCTCCAGAATTGTGATACAATAACTCGGTTCTTGAAAGTCATCCAACCGTGGTGTGATTGCCACAGCAGCACTTTTAAGTAAACACAAGCAGGGTTTAAAAATATCAATTTATAATTATATTAAAAACAAAGGTAGTGGATGCTTGAAACACCACTTCCTAGTTGTTTATGACATTTTATTGGTATCTGTGCTCGAGGCCATGCATGTCGTCTGGATAGTGGGAATGTCCTCTAAGGGAGTGTGATCACTGTTCCTTTCCCCGGCCACCTGGTCAAGGATAACATGTCTCTGGGCTGAAGCTAGCTGGGGAGACTAGTCAATGCTATAAATTAGGGCTTGATGTATTGTTTTGCTGATTGCCAGCAAACTGTGGCCCACAGTTTAATTTTATAAAGCTTTAAAAGCAGTGTTCCCCAGAGTGGGCCACGCTGCCCACTGGGGCACTGGAACAATCTAGAGCAGTGTGGTAGTTACATAATCTGGTGTCAATTTGAGAGGATGATGAGTAAAGGGGTGGAGTCCAGCCTGTCAATCATTGTACAATCAATGAGGCCTTTGTGTGCCTATGGCCTTCCCCTGAGGAGTCTGAGAATTCCTGCATTTCCTAGTTGGAGGTGGGAGACACTCTCTCGACTCCCCGAGAGACGCTCTACTGACAAGACACATGGCACTGCACCGATAGACCCTGTGCCCTGGGAACTGAAGAAGCCACGTGGAGGCACTGCCAGTGCTGAGATGAGATGCTTATTACACCACTGGATCCACAAGACTTCCCACCCACGGGCCTATGAGCTTCCTGCATTCAGTGTCACTCCATGGTGTTTCATAAGTCTGAAGAGGACTTTAAAGATTGGCATCAGACAAATGGGCTAATATCGGACTTGTGGACTTGATCTGGAATGTTTTCTTAATGATTACTCTCTATGTACAGCTTCTTCTTATACACAGATGAGTGGGTCTATGGATTGGTTTCTCTGGTTTACCTAGACTAACACAGGCGGGGCTTACCAAAGAGGAATCCTACCCTTTGTCCTGGATTATGGGTAATAGTCCAACTTTTTTTAAATGGCAAGGAGCTGCGGAGTAATTGTTTTATCTGAAAAGGGGGCTGTAGGTAAAATGAATTGGGGAACCTGTGTTTTAAAGGGTTGCCAAACAGACCATAAGGATTAAGTCACAGAGACTATATGTGCCCCTACTCCCGCCCGACAACCATAAAACCAGACTCTCTGCCATCTTGCTCCTAGGAGCCCTGTGGGTTTCTGGGGCTTGGGCTGTTTACAAGAACAGAAAGCCCAATCTTTCTCCCTCAGAGCTGCTGCTGGTTTAGAAACTGCCAACCATGCTGACCGCGGCCGACCGCTATCCTGCCACCAGGGCTCTCAGAAGTGGCCCACAAAGCCCAAAACATCACTAGCTAGCCCGTTAGCGTAACGCCTGCCAAGGCCTGGTTAGAAAAGGTGCTAATAAGGCAATCAAAGTAAAAGTGTGCACGCCAGTCGCTGTTACAATGTAAAATAACCACCACCCCACACCTGAACAAACCCTGAGGAAATTTTCTCCCGGTATTCCAAAATTGATCCAGCAAAGTACTCACTCCACAGCCAGACAGATGAAGTTCGGACACAAGTCTTTACTGTGTCCAGGCGCTCCAAGGTCTGTTAACAGCAACATGCTCTGATGACTTCCAGAGCCTAACTTTTGCACTTATATTTGGGTTTTGTTTCTGCTTTACGTGAGTTAGTTCTTAATTTAGATGGAGGAGCCACATAAACCAAGATGCAGCACTACTGGCGACAGAGGTGAGAGAATCACAGTAACGGGCTCCCGTTATGACTGGTTGTCAATAACCTCTAAAGAGATAAGCAGTTGCTTTCCCTCCTCATTCGGCAGCAGGCACTGGGCCGCAGCTGTGTCGAGAGAAAGGGGTCACGATGTTCTTCCCTGGGGCCCCGACGGCCAGCTGTGCATGATTACCATAAAAACTCAGCACAGCTCTGAGAGAGTCTAATTTCAGTAGGCACTTACCAGACCAGGCCTGGCTGTCAATGTTAAACGGGATGGCTCTTTTAGGGCTCACAATGATCGTGGGCGAACTTTAAAAGAAACCTGCTCCTAGAAGGGACACTCAGGAGTGGCCTCGCTGGAGAGAGAAGTGTGGTCCCTGGGGGGCAGATCGAGGCCAGTCTCCAGAAACGTGCAGCCCTAATTCAGCAGAGAGGCAGGGGACGACTTCCAAAAGTTGAATGCCTCAGTACCTAGGGATCCTGCAGCGTTCAGGTTCAGGGCCACCGCAGGCAGCAGCGGTTACCAGGTTACGGACTCTGGTAGCAGACAGGTACAGTAAGTGCTAACCGTGGCTGCATAATGGAGAAGGCTGAAGCAGTCTCTTGGATGTCATGCTTCGTGCAAGGTGGGCCCAGTGTGAGTGGGGATTCAGATGGCAATAAGCTCTTTAGACACGTACTAGCAATCATCCACTCTATTTTCTGGTTGCCACTATCTTTAGCCCTGTATCAGGGCCTGGCACAGGTCGTTTCCCACTGTGTCTTGGAAGTGGAAGAGTTCACTCTGTCTTACTCGTCACCTTGCTCATTCCTTAGCAAGAACGAGGGCCCCCATACCTGCTGTCTTTCAGAGTGCCGGGAGTCATCGTCAGGACTACAGAGGAATTCAAGGACCTGGACACAGAGAGAGGGGTTTTAGCTGGGCACCAACACGCATTCTATAACCCTGTCCCAACAACAGTAACTGCCCTTCTGGTATCACCAATTCACTCCCTCTGCCCTAACCAACGCCACAGGTGTGTGGTCTCTGGACGTGAAACAGCAGATGCAGGCATACAAACAGTTAACACTTTAATAGAAACCTTACTGTTGGTTCTTTACTGTTAAGAGCATTGACTAGCAGGCAATGGCATTCATGTTCCTTAGTTTCTTGGCCCCGTGGATCAAGGAAAAAAGAATTCAAATGACATTCTAGAGTCAGGTCACTTGAATTTGAACCCCGGCCTTATTAACGTTTAATAACAACAGTTACTGCTAGCAGTAACACTAAGTGTGGCCTTGACTGAGTTACTTAATCCCCCCAGGCCTTAGTTTCTAAGCTGGAAAAAAGGGGGACAACACCACAATCTGTTTCAGAACTAAGGAGGAGGGCTGGGTTAACACTGAGCTCCGGAGCCATTCCTGGGACGAGGAAAAGCTCAACAGCTGCTACTCATGACCAGTGACTGCTTCTCCAGGTACGCGGCACGTGCTCTACACCTCTGAAGACAGGAGGCACCGCCACGGGCAGTCACGTGTAATCACTTCCAATCATCCCAAGGCGCTCTCTCCTCCAGCTACAGATCAGCAAGCCTTCCTATCAGTGAGGGGGTGAGGTGGGATGGGGTGATTCTTACTTGGGAAAAGTTTTGAGTAAAGAACTACTGGCAATTTAGTGGAGAATCTCTTTCAACGAATCCCACAAACTAGATTCCTATGATACCAGGTTACTGGGCAAAATCATACTGCCCAAGTTTTAGGCTACAAAAGAGCCCCACTCTCTGTAAGGTGGACATTCAGTAAGTCTTAAAAGACAAAGACACTTCATCTGAATGAGGAAGCCCATTAGCACAAGGCCAAAATGGCATCTCGAGATGCACAGGCAGGACGGCGGGTAAATAAGCACAGAACAAAGGACACTGTCACGAATTCCTGATTGGTGGCAAATTCATACATCGCAGTTGCAGGTGGGACTACCGAAGCGGGAGCAGGACCGTGACAGGGACATGAACCTTATTAAAGACAGAAGAGCTCACAGATGGGTCCAGGGCCTCTGACCAAGGCGGTCAGAGCACGGCCCATAGGGCATGACTCATAACTATGTGACTGTCCATCAAGGACACCCCCAGGCAAGCCCCCCAGGGACACAGCCCCTCCCTGGGCTGGTTGCAGGAGGGTAGGGGAAACCCACTTTCCAAAGCACAAACCACAAGACCAACTCTACTGCCATCGAGTCATTTCCAACTCAGAGTGGCCCTGTAAGGGGGGAGGCCGAGCTGCCCTTGGATTTCTCAGGCTGTCACTGTGTACGAAGAATGACCCCCGTGAGCGGCTGGTCGTTTCAAACTGCTGACGATGGCTTGCAGTTCGCAGCCCACCTCGTCACCACTAGGCCACCAGGGCTCCGCATCTCTAGGTCATCACCAGAAGGGATTCGCTCTCGGAGCTTAAGGCATGTGGGAGCTCTGCAAACGCATTTTGGGTTTTCACTGCCACTGCCATCCAGAGCCTCCTGCAAACAGGGTACTCAATGTACGCTCCAAAGTACCCAGAACACACTATAAAACAGCAATCGGCTTCAGTCCAAACGGACACTGTAAGCACTCTTCTCTGTGATAAGACAGTAAGCCTACCACTCTGAGACAACGTAATCTACCGATATTTTGTGTGAACAGTGAACAGAAGAAAAATAATTCCAGTTCTTCTTGTTAAAGACACTTACCTGGTCAAAAAGGGTCCTGTTTACAAAAAGCGTGTTGTCAGGTTTCGCGAGCTGACGAGCAAGGAACGTAAAAAGACACCCGACTTGTGAGGGAGTAAAGTCTGAATTCTCCACCATAACCTGATTTTTAAAGAGAGAACGGGAGAGACCATTTATTCAACACACCATCTGGTCTGACAAAAAGGGGAAAACACGCACAGCGAGAGGAGGGGAGAGCCTCCTTACTGCGGGCTCATGAAAAGACGCTTCTATTGACCATGCGCCCACTATGTGCGCTCCGACGTAGGAGCGGGGCCTGGCGTGGCTACGTGCAGGCTCTGAGAGGGAAAATCGCTGCACGATTTCGGAGCTACTACCCGGCACAACTTGGATGAGAACGGAATTGCTAGAGAGGCAGTGGCAGGGTTTCAAAGACACACTAATTATGGTTCCCTCTGGAATTCTCGAGTCCTTGACCCAGGACATGGAGACAACTCCATGCAAGCAGGCCTGTGGTTGCTCTGGCCGAGAGTAGAGGTCTCCCAGGAGGAAGGGAGCTAGCACGTACCCCACAGAGTGAGTGGCCTCAGTCTTATCTACCACCCGTTCCTTGAAATGAGTTTTTCACCCTCATACACAGCTACTGAATCATGGTCATGCCTTTGCTTCTTTCCTGAGCACCTACTGTATATAAGAGGCTGGTGCAGGTAGAACAGTGAGATAGACTCACAGGTATTAAATAAAAGCATAATGTGCTTACTAAACCATAACTCGCTGACACTATGAGTTGATGCAACCGTATAGGACAGGGTGAACTATCCCTGCGGATTTTCAAGACTGTAACTCTTTATGGGAGGAGGCAGCCCCATCTTTCTCCTGCAGAGCAGCTGGTGGCTTAGAACTGCAGGCCCTGAGGATTGCAGCCCATTGTGCAACCACCGCGCTCCAGGGCTTCATATGTGATCAGCACTTAAATGAAGGCACAACTGGCCATGGACGCATGGTGGCAGGAAAGAATGCGAAGTGTAGCTTGTAAGGTGCATGAAAAGAGAAGACGATTCCGGTAGGTGTGGACAAGGAAGAGGACCGCTTGGCTCGGGGGTGATGTGTTTCATTAGGAACCAGAAGCATGCGGAGTGAGAAAGTCAGCTGAAAGGGAAGACAGGCCTCAAATGCCATCCGAGGGAATCCAGAATGTATTCCAGAGCAACTGCAGGGCCTCTAATGCTGTTTAACCAGGAGGATGCTCATGATCTGTGTGGTGTGTTTAGGGAAATTATCCTACCAGCGGGGAACAGGCTAAAACAACAGAAAAAAGAACTGGAAGGCAGGGAACAAAGAAGCAAATGACTGGAGGGTCCAAAGGAGAGACAGAGGAGTTCTGAACTAGCAACGTGATCATGGAAAATCCCAGGAACAGGTACAGCAGACAATGAGAGC